>NC_073304.1:89682608-89998441 GCF_027595985.1 Sorex araneus | reverse complement strand
AGTTCCAAGTTATATAATTTTACCACCAATGTATTTGGGGTTCATTCTCACTCTCTCACTCACTTTTTTTTTCTTTATGGGTCATATCTGGCGATGCACAGGGGTTGCTTCTGGTTCTGCACCCAGGAACCATATGGGATGCTGGAAATCGAACCCGGGTGAACTGCGTGCAAGGCAAACGCCCTACCCGCTATGCTATCACTTCAGCACTCATCTTCTCTTTTTTTCATTTTGTATTGAGAAATTTAATATTGTTCAAATAAATATGTTGTTGTATGCATATACAGTTTCTTTCATTTACATTTATTTATATATTTTATTTTTTTAATTGAATCACCACGTGAAATGTTACAAAGATTTCAGGCTTAAGTCTCCATGGTAAAATGCTCAAAACAGCCATCCCTTCACCAGTGCCCATGTCCCACCACCAAGAACCTCACCCCACCCCCACCTGTGTAGTTGATAATTTTCACTTTACTTTCTCACCCCACCCCACCCCCGCCTCCCACCTGTGTAGCTGATAATTTTCACTTTACTTTCTCTTTACTTTGATTACATTCAGTATTTCAACATAAAACTCACTATTATTATTTGGAATTTATCCCCCAAAATCAAACCTGCTAAAAAGGCAGCATTTGATAATTTGTTTTCCCTTGCTGAGAATGAAGAGATCGCAGGCGCACAGTTTTGGATTTCTGTATTTTAGTACCTAAGTCCAGGGAAATTTCTGCCAAAAATTGTATCATTTCAAGCATAGTTCACAGTCTGGAGGCATTTCTGCAAGAAGCTGCTTGTGCCGAGAGTCGTTAGATGACCTCTGGGATCATGGGCAGCACTCATTTTCTCTTTACACTAACATCACCCTAGCCAATGTCTTCATTATTTCCACCTGGACAACTGCAAAAGCTTCTGAACCAATTACTTAAACCCTGACTCCAATAAATAAATATGGGGTTGGAGCAATAGCACAGCGAGTGGGTAGGGCGTTTGCCTTGCACACGGCCGACCCAGATTCGATTCCCAGCATCCCATATGGTCCCCTGAGCACCACCAGGAGTAATTCCTGAGTGCAGAGCCAGGAATAACCCCTGTACATCACCGGGTATGACCCAAAAAGAAAAAAATATATTTATGTGTATTGATATACTTAAAACTTTAATTGCTTTTGATATTTCTCACCACCATAAACAAGTTCTCTAAAGACAAAAGAATGTTAGATTTTATTAATGGGATGTTACTTGTGCCTAGGACAATGACTAGCATATATAGTAGCCACTAATGAAACCTGTTGAAAGAATAAGAAATGCTTTGTAGAATCTTTATGATAGAAGTTCTTACGTATATATGACAAATTATAAGAATCCACTCTCTAAAACTCTTTCTAGTAAGAGCTGCATAGGTCAATTTCTCAAAGAAAAAGGTTTCTTTATTTTCCTTCAGGCTGACTATATGGTGACTCTTTAACAGACACTTTAAGGAAGAAATTAGAGTCTGAGTTCTGAGAAAGCATGATTAGATACAGAGAAACACTGCCAATGCTTTGGAAATTGAGAAAAAAAAAATTTTTTTTTAAAGTCTTTGAGAAATACTGCCATCTGCTGGCAATCTTTCCCTCACACTGTTAGAAATTCTTTTTTTTATTATTATAGCAATAGGGTTAGGATAGTGTTTAAGTTTATAACATTGATGCACAAAGTTGCTTTATGCCAAGACACCGAGGTGCCCACGGTGCTTCAACCCTATCCCTATTCACCTGTGGTCCCACTTTCCTACCCTCTCCCATAACTCCCTACTGTTGACTGATACTCCTGGTCATGGCCCATACCCATGCCTCCCTTAGCTCTAGACCCTCCATCTAGGCTCCCATGTTACATCCAGTTAACCCCATTTCCCCCTACCTGCCCTACACACCCATCAATCATCTTAAACCAGAGCAACAGAGTATTTTTCCCTATGCCTTCTATTTTTCTCAAATTTTTATAACTTTTTTTTGCACGGGAGATACACCCACAGTGCTCAAAGCTTACTCCTGGCTCTGTGCTCAGGATCACTTGTGGTAGTGTTCAGAGGAATATTATTTGGGGTGCTGGGGATCGAACCCAGGTCATCTGCATGTAAGGAAAATGTCCTACTCACTGTACTATCATTCTGGCACCAAATTTTCATAACTTAAAACTGTGATTTTTTAATATCTGGTGGCATACATCCCAAAGATTCCACCTTTTTTTGGCATATGAGCCCAAAACATATACGCAAAGCATTAACTGGAAAAGATATATGCACACCTGTTCACTAACAGGATATGGTAACAATCCAAAAATTCTAACTACAGATGAATGCATTAAAGTTGTGGTGCTGATACAAAATGGAATAATTTTCAGCTATAAGAAAAGATAAAAATTTTGTAGTCCACTGCGTCTTGAGTGGAACTGAAGATTGTCATGGTTATAGAAATAAGCCAAAGAGAAAAGGACAAATACCAGAAAGCCTCAGTCACGTTGGTATGCAGAGCAACAAAGAAGGGAATAGACACTATCGGATCAGGGCAAACCTTAACTCTGGATACAGAACTGAGAATTTCAAGAAAGGTAGAAGTGGAGGGAGACTGGTGTGGCAGTTGGTAGACAACATAAAAGCATAGCTGAGAACCCTGGACACTACTACCATTTTCAAAAAGAGTTTGCTTATGGGGTAGGGTGGGACAGGGACCATGGATCTCATTCATCTTGGTGTCCTAAAATCCCAAAACAGATCCTGGCAAAGGATACCATAACTAGTAGACATTTGTTGAATGACTTTACTAGTCATTCAAATGAAATATCTTTAGTTTTGATAAGCTTTCTGAGTGACCTTCTTTTGCTTTTTACTTGCAGAGCCCCCAGTGAAATGTTCTGTACTGGGCAATACTTTGGCTAATGTGTGTGGTTGAAATTGCTGCAAAATTTTCAGATCTGATTCTGCAGATAAGTCATTAATGTTTGGGTTTTTTGTTGTTGTTTTGGAGACACACAAAACAACGTTCAGGGGTTACTTCTGGTTCTGTGCTCATGCTGGGGATTGAACTCTGGTCAGCCACAAGCAAGGCAAATGTCCTACCCACTGCGCTATCATTCTGGCCCCTCATTAACTTGTTTTAAAAAATGAATTCAGATTATTCAATATTTAACTGAAGAGTTCCATGCCTCTGAAGACAAAGTGCAGACAGACTTTAAAATGAGCCAATCCAAGGCCAGAGAGCTAGTACAGTGGGCAGGGTGTTTGCCTTACTCGCAGACAACCCAGATTCAATCCCTGGCATCCCATATGGTCCCCCAAGCACTGCCAGAAGTAACTCCTGAGCACTTCCAGGAGTAATTCCTAAGCATTGCCAGGGTGTCCTCCCCCCCCAAAAAAAATGAGCCAATCCCTGTAAACATCCACCAACCAATTTCTGTGAATCCCATCCTCTTCAGTTGGTCTCAAGAGTGCTGAATGAAATTTTTCTTTACTAAGGAACCAGCAGGAATCCTACCAACTGGAATAAATAAGGGTTTTGGGGGAATGCAGGGACTTGATTTGTCAAATTTCTTAATTGATCATACTCAGACTAAATTCAAGTAGTTCTAATGCCTGCAACAAGACTATAATATATGTAACAAAATTATCCATTTATGGATATTCAATAAAATTATAATTTAAATGGTTGAAGAGATCACCTCTCATAAAAAACATGTCCTTAGGAAAGGAAATTTTCTGCAAAGCAAAGAACATTTCAGAAGGGACTTAGACATTTGAATGTTTGTCTGCTAAGGTACCTGCTAGTGAGGCACTAATGTTGATTTCAGTTTCTTGATCTCATTTTGCTTTAAAACTTTATTTGAGATAATTGCATGTATAATGGATATTCTAAATGTTGGTTCTTTTATTTACTTACTAAGGAGGAGCTCTGGAGGATGCTCTAAAAACAATTTTGGATTACATTTACATTGGATTACATGAGGAACTTGAAAGCTGTTAGTACTGTCTTTAAGTAAGATGTGGGAGTGTGGGGTCTTGCCAGCCCTCTGGTCCCTTTTCTGATTTACTCAGTCAAGATCCTCCAGGCATTTGTCAAACCATATCCTGGAATTATTGCTGCCAGCTTTGTATTATTTATGGTATGTGGAATAAGAGATTCCTCTGTTTCTGTAATTTTTTACAATTTTCCCTCTAGATCAGTGATTTTAACCTAGAACTTCACACATACAAATTAAGTGTTCTACTGTTAAGTCATATCCCTAGCCACCTTTACAATCTTTTAAAAATTCAAAATCAGTAAAAGGCAACTGAAGTACTACTTATATTAAGTCTAAAAAAATATGAATAAAAAAATTATCTAAAATCAGGCCAGAAAGATGGCACAGAGATTAAAGCACTGGCCTTGTGCGTGGCCTAAGTGGTTTTACCCCTGATACTGCATATGCTCCCGTGACTCACTGGGAACAGACACAGAATAGCTCCTGATCTGATTTCCAACTCACTACCCACTGTCCCTAACCCCCCACACACACACTTGTAAAATCAATAATTTGCACTATCTGCACTTCCACCTTAAGAAAAAAGAAGTAGGGAAGAAAGATGGCTCAAAGGCCTTCAGCACATGCTTTACATGCAGAGTCTCAGGCTCCACCCCCAGTAGCAGACATCACTGTTGGGGAACAATCCCTGTACACCACACCTATGACAGCCCATAGAAGTTCCAGATGTGCCCCCAAAATAAACAAAAATGTCATTTATGAGACTCCACACATACACACACAAAGAAAACTACTTGGGTTTAAATTTAAAATACAATGTTCTTAAAAACAAATGACCAGGGGGCTAGAGTGATAGCACAGCGGGTAGGGCATTTGCCTTGCACGCGGCCAACCCAGGTTCAATTACCAGCATCCCATATGGTCCCCAGCACCACCAGGAGTAATTCCTGAGTGTAGAGCCTGGAGTAAACCCTGTGCATCGCTGGGTGTGACCCGAAAAGCAAAAAAAAAAATGACCAATAATGTCAGGATACTCAAGTTCATCAATAGTACAGATTAAACATTTTCTACTCATCCAATATTCAAATAAAAAGTATTTATAGTATTAATTTGATGAAAATTGGACTGAACCCATAAATGATGACAATTAGTAGAAAGTAGAAGTCCATTTGAATTGTATCAACCAAGGCTTAAAGCGAATATATCTTTTGATCTAGCCACTTCACTTCTAGAAATTAATCTTAAAGAAATAGTTGCCATTGGGGGCTGGAGCAATAGCACAGCAGGTAAGGCATTTGCCTTGCACGAGGCCAACCCTGGTTCAATTCCCAGCATCCTGTATGGTCCCCTGAGCACCACCAGGAGTGATTCCTGAGTGCATGAGCCAGGAGGAAGCCCTGTGGACCTCTAGGTGTGACCCAAAAAGTAAAAAAAAAAAAAAATAGTTGCCATGAAATTAAGGTGACATGTCTGAAATCACCATGCCAATGAACAGGTAGAAATCACCCAAATGTCTATCTGTGAATGAAATGAGCTCACATGGAATAATTAAAAAGAATAAGATAACTCTTTGTGTACCAATATGGAGATCTCTCTAAGATGTTAAATGAAAAAGTGAAAAAAAATCTGTATCTTACATATTTATTTGCCATCACTGTTCTATTCTGTTAGCGTTAGATGTTTTAAGCATTTTTCCTTTGTTAACTGATAAGTTTACCAGTAGAGGACACTAGAGCAACAGGAATAAGTGTGAGTTCTCTTTCTAGTTCCTGGGTGCTTCCCTCCATTTATTTATTTATTTATTTATTTATTTATTTATTTATTTTGTATTAGGGAAGTGGTTTTTCTACCATCAGGTTTTGACAGCACCCACAGGGCAGCTTCCCAGTTATTTTCAATAGCAGTCTGTGTGTGTCTTCCTGTTCAGTTCTGCCAGCATCCTTGTGAGTCAGAATACATGTAGCTTCCTGATAACTTTCCTCAGCACTCCAAACCAGCTTCCTTCAGGTCAGTCTCTCAGTAGTCAATTCATTATACCTCCTCATCCACTGGCATCATCCATCACTCACCTATGAAATCTAATTGTAAGTCTAGGGAAAAAGAGGGTCTATCTCTGAAATTCTTTCCTTCCTTAAGTGCCTTGTTTCAACCCTTGAAGTAGTGGATACTTTTTATATCTGTTATTTTATTTTTAGATTTATCTTTATCCATTAGTAGTTAATACCTAGCTATTATTTAAGTCTAGTTACACTTTTCCTATTTGATGTGGGAAATGGGGAGGTTCTGTCTCATGAGGCATTGGATGATACAATATCTCATTTTTTATTTTATTTTATTTTATTTTTTATTTTTTTGCTTTTTGGGTCACACCTGGCGATGCACAGGGGTTACTCCTGGCTCTGCACTCAGGAATTACCCCTGGCTGTGCTCAGGGGACCATATGGGATGCCGGGATTTGAACCCGGGTCGGCCGCTTGCAAGGCAAACGCCCTACCCACTGTGCTATCTCTCTAGCCCCAATATCTCATTTTTTAAATCTTGTGTTTTAGGGCTGGGAAGCTGTCTCAAAAGCTTGCATGCATGCACAGCATGGAGTTTGAATCTTTCACCAAATGGTCCCCCAAACACCAAATCAGGAGAATACCCTCAGGCATGTCCCCCCAAAAAACGAATATCAAAATAGGATAAATCTGTACACACACACACACACACACACACACACCCTATACTCATATCTACATAAATGTAATAATATGGAATATACCAAATTATCGACAGAGATTATTCTTAGGAAAATGAATGGAATTATAGAGTGAATAAGACTTTTTCATCTACTCTGTCTTCTCCTACTTTGAATTTCTACATATATAATAAATGAAATATAGATAATATAGAATCCAATTTCTAGGAATTAAAATGTTAAAGGGCTGCTTCATGATTTAAAATGTTAAAGGGCTGATCTTAGGAAAATAATTTTAAGTAGAAAAAAGGATAAATTGTAAAAAGTCAATAGTATGAATTTTATATCAGCAAGGGGGTATACTCTTCAGTGCCACCCTCGAGAACATCATGCAACGACTGGAATGGGAAGGAATGGGAGTGAAGATAGACGGTCGGCAACTACACCACCTCTGCTTCGCTGATGACATCGTTCTAATAACACCAATGTTCGTGAAAAACAAACTAGTCTCTGACGTTCCATTTGCTCTCAACAGAACAAACATCTCTGAATGCAGCAGCTATGTATACCTGGGTCGAGAACTCAACATGAGGAATAACTTGGTGCCAGAACTGCACAGGAGGAAGAGAGCAGTGTAGAACACATTCAAGAGCATCAAAAAAGTTGTTAAGAGGGCAAAAAACCTCCAGCTCTGGGCACATCTTTTCGATTCCACCATTCTTCCTGCACTAACATATGCCTCAGAGACCTGGGCTCTACAAAAACAGGACGAGAACGCTATTAGGGTATCCCAAAGAGGAATCGAAAGAGCTATGCTAGGAGTATCACATCTCACTCAAGCCAGAGAATGAATCCGGAGTTTCGACCCCCATTGACAATCAAGAATCAGGGACACTGTCTCGTTTGCCAAGGCGTTGAAAATCAGATGGGCCAGACACGTAATGTGATTTAGAGATGACCGCTGGACTAGAGCTGTTCCCGACTAGATTCCATGGGACATCAAAAAATCATGTGGCCGCCCACCTACGAGACGGTCAGCCTTCTTCATCAAAACCCTGAACGAATGGTTTGAGGCTCTTCATGATCCTGGAGCAAGCAGATATCATTGGGCTACACTAGCACACGACAGGACAGGGACGAATGGAGACATTACTGGCACCTGCTCAAGCAAATCAAAGATCAACAGGATGACAAGTGATGATGACAAGTGATTTATAGCTTTAGAGATCCCTAAACTACTCCTAAAATTTAGCACTGACAAGGGGATTCAGTTTATTAAACCCTGAAGTTTCTGCAACTATCATTTCAATAATTTCTAGCTTTATTTCTTATCTTCTCAATGCCTACCTATAGTATAGTCAGAATTGTAAAGTCAGCATTCTGGATCTCCAAACTTAGCTTGTAAAGAAGCTCAAACTATTTTTTTCTGAAATGAGAGTGTTTTATAGGAACAAAGTGGAGACATGAGCATTAGATAGCAAAGTAGAATAATATTCATTCATATACAATAAAATAATTGAACTTCTGAAAAATATAGTCCTGAACTTAAGAAATAGAAATGGTGGTATGACTTTATTTTTTAAAAGAGGGTATGTCCAAGAATAGTAGAAATAAGTACCAGGAGGTTGTCTCCATGGCTTGGAGGCTGGTCTCTCATTCTGGGCAACTCAGAGAAGGGAACACCAAGTAAAATGTGGTTGGAGGTCATGTAGGGGAAAGATGATGCGGGCCGAATATAGACTAGAGACTGAACACAATGGACACTCAACACCTTTATTGCAAACCACAACACCCAATCAGAGAGAGAACAAAAGGGAATACCCTGACATAGTGGCAGTGTGGGGTGGGGGGAGATGGGACTGGGGAGGGGGGGAGGGATGTTGGGTTTACTGGTGGTGGAGAATGGGCACTGGTGAAGGGATGGGTTATCAAACTTTGTAAGGGAGAAACATGAGCACAAAAATGTATAAATCTGTAACTGTACCCTCACGTTGACTCACTAATTAAAAATAAACTATTAATTAAAAAAAATAAAATAAAATAATTTAAAAAAATAAAAGAGGGTGTGTGATCTGAACTGAAATCAGGTGATTCTTCCACCTTCTAATTTCTACTCAAATAGTGTAGCAGGTGGGATGCAAAATAAGTGCTACCTGTTTACAATAGTCTGAATCTGGAAAAAACCCAAGTGCCTGAGAACAGATGACTGGCTAAAGAAACTGGCACATCTGCATAATTGAATACTATGCAGCTGTTAGAAAAGATGAAGTCATGAAACTTGCATATAGATGGATCAACATGGAAAGTAGCATGTTAAACGAAATGAGTCAGAAAGAGAGGGACAGACATAGAAAAATTGCACTCGTTTGTGGAATATAAAGTAACAGAATGGGAGACTAACACCCAAGATTATTAAAGATAAGTACTGGGAGGATTACTCCACAGTTTAGAAGCTGTCCTCACATACTGAGGGGAAAGGTAGTTCAGTTAGAGAAGGGATCACCAAGTAACTGGTGCTAGGAGGATCCACTCGGGTTGGAAGACGCACCCTGAAAGCAGACTATAGACAGAACATGATGGCCACTCAATACATCTATTGCAAACCACAACACCCAAAAGGAGAGAGAGAGCAAGCAAAAGGGAATGCCCTGCCACAGACGCAGGGTGGTGGTGGGGGGGGCACGGGAAGGGGATGGTGGGAGCGATGCTGGGACCATTGGTGGTGGAAAATGGGCACTGTTGGAGGAATGGATACTTGAATGTAAGCACGGAAGTTTGTAAGTCTGTAACTGTACCTTACGGTGACTCACTAATAAAAAAAAAAATAAGTACTATAACATAAAAGCAAATTAAGGACTTTTGGCCTTAAAAAAAGCAAATAAGGCCTCTTGCCTTATTTGCGAAAGGGAGGCAAATGCACCCAGAGCTGAGACTTTTACCATCCATGCGAAGATAAACATGGTATCCAATACTTACTAAGGTCTCAATGCACTTCCAATTTCTGAATCTCAAGAGTTTTTTTTTTTTAACTTAAAAATGAAGGATCCTGGGGGCTGGAGCGATAGCACAGCGGGTAGGGCGTTTGCCTTGCACACGGCAGACCCAGGTTCGAATCCCAGCATCCCATATGGTCCCCTGAGCACCGTCAGGAGTAATTCCTGGGTGCAAAGCCAGGAGTAACCCCTGTGCATCGCTGGGTGTGACCCAAAAAGCAAAAAAAAAAGAGAAGGATCCTATTAAAATATCTCAGTATGCCCATTTCTAAGCCCACCGATCAAGGTTTCCTAGGTGGAGGTGAGATAGAACCATGGAACACTACAGAAAATTATTGACATAGTCTAACAAGAAAAGAAATCCTCCTGTAAATACCCTATGAGTCTGAACTTTACAATTTCCCGGTCCCTTTGAGGGTAGATTTTCTACAGAGAGCAAATCCTTCTATAGAGACAGGTAAGGAAAGAAAGAGCAAATGAGTATATGGGGTGAGCCTGCTGTGACTTAGCTGGTGAATCTACTAATGTGTCTGTCCATGGGCACAGTCCCTGGAGAAGAATCAGTCCTACACAGAAGGACCAAGGAAAGACAGTACTAGTCTCACCTTAAAGAGGCAGTCATCATCCGGGCACCCATCAGTAAGAGAAACTGTGGTGGTTAACCTGGTAGTCAAATGAATATCAGGCAACAGCTGATCAGGTGCCAACTTCCAGCTTGGCGTGAAGGAGGAACACAAGGGATAAACCTCTAAAGACCTTAATACCAGGAAGGTTAAGAACTCTTCCCTTACCCAGTCAAACTCTTGTGCACTCTATCCTCTCCTTCCAGCTCTCCACAGCTCGCCGGTCCTCCTTGCCTCATTTCTCCAGGTCCTCTCTTGCTACCAGCCACAGCTTCACGTTACAGCTCTGGTGGTCCTGTCTCCCCTCTTGCTGCCATTGTCCCTTTCAGTGGCCCTTTTCACGTTTCTCCCCCACTCCCCCTGTTCTTGCTGGCGCAGACTCATTGGCAACAGGTGAGATTGATGACTGAAGAGACCTTGGCAAAGAAGCCATGGCCTAGGAGCCTGGACTTTCCAGTTTCCTGTACTCCTGAGTGTGTGGCCAGATTTATGCTGCATTCAGAGATTTGGCAGCTCTTCCTGGACCTGCCTAGGTCACTGGAGAACTTCTGCCTGGGGGTGGGTCAGGATAGTGTCCTAGCCCCCTCTGCCTCTTTCAAATGTTAAAGTTGTTTTGTACATCATTGGCTTCAGGGTTGTGCTGTTTTCTTGCAACCAACTGAATTCAGATTTACTTTGAGTAGGAAACTCAATGAGAAAGCTGGTCTTTGCCCAAAATTTCCTCCTTCTTCATGTATGCTGCCCAAGCTTTCAAAGAAGTTCAGGACCACACAGGAAGACAGGGGCAAAGCGCATGCTTTCCGTGTGCTGGAACCTGAGTTCCATCCCTAGCACTGACAAAAAAGTTTAAACCCCACAAAATTGGTAATGTGAACTGAGCACTATGGCAATACAATGCTAACCTATAGTGCAGGCTTACTGTGCAACAGCCACCTTTGTGGAAACATTTTCAGAGTTGGCTCATATCTCTGTATGGTAATTACACTGTGAAAAGTTAACAGGTGGCCAGGAGATAGCTTGATTGCAAAACTCATGCCTCTGCATGTATGAAGTCCTGGGTTCAACTCCAAATATCATTAAAATGAACTTGGGTCAGACTTCTGGACTGGGCCAAACTCAACCTTCCAGAAAGCCTACAAGAAGGAGAATACTATTTTTATTCTACATTTTTAATTTGGGGGGCCATATACTTGGCTGTCCTCACTGATCACTCCTGGTAGTACCCGCAGACCATCTAGGGTACCCTGGATTGGAACCTAGATTGGTGTCATGCAGGCCCTGAATATACTGTTTAAAAGGGCTGAAAAAAGCAAACTTTCATCTATTTTTACTTTGTGACCATTTTAACATGAAAATTTTGGCTGTGACTCCGTCATCTGATTACCACCTCATCCCATTTTCTTTCTAAAAAAGCCTTGATTGATGCCCTGATCCCTCACCAGGCTGTTTTCTTCAGGGCAACTCGGAGGGGTCGGGTTGAGTTTCCCGACTGGCCCCAGCAGAATCCCGGCAGCCAAAAAAAAGAAAAAAGAAAAAGCCTTGATTTTTGTGTCTCCTTGGCACAGGCTTTAGATTTTGACCTGACTCTTAAATTTTAATTATTTGGTCCAAAATAAATATTCCGTCATTTTATAGGCCTCCTGAGATTTTAGGTTAACAATATTATTCTCATTTCAAAGTCGAGATTAAACATCTTAAGATCAGCTATTAATTAATATCTTAAGCAGCAGTTCAAATTAGAACTCAGGAGTACCAAGCTCAGTAATTGGATTCCAGTACGTCAACTCAAAGCTCACTGCAACCATTGCCTCCGGAAGGCTAGGGTAAATTTTGCTGCAATCCAAAAAGCACATAATTGAGGTGTCTTTTTTCTTCTGAGTCAGAATTAGAAGATAAGGTGAAGGAAGGTTGGGGACACAGACAACCAAGAGAATCTGTTTTGCTGACTGGGTCGACTCAGTGAATTGGAAGATGAGGTACATTCTTTTAAGTGCATATAAATTATGCTGATTTCCTTTTGAAATCATTCCTTAGAGCTTTCTAATATACTAAGAGGTAAAAATGAAATGGACCACTTTGTTTTGTTTGGGGCCACTTTTGCTGGTGCTCAGGGGATTTGTACTGCTAGGGATCTGAGATCTCCATGTATGCAGAACACGTGCTTCCAGTCCTTTTTTCTACCTCTCTGGCCCTGAATGTGTCTCTTGTTAAAATAAAATAAAAATAGCTCCTTAATACTAGACTATAGAAAGGGTCTTTAATATATTTAATAAATAAATTTACAAAGCCCTTGGGGATGTGTAGATAGAATATATTATTGTGTTTCCGTACTAATAAAGATATACACAGCAGCAATGCAAATGTGTGTGAGCAGTAGAGTAGGAAGTGTAGAATCTTTTCCACTACACTGTTTATGCATCTTTTTTGTTTTAGATTTTTAATTTTTTATTTATTTATTTACATATATTTTTAATTGAAACACCGTGGGATAGTTACAAGCTTTCATGTTTGGGTTACAATCACACAATGATCAAACACCCATCCCTCCACCAGTGCACATTCTGCAACACCAATATCCCCAGTATACCCCCCCTTTACCACTCTCCCCCTGCCTCCATGGCAGACAATATTCCCCATACTCTCTCTTGCACCTTTTAAGTAATTGAGTAGGGTGATAAATTTCATTTCATCCTCAAAATTTCCAGAGATAAAACTTGTCTTCACCATTAAATATTAACACCTACACACCACATTACAGGATATAATCTTTATAATAATAAGTATAATTATTGCCTATAAAATAAAAAGGGTTTTATATTGTACGATAATGATTATTTCAAACATAAATTCAGGTAAGGCTCAATGGCGATTTCTAATATTGTTCAGAAAGCTTCCAATATTAGAATACAGTGAACAAAGCTAATATTTGCATCTTGTTTTTGTTTGGGGGTCACACACACCATGCTCAGGGCTTACTCCTGGCTCTGCACTCAGACATCACTGTTACTGGTGCTCAGGGGGCCATATGGGGTTCCAGAGATTGAACCCAGACGAGCCACTTGTGTTCTCTACTATATTGCTCCAACCCTAGTATTTACATTTTCTATTAAGAACCTTGTTGAGTTAATGATAGAGTTTTGCCAGTAAATGGCAAAAAGCCTGCCATGGGCAGAGGAATGATAAAGAGATGGATTGATTTTTAGGGACTGCAGTCTACTTTAATGCTGAATTATTTTCCAGTTAAGAACTGGATAATATAGATGCCCTTTAAAATAGACTAAAATTGGCTAAATAAATAGCAGTACTCCTACATTAAAAAAATAAAATATATTGAAATTAAAGGCAAAGGAACAATAGTGGTGATCAATTAATACAGAGCAACTCTATGTCAATAGGTCACTAAGACTAAATGACTAGATGTAAAAAACCAATTTTCTCTTTCATATTCCAAATTATACAACTAAGAAACTTTGTTAGGTGTGTTAACAAAAAACCCAAACTTTCTTCTCTCATGTTTTATGCCTAACCCCTTTCCTGTGGGAAACTCACTGCCCAGGCTTTGTCAAACTTTAGTGCTTGCTTTGTCAAATAGTACTATTTGGGATCTGCATCCTAAAAATTTGGCTAAGTATCCTCAGGTCTCTTTATTCTCAAGAAGAGAAGATGGAATCTCAGTATTAATTTCATATATTCATTGAGAGAATAGAAACAGTCCTTCTTAAAAGTGGGAATTGGGGGAAGGATGCGGGCAGGAAACTTGGAATATTGGTGCTAGAAAATGTGCACTGATGAAGGGATGGGTGGTAGAACACTGTATGACGGAACCCCAATCATGAAAAACTTTGTAACCGTGTATCTTACTGTGAATCAATTTTTAATTGGAATTTTTAAATTAATATAAAATTATACATATATTTAATATAAAATTAAAGTTTTAAATTCCAATTTAAAAAAATTGACTACAAAAAATATATAGTCCTTATTGGATGACGGACAAAGATAGTTAGTTGACAAAGAAGTTATACCTATACTATCTTCCTGGCCCAAATTTGATTTTTATTTTCATCACAAAAATGATCACTCTGAGGCAAAAATGTATAGTAGAGATGACATCTGCATTTCCATGTTCATTGCTGCTCTGTTTACAATAGCCACAATATGGAAAAAACCAGAGTGCCCGAAAACAGATGATTGGCTAAGGAAACTCTGGTATATTTACACAATGGAATACTACGTAGCTGTCAGAAAACATGAAGTCATGAAATTTGCATATAAGTGGATCAACATGGAAAGTATCATGCTGAGTGAAATGAGTCAGAAAGAAAGAGACAGACATAGAAAGATCACACGCATATGTGGAATATAAAGTAGCTGAGAGGTACAAACTTACAATGTTGCGATTCCTGGCAGACATTTCTCTGGACTTAGTTACTAAAATACTAAAATACAGAAATCCAAAACTATGCTGCTGCTAGTGCGGCCTCCTGACCTCATATCTCTTCATTCTCAGCAATGGAAAACAAATTACCAAATGCTTTCTTTTCAGCAGATCGACTTTAGGGGGGAGAAACTCCAAATCAATAATAGTGAATTTTTTTTTGTTTAAATATTGAATGTAATCAAAGTAAAGTGAAAGTAAAGTGAAATTTACCAGTTACACATGCGGGGTGGGGGGCTGGGGAGGTAGGGGGAAGGGGGGAGGCATATCGTGATTCTTGGTGGTGGAATATGTGCACTGGTGAAGGGATGGGTGTTTGAGCATTGTATAACTGAGACTTTAACCTGAACGCTTTGTAACTTTCCACATGGTGAATTAATAAAAGAATTAAAAAAAAATTCTCCTCAATTACAAATGAGAATGAATGCAGTGACACATAAGTTAGTCGCAGACTCCCGAATCTGTTTATGGATTAACATCTTTATTACTTTTTTTCCCACTCAATTATCTGGAACCATGTATAAATAATTAATCTCAGAGACCACTTTCACTGATGTCAAATCTAGATTGATGTTGGGAATAGTTATATTTAAAGTGAAAATGTGCACAAGTTTTAATTACTCTGTCTACTTAAAATTTCATTAACAAAGCTTTTTTTGAAGAGCAAATAAAGTGTGGAGACTCTTTTTAATAAAAATGCCCTAAACTTAAAAAAAAAAAGATCACTCTGGATAAGAAATGTGTGCTGAAAGTAGATAAAGGAACGAACATGCTAACATCTCAGTATCTGTATTGCAAATAATAAATCCCCAAAGAAAGCAGGATGGGGGGAAAAAAGAAGAAAAGTGCATTCCATAGAGAAAGGCTGGGGGGGTGGCAGTTGGTAGGATGGAGACTGGGGACGTTGGTGGGAAATAGACACTGGTGGAGCCATGAGTGTTGGAACACTGTATGACTGAAACCAAATCATGAGTAGCTTTGTAACAGTGTGTCTCATGGTGATTCAATTAAAAAAAAAAAAGTTTGGGGCTGGAGCGATAGCACAGCGGGTAGGGCATTTGCCTTGCACGTGGCCGACCCGGGTTCAAATCCCAGCATCTCATATGGTCCCCTGAGCACAGCCAGGAGTAATTCCTGAGTGCAGAGCCAGGAGTAAGCCCTGTGCATCGCCAGGTGTGATCCAAAAAGCAAAGAAAAAAAAAAGTTCTTCTAGCAAGGGAGATAGTCAAGGGTCCAGAGTGCATATCTTGCATGCAGAGGCCCCAGGTTTGACCCCTGGCATGGTCCCCTGAGCTCTCTAGGGTGGCCCTGGTGGCCCTCAGAACTATGCGCCTGGGCAGCACAGCATTGCTGGTCAGAGCACTGAAGCACAGAGTCCATTAGCTGGGCTGAGAATCGCTGGCAGTAGCCCCTGAGTTCCCTGAGCATTCCTGGAGCCTCCCCCCACACAAAAATAATTAAAAGCTTAAATTTTTAAATAGTCACCTCAGATTCTGGTTTAAAATGAGGCCCTTCATTATGATGCTTTTGACAATCAGTTCATTCTGACTCTGAAAGGAGTTAAGAAACACTTAGCTTATCTCCATACTATCTTCCTGGCCCAAATTTTGTTTTTATCATTTTTTTACTAGGTTTGACCCTAGTGATAACAAGAAACCACAATAGAACAAAATTATTTTTTAAAGAAAGACCAGAACAAGATTATCCACAAAATAGAATGGCAATTCCCTCTTTGAGGCAAGGGAGTGAACTTCATGTACTCCACTCCCACCCCCGATAGTCACTGATTGACAGTGATTGAAGAGAGTATTGAATTCCTGGGTGAGTGACTGCTGTCAATGGAGGGTAATTCCCTGGAGAAAGGAGTAGCTGTGAAACATTAGTCACTGTCACTGCATTGGAGCCGAGTGAGCAGCACCCCAGTATCTACTAACACAGATCAGCAGCAGCCTTTTTGTTAGAGTATGTATATATACCTCTAGACTCAAACTCACGTTGCAACCAATATGATCATTCAAAATGAAAATCTGGTGGGGCTACTATTCAAGATTATGGGAGAGAAGGGGTTAAAAATAAACCCACCTAAACTAGCAGTCATATCAACTCTTCATGATCACTGAATTTCCCAGATAAAGGTCTTGGAACTCTCATCACTCACCTGCACTAAATCTCTTTTTCCTCTTGTTTGAGGAAATGAGGATGGAGATGGCCAGATAACCAAGACTTCCAACAGATCACCTTACAACTTTCCATGCAATCCATATGATCCATATAAGGGCATATGCAATCCAGCTGGTCATCCTACGAACCTTATTTGCATAAGGCATATTGAATAGTCTTACAAACCTTATAAGGGCATATGCTATCTTATTGGTCATTCACAATCACCCATACCCTCATTGTTCTGTCCAACCAGATGACCTCATAGGTCACAGAGGATAGGCAGCAAGGAGGAAAAGATGACAGTGAAGAGAGAAGAGGCTGTGAGAATAATAATCAGCAAGCTTTGACTTTCAAGTAGTGAGAAGAAACTATAGTGATTGGGGTTTTTGTCCTGAACACGGAAGCTCCTGTTTCTGCACCTGCTGCAACCTACAGAGATATATCTACATGAGATGTAAAAGTGAAAGAACTATAACACTTTATAACACAAAGACATCTGGTGGTCAGCATGCTAATCTTGCATAACATCCACAAGAACCTAAATCCAGGTATATCTCTGTGGGTCTGTCTTTGTATCTCTCCTCCCCTCTCTGTGTCTCTCTCATGTACACACACATCTTTTTCTAGCAAGATTAAACTCAACCTCTTATCCTAGCAAATTACAACAGATGTCACATTGTGCAGTAATTGCATACTTAAGTACCTATCTCTGCAATTAGTATCTGCAATTAGATAGCAAACTTTTTATCTCCTGAGATTAGTTTGGAGTCAGTGCTTTATAAATGTCCATTGCTGATCTTCCAGGTTTATTAACCTTCTATAACAAGCTCCATGTTTAGCACACACTGTTTAAGGGAATCCTCCCTTATGTGCCCAAATATATGTTCTTGAAAATCTGATACAGTATCTTCTTTCTCCCCTGCCTCATTTCTCCTATTGTAAAATTTGGAAAACAAGCTTATTCTCACTCAGGAATTTATTAACTTTAATGTTATTCTTCTAACTGATGGAATCATTTGTATTTGAACTGAGTAATCTTCAAAAGCTGAGTACAAAAAATTTCTAATAAGGAATGAAAGGTCAAAGCAATAGTATAGCAGTTAAGGCACTTGCCTTGCGTGTGGTGAACCCGAATCAATCTCTGGTATCCCAGATGGTCCACTGAGCATTGCCAAGGGTAATTCCTGAATGCAGAACCAGTAGTAACCCCTGAGCACCACTGGGTGCGGCCCCATCACCCATCTTAGAAGAGTATTATGTAAGAGACAGGCAAGAGACTTCGATGGAGCTGTCAGGAAGTTGAAGAACCAGAAATTAGTATTGTCAGTGAGGTCTACCTGGAAATGAGGGATTATAAGTTCCCAATACATCGAGAGACTCATTAGGGTGTGACTAAAGAGTTTAAACCACTATATTAAAAGAGTATGAAATGGGTATAAATTAAGCTTCACATGTAGAAATGGAAACAGCAGATATAACTTTTTAAAAAACACCTGGAATTGAATAAACACATAGAGATAGTGATAGAATTTAAGTTGAGGAGGAAAGTGAGAGAAGTTTTTGTAGGGTAGAGAGGTACTGAAGGACTCTGAAGGCAGAAATCGGTCCAAGTGTTGGCAAGCCTCAATTGTCCCATCTATATTCTCCATGCTACCCAGTTTGCTTCATTCCTACTTCAATTCCACTACACAGAACAGACTTAGGACAGCAAGAGTCCAGGAAAGATCACCACCAAGCTCCACTGCAGCACTGTGACTTCCAGCCTAGACCATAGTGCCTCTTGACAAATCAAAATCAACAGTACAACCAAGTGCTCAATTCACTGAAAGACTTTTGCTCTTACAAAACTCCTAGTGACAACCACAACGAACATGTTGAAAACACACAGAAGATCTCAACTGTACTAGACTTTCATAGCTCATCTTGTAGTTGATCCAGCTCAGGGGTTGGTCCTTCCATATACGGAGTATCATTGACTCCTCTAAGGGTAGGAGAGTCTGATTCTGGTGCAAATCCATGGTTTTACTCATCTCTCTGGGAGTCATACCAGTTGCTTTCATTTTCAGACAAAAGGAAACCCTTGCCCTGTTCTTGATTCCCTTGACTCAAGCCATGTATTTTCTAACAAAGGTTTAAAAATACCCTTGGACTTTTGGTGAATTCTTGGTGGTTGTATATTTTTGTGCAGCTGAGAGTCCTCGAAAGTCTAATTTAAAAATATTTAACTAGTGTGGCATTTAAGGCATAATTATGTTTTGATCCAAGGGGAATCCATTCCAATACCAAAGGATGTTCTTTTTTTCCTTGGACAACAGAATTCAAAATATCACAAGCAATGTGAGACCTGAGGATGGGATTGAGTAACCTAGACCCATGGGGAGTATTGAGTTATAGGAAAATGCCCAGGGGATTAGAGTTATTCTATATTCAAGATTGAAGGTTTCCAATATGAGATCAATCTAACTGATATTTATTTAATTTAATTTTTTTTAGC
Source organism: Sorex araneus (assembly GCF_027595985.1). Taxonomy (NCBI): domain Eukaryota; kingdom Metazoa; phylum Chordata; class Mammalia; order Eulipotyphla; family Soricidae; genus Sorex; species Sorex araneus. The sequence continues at coordinate 89,979,055 of NC_073304.1, read as the reverse complement.
TTTTGCAGTCACACCTGGCAATGCACAGGGACTACTCCTGGCTCATGCACTCAGGAATTACTCCTGGCGGTGCTCAGGGGACCATATGGGATGCTGGGAATTGAACCCAGGTTGGCCGCATGCAAGGCAAATGCCCTACCTGCTGTGCTATCCTTCCGGCCCCAATATTTACATTTAAAAAAAAAAATGTTTCGTTTTGTTGTGGTGCCAGGGACTGAACTTGGTGCTCATGCATGAAAGACATGCACTTAATCATTGAACTAATCTCTGGCCCATGATTTGCATTTTAGACACATTGCTTTGGTGGCAGTGGTATGAAAGAAAGCCTGTTATTAAGCATTTGTAATGATCCTGGACATCATGAATGAGAAGAAATGCAAGAGGAAAAGGCCTTGCTGCTGAAATGAGCCAGGCTGTTTCATTTGAGGAAACCGGAGGTGGGTGGGTGAGGCCCCTCCTCGCCCCAAGGGACCCAGCCCCGGCAGCCAAAAACCTCCATGCTGCCATGCTCACAGCCCCTCTCCACATGCTCCGACCAAGCCTCATCCACGATTGAAGCGATTCCTGGATGGCATTTGTGGCTGCAAGACATCTTATGCCTCGCACCACTCATATTTCAAGAGTCACTGTCACTGTCACTGTCATCCCATTGTTCATTGATTTGCTGGAGCCGGCGCCAGTCCCTGTCGAGTGCCTGTCTCATCCAAGAGTAGCACACCATATTTGTCTTTTGTTTGTTTTTTCACTGTGTTTTTTTTTTATTTATTTTTAATTAGTGAATCACCATGAGGGTACAGTTGCAGATTTATACACTTTTGTGCTCATGCTTCCTTCATACAAAATTCGGGAACCCATCCCTTCACCAGTGCCCATTCTCCACCACCAGTAAATCCAGCATCCCTCCCACCCTCCCCAATCCCATCTCCCCCCACCCCACCCTGCCACTGTGGCAGGGCATTCCCTTCTGTTCTCTCTCTCTAATTAGCTGTTGTGGTTTGCAATAAAGGTGTTGAGAGGCCTCTGTGCTCAGTCTCTAGCCCTCATTCAGCCCGCAACACCCTTCCCCTGCATGGCCTTCAACTACATTATAGTTGGTGATCCCTTCTCTGAGTTGCCCTTTCCCCAGAATGTGAGGCCAGCCTCCAAACCATGGAGTCAACCTCCTGGTACTTATTTCTACAATTCTTGGGTGTTAGTCTCCCACTCTGTTATTCTATATACCACAGATGAGTGCAATCTTTCTATGTCTGTCCCTCTCTTTCTGACTCATTTCACTCAGCATGAAACTTTCCATGCTGATCCACTTATATGCAAAATTCATGATCTCCTTTTTTCTAACAGCTGCATAGTATTCCATTGTATAGATGTACCAAAGTTTCTTCAACCAGTCATCCGTTCTAGGGCATTCGGGTTTTTTCCATAGCACACCATATTTGATGGGGTTTAAAGTAGAAGGCAACGAATCTTAGAGGAAAATATATTTTTACAGATATATAATACACACACACACAAACAAGGCTCAACCTTTAGCAACATGTTAGTAATCTCTTATATAAGTGCTTAATGGCCCCTGTGAAATACAACAGTCTTCGCACACTTTCCTCACAGTTTCCTAAAGGAAACTTTTTTGAATCATTTTCAGTGGTTTATTCATAACAAACAGTACAAAATAAATTATTTCGCTTCTGCTTTGGGGCAGGGGTTGGGGTTTGGGATGGAAACATCCAAAATATGGTGGTGGGAAGATGTAATGATGTAATGATTGGTGTTTGAATATTCAATGTAATCAAATATTGTGAACTACTTTATAAAAATAAAATTTAAAAAAGAGGAAATGACTGTTTGAAAAAAATCAATGGGAGATATAGAGAAAGAGATGTGAGTTGACACACACAACTTTTTTAGAGACCCTTGAAATGATATTTACAAAACAGAAAACACAGGAGTAGAAATATATTTGGGAAGGAAGTGTGAAATTACTCATCTTTGTGTATATGCAGCTTAATTTAAAACTAACAGAAGATACTACTACTAAGTGTCTGTTGATTTTAGTTTGATGTTGTACAGATTTAGTTTGACATATGACTGGAACATGTAGGTGGAAGGACAATGCAAGCTGAAATATTAGCTTTGTTATTCAAGACATAAAGTGGGTGGGTGAGAAAAGTTTAAGGATTTTTCTGAAAAAACTCAGCATATAAAGAGGAAGTGAAGTGAGGGGGAAGAAGCCTTGAGGAAGCAAGCAAAGGACAAGAAACAGAGAGGAAAGAGAACAAGAATGTTTGGCACCTAGCAATGTTCAGGGAATGGTGCCAGATATGGAACCAGGATCGACTACATGCAAGGTGCCAGATATGGAACCAGGTGCCAGATATGGAACCAGGATCGACTACATGCAAGGCATTCATCTTAAACTTATACAATCTCTCTGGCCCCCTACAAATATTTTTTAACTCTGGGTCCTAAGAAAATAAAACTTGAAGCAAAAGATTATGTACTAATGATTTATTGATGAGTGGAATTGAGGGAAGAAAGTGTAAGAGAAAAAGTGAAAACATATACAAGGAATGCGTTACCAGGATCACCAGTAGAAAAATAAAGCTGAATGCTTGCTCTTTTTGGGCATCTACAGAGAAAACATATGAAGCTACTGCCTCCCCTAAGTAACTATCATGCTAAAAAAAAAAAAAGGAGCCAGCAATTCTGGCTTCTTTCTGACCCTAATCTCCTTGGTTAAAATGTATCCCAACCGTGGTGGAGAATGTGCACTAGTAGAGGGATGGATGTTTATCATTGTGAGATTGTAACCCAAACATGAAAGCTTGTAACTATCTCACGGTGATTCAATAAAATTAAAAAAAAATTTTAACTTTTGAAGGCATTTATGACAGCATAGGTGCATAAGAAACATTCCCTATGTATGAATATTTCACAATTGGGAAAGAAACATAAATATAAGAAAAATAACATAAAAAAATGTATCTCAACCTGGTGCTGGAGTCAGGGTCAGAGCGACAGAGTGGGTTAGTACACTTACCTTGCACACAGCAGACCTGGGTTCAATCCCCTGCACTCCTTCTATTCCTCAGAGCCCCATAACGAGTGATCCCCGAATGCAGAGCCAGAAATAAGCCCTAAACATTGCTGGGTGTGGGCCACAAAACAAAACAAGATACATGCAGCCAACCCAAGTTTGATTCCTCCCATCCCTCTCAGAGAGCCCGGCAAGCCACCGAGAGTATCTGGCCCGCACAGCAGAGCCTGGCAAGCTACCCGTGGCATATTCAATATGCCAAAAACAATAACAAGTCTCACAATGGAGACATTACTGGTGTCCACTTGAGCAAATCGATGAACAACTGGACGACAGTGCTACAGAAGTGCTACACACTTCTGGGAGGTTAAAAAAAAAAAAGGCCCCTCAGGTAGCTTTTTGGAAGGATAGAACCTCTGCAGTCTCTTCTGGCTATTTTTCAGGTGCTTAAGACTTTTCTTCTGGTCAGCACTTCATGTGGGAGACACTTTGTGGTAGATGGCAGCAGGGCTGTGGCTGTGGGAAATCTATAGGATATCTGAGTCAACTAATATCATCAATTGTGGGGCAAAAGAGATAGCACAGGAGGCAAGGTGCTTACCTTCATTTGGCTGAACACTGTTGAATCTCTACAAAGGGTCTCTCCTGAACATAGAACCAGGAATAGCCAATAAACATTATTTCATCCAGTGTCTAACATTTAGTATGCACTTGGGAAATCTTAGCTATTATTTTTTATGAGTAATTAGGAGGCTTTGTGTATGTGATTGCTCTGTTATGACTGTGATATGACTAAACATTTCCCTTAACCTCCCTTAGCCTTTGTTAAACACTACTAGATTCCATGCTCTGACATACAGCCAGACACAATTTAGTGGCTCAACAATGCCATATGAACTGTGGTCCACAGAGGGGACATCAGTCAGCCAAATTTGCTTTGCACCACAATATCAGTAGCTATCAACCAGGCAGCATACAGCATTCAATGAAGCTGAGTACTCTGCCTTTATAATAAATATGACTACTCAAAATATATTCTATTGTCTAGCCACCTAAGTTTTCTTTTCCATACCAGAAACTGCACTCAGGGTTTTATACACAGAAATTCTTTTAAATATTTAACTTGTCTGTGATATCCACTGAGGAAATAAGTGGTTGGGTTGTTTGTTCTATAATCCCAGCCATGTAACCTAAGGATAATTTTCTCATGCACACTCACAGATCTGCTTCTGAAATCATGAGCACACAAGCTCTCTAAAACAAATATCTTACAGATAATATTTTCTTTTGGAAATCTGCCACATCACCCCATGAGTTTGGTTAATCATAAATAAATATCCTTCGTTTAATGAATAATTTATATTTTAGCTTTGTCACCATGGAAAAAAGAGCTCTTTGCTTAAATTTCTCTTTACAAGTCACTCAGTGCTGCAGACATGGTTTGCTTCCCTTGAGGGACAGCAGCTCTTGACAAGTAAAAATAGAACTCACTGTTCTAAATGTTAAACACTGCTCCAATGTTCCATTTTTATTACTGCTTAAAATATAGTTGATTTTTTTGTTGTGAAGGCAAATTTATATACTGGAGGCTGTGACAGACAAATTAGCTTGGAAACAGTGAAAAAAATAATTCTGGGTCTTAAAAAATACACTTTTTGCCTTCCTGAAAGGAAGAGTTGATTCTCTTATTGCTGCTGTTTTGGGGACACACTTGGCAGTGCTCAAGGCTTACTCCTGGCTTTGAACTCTGGGATAACGCCTCATGGTACTCAAGGGATATATGCAGTGTTGGGGGTCAAACCAGGGTCAGCTGTAGCAAGGCATGTACCTTAACCCTATAATCTCTCTGGCCTTGACTTGTATTATCTCTCTGGTCTTGACTTTAAAAAAAATTCAATCTAATGGAAAATATAAGCTGTACCCATGAGTGTTCTATGACCTAGGGACCAAGGAAATAGATCAGTATGACAGTATTTGCCTGACCTGTGTGAGCCAACACACACAGAGAGAGAGAGAGGGGGGGGGGAACAAAAAAAGAACTGAACTCTTTTGGGTCTAGAAAGAGAAATGAAAATGTACTTAACCCAATCCCAAAAATGTAGGTCAAAAATAGAGAAAAAAAAAGATTTAGAGATTCTTGTGTGAGCTCTTTCACAGCCTAGAACAAATTCCTGCCAGTCCTGCTGGGGCAGTTATTAGACCATACTTGAGTTCCACTTGAACATGCATGTCCTGAAACCAAGTCTACCACCTCATGTTCACTGGTTGATGGATCTCAGCCCTGAACAAGTACTGCTCTTTAAGAAAGTAAGGGGGAAAAGAAGTTAGGTTAACATTACCTGGAATTCTCATCTTCATCATGAGAAAGAACTCAAGGACAAACCTCACTGGAGAGCGGACTGGCAGGAAAACCCAGGTACGCAGGATCCCATGACTGAGATCTCCAAACCCACTCGGATCAGGACTGGGCCTCCTCCTCCCAGGTCCTCAGTTTTCCTGTAGCTTGGCAGTCACACCCACAAACTCCCCCGTCCCCCCTTGTAATCTCATCAACGGCCAAGACCCAGAGACTATAAACTAAAGCTCCCAGAAAAGAGCGCCACAGAATTTCACGGACCTCTTATACTCTACCTCACTTACTTATCAAAAGTATCACACATTTGTTTAGTTTCTCATACTTGCTTATATTCTCTTATATTCAGGCTTAAATGGCTCCAGAATTAAATACAACAACCCTCACACACTTACCTCTTATTGTGGTGGGAAGATGTTCAGTGGTGGGATTGGTGTTTGAATGTTATCTGCAATGAACTCTTGTCAACTACTTTTATGAAAATAAAATATATAAAAATTTTAAAAAAGAACTCAAGGACAAGAGAGAATGTGGATGAAAGCAGAAAGGTTTATTAAGCAGTAGTACTCCCTCAAGGAGTGAGTTAACTTGAGTGAAGTGAGTCAATGCAAACAATAAGTACTGGAGAATCTTGCTTATATATGGAGTATAAAGAAACAAAAAATGGGTTAGACAATCCCCAACAATAACAAATCCTGAGATGTAATCAACAGAATTGGGAACTGTGGTCGGAGAGGGGAGGCAGGGAAGAGATGATGAGAAAATGGTGGAGGGAGGGGGCCAGCATGATAGTACAGGGGGTGGGGTGCTTGCCTTGCAGACAGGAGACCTGGTTTTGATTCGGGCATCCCATATGGTCCCCTGAGACCATCAGGAGTGATCCCTGAGCACAGAGCCAGGAGTAAACCCTGAGCACTGCAATCTAAGATATTTCAAATTTTAAAAATTAAAAAAGAAGTATGCTAAGGGTGAAATATGAGTTAGGGCTCATGTGGTGCTAAAACTGCACATGTATATAAAAACTACATTGTTGCCCATCTGTCACAAATATCATTAGCATCTCATTATGAAGCTAGTGGGTATGTCACAGTATAGATTTGGTCTTACTGAGGGAAAAGTGAGATTAAGTTCAAGTTCTATTAACTGCACATGCTCAAATAATTGGCTAAAACTGGTTTTCAGAGTCCATTTCATAAAAATCAGGGAATTGGTAAGGCTGCCAAGGCTTAAGAAGTGTTTCTCAGCTTGCTCCTCAAGCCCATGTTCTCCCTTAAACATCTATCTTGCTTACTTGTCTCTACGTTTCTTTGCTTGCCTAATTCCACATTGGGAAGCCTGTGTTCTCTCTTCAACACACACTTCTCTGTTTCTCCTCTTATATGTTTCTAAGTAAGTTTCAATAAAACCATTTTGCTTCATCAAAAGAATAAATAAATGTGTTTCTTTTTTCTCAAGGTTTTCAGCCAGCAAACAGAGCCAAGGACTTAGTTTCATATGGAAGTTTTCCTCTGCTACTGCCTCCACTGACTGTTTCAGGCCCATTTTCACCAATTTTTAGATAAAAAATGGTGTCAGTTCCTTAACTTGGTGACATTGGTGAATAAATATTTGACACAAAAATTATTCTGGTTCCTTCCTTAACTTTTGTGACCTTGGTGAATAAATGGCAGAGTCAGAATCAATCTAAGCAATCTGTGACCTTCAAATCAAGGTCACAGCCATTAAATTCATATACTAGAGTCCAATCTCATCAACCACAGCATTCTGCTGCCTCTCAGAAGCAGCCAGGCAAAATGTAAAATTAGCAGCTAGATCAAAATAGCAGTTTCTTGAGATTTAATCTTTACTTATGTTGAGTGTGAAAAATATGGGAATGGAGATAGTCATAGAGACTAGAAAGAAAATTAACAAATTCTGAGCTCAGATAATTGAGAAATGAAAAAAGATAAACTAGCCAAGGGAACATTAAGTATCTACATCTGTTTCAAAATATATAGTTTTTTGAGGCAAAGTTCACACAAGTTTTACCATTATAAAATGACACTTACTCCTTGCACTGTGTTGTAAGTATTGCAATCGTAATCTCTCTAGTTCCTCACTCCAAAGTAAAGCTGTAGTCATTCCCGATTAAGCAATCACCTCCTATTCCCTGTGAAACGTCTCCCGCCCTCCAAGCTCTTGGTAATCACCAATATGTATTCTTTTTAAAATGTATTTATTTTGAGTTTGGGGCCACATCCAGCAATGCTCAGGGCCTATTCCTATTCTGAGCTCAGGAGTGACCCCTGGCTCAGGGGGACTACAGGGATTTGAACCAGTACTATAACTGCCACAGCCACATAAAAAGCAAGTGCCTTATCTCCTGTACTCTCTGTGTCTGATATACTGTCTCTGTGGACTTACTCTGAATATTTCACATAAATAGAATCATATGTAATCATAAATAATGAGCCTTCTTTGCTTCAGGTGTCTTTGATTTAGTATGTTTCAGGGTTCTTTTTACCTGCATGTATTGGTACTTCATGGTTTTTATAGCATTGCACTGTAGCATTGTCGTCCAATTGTTCATTGATTTGCTCGAGCAGGCACCAGTAACATCTCCATTGTGAGACTTGTTGTTATTGTTTTTGGCATATCGAATACTCCACAGGTACCTTGCCAGGCTATGCTGTGCAGGCAGGATACTCTTGGTAGCTTGCCGGGCTCTCCGAGAGGGACGGAGGAACTGAACCCAGGTTGACTGCATGCAAGGCAAACACACTACCTGCTGTGCTATCGCTCCAGTCCTATGGTTTTTATAACCAATAAAATTGTATTGCCTAAATAAAACATAATTTACTCATCCATTAATTAATCCATTAATAAGCATATGAACGGTTCCAAATTTTTGACTATTTATTGTGAATAGGGTTATTATGAACGTGCATGCAAATGTACTTGTTTAAATACCTGTTTCAGTTCTTTGGAGCATTATCTAGGAGAGGGACTATAGGGCATATGTTTAAATTCTGTGTGTGTGTCTGTGTGGTGCCAGGGATTGAAACCAGGGTCTCACACTTGTATGTTTTACTGGGGATTTGAATCAAGGTCATAGCCATCAAGTTCACATACAAGGCAAATGCCTAAGTGCCTTGCCTCTGCTCTATTTCCCCAGTCCCTGTGTTCAACATTCTTTTGAAGTTCTTTCTTAAAGCTTATAATAATATTATTATAAATATTAATATTTATATATTATATAATATCATGTTTATACAAATATACTATTAATATAAGAATGCATTAAACAATTTAAATCACAGTGTCTTAAATTTAGCACTGCAAACATTTGGGGCCAGGGGAATCTGTTTCAGGGACTTACCTGTGCTCAGCCACTGTCTGAGCCTCTGCCAAAGTGATGCTGTTACCATTTCACCCCACTCCCAGTTGTGACAAATATTGTATCAACACTTGGCCAAATGTCCCCTAGGAAGTAAAAATACCTCTTCCCCTTCCCCACTGAAAACAAGTTTTTATTTCTTCTTTGTAAACTTGAAGCAAATGTGGCACTAATAGAATACTAAAAGAAAGTAAGGGCCTTGAAGAAATTCATTTTCCTTATAAATCTGCATAAATGACATATTTTTGTTTGTTGTGCAATTTTGATATTAAGAGTTTTCAGATTTAGGAATGATTAACAACCAGAAAAATCATATAAGTCATGTATATTTCATGTGAAACTTAGTATCACAAGTGCAACTTATCCACAGAATTCCAACAAATAGCTTTTCACTTCAGAACACATTACAAACAAAATCACATTTATTGTACAATGTATCACATGATTTTTTTAGATGGCAACTAGAAGCAATATTTACAAGGGTTTTCTTATGGATGTTTTTATTATTTCAACTCTAAGCTCAGGATCCATAAGGAATTTTCTATTTAACTTAACCTATTAATTTAAAATATAAATAAATAAATTTTCTATTTAATTTATTTTAAATAGGAAGACAATAGTTGAGTTTCATTTTTGACATCCAGTTAGGCAAACTGAAATTTTTACATTTACTACAAAAGGTCATGGTGTTTTGTGAAATTGGACCTTTAAGAACATAAGCAACTTTGTCAGCAAAGTCCTCAAAATTGCCATGAGAATAGACCAGCTTCAGGGCAGAGAGTATTGTTGTAGAATCCACAGCAGTTAGTAAAGGCCCTGGCACTGTGCTCTTTATCTTCCCAGGGACCAGAAAAAGAAGGAGTGTTGGTGCCATTCAAAGAAGTACTGAAATGAAAATCCAGAGAGGTATATAGTGGATCAGGTTTAAAAACTTAATGTAACAAATATCAATAAATTATACATCAAGCATCTGGGGGAAGACAAACAAAAACCAAAGCAAATGGATGGATCCATTCTTAAGAGACAAAAACAATGGAACAGAATTAAGTTTATATTCTCATTCATGCTCTAGGAAATATTAGCAAGAAACTTTATACCAGTGGTCTCCAATCACAGTCCTTAGACAGTACCAGTCTGAAAACCATGGGTTTACCGCCTTGGTTATACAAGACAGGTGCCAATCCACAGGTGTAAAAATGTGTGCGCTCTTCTGTCCAATTTCTAACCCTAGTCCAAGCTCAATTCCTAGTCCTTCGGGGAATTTTCTTTCTAAACATCATTTAGGTAAACCAGAATGTGATACAGTGATAGAGCACATGCCTTGCATGTGAGGCCCTGGGTTCAATTTCTGGCACCACAAAATAAATTTAAAACACAAACTGCTGCAGAGAGGGCTTAATGGGCTCAGCACATGCTCACAGGCTGGATGTCAGCATGATTTCCTGAGTGCATCTGGGAGCAACCCCCAAATACAGAGCCATGAGTGGCCTCTGAGCATTACTATTTGTGTGGCCCCCAAGCCAAAATACTTTTATAAAATAAATACATAAATTAAAAAACATTACTGGGACACAACGCATGCCTTGCAATGTGATTGGCCATTGAAATTACTCTAAAGAAGTGAGATGGAGTCAAGGACATGGCTTAGTGCTACAGCATCTGCCTTGCTCTGTGGGTCTGACTCCCTGCTCAATGCACACACACCAAAGATGGTATTTCAAAACCACTTTCCTTTCTAGAAAGAAAAACAATGAAGGCTTTATCTATCTGACTATCTACTGAGCAACTGATCCCTGGTTAAAGTGTTTTAACTTCCCTTTCTCCTAACCCCCACTCCTGCCCCAAGTTCAGAAGGACCCTCTGCAGTTGGAAAAGCTAAAACAGATTGGCCTTGAGGCCTGCAGTTTTTTGTTTTTGTGTTTTACCACTTTTATAAAGGTGCCAGGATTTATAATACTCTTAATTGTACTTTTCATGTTTACATCATTCCAATATTTACAAAACTCTTAATTATACTTTTCATGTTCACATCATTCTAACACTATACCCATCACCAGAGTGCCCACTTCCTTCCATTAGTGTCCAAAGGACCCCTTCCAGCCACCACCACCCTCACCCCATCCATGTTAGTTCAGTTCTACAGACAAAACCTCTAGTTCCATTGACTTTGGCCAGTTGTTGTCCCTTATTATGTTCTTCTTTCATTTGGCTGGTTTTTATCTTTCGGGACACAACTGGCTGTGTCAGGGTTTACTCCTGGCTCTGTACTCAGGGATCACTCCTGGCAGTGCTCAGGGAATCATATGTGAGGGATGGAAAGCAGGTTGATCTTGTGCAAGGCAGACTCCCTACCTGCTATACTACCACTCCAGACACATTACATTCCTTTTTATCCCATATATGAGAGATCTTTTTAAAAAACATTTTATTGTGGAGATTGGTGACACCAATACACATATAAACAGCTAAATTCTTGAAATGCCAAGGAAGTGTAAATTGATAAGCTGTAAAATTAAATATTTTTCAAAAATGATCTTTTTTATTCACAGTATATAATTTTTTAAATATTATGAATAATTTTGTGCTAATACATCCAAAATTTGTGTGAAATAGATAAGTCCTACAGATGTAAAATTTAGCAAGAGTGAAGAGTTAAGAAAATTTAAAGGGGAGAATCTAAATAGGCCTACAGAAGCACAAAAGTATGTTTTATCCTAAGAAAGGGAACATTGGGGCTGGAGGCAATAGTACAACAGGTAGGGAGCTTGTCTTGCAGGTGGCCTACTTGGTTCAATCCCAAGCATCCCATATGGTACCCCAAGCACCGCCAGGACTAATTTCTGAGTGCAGAGTAAAAAGTAACCCCCGAGCATCACTATGTTTGCTGACTCCCACTCCCCGCAAAGAAAATACTGCTTTTATGTTAAAAAATATTATATTGTAGGTAGTATTTAAGTACCTGCATTAATAAGTAGAGTACTTAAATTAAAAAAAAGCTCTGGATTCTGGCTATTGTAAACAGTGCTGCGATGAACATACATGTGCAGATGTTGTTTCGATTGTACTTTTTTGCCTCTCTGGGATATATTCCCAGCAGTGGTATTGCTGGGTCAAATGGGAATTCAATATCTAATTTTTTGAGAGTCGTCCAAATTGTTTTCCAGAAGGGCTGAACCAGTCGGCATTCCCACCAGCAGTGAAGAAGGGTCCCTTTCTCCCCACATCCTCTCCAACAGCGGTTGCTTTTGTTCTTTTGGATGTGTGCTAGTCTCTGTGGTGTGAGGTGGTATCTCATGGTTGTTTTGATCTGCATCTCTCTGATGATTAGTGATGCAGAGCACTTTTTCATGTGCCTTTTGGCCATTCGTATTTCTTCCTTGGTAAAGTTTCTGTTCATTTCTTCGCCCCATTTTTTGATGGGGTTGGATGTTTTCTTCTTGTAGAGTTCAACCAGTGCTTTATATACCATTGATATCAACCCTTATCTGATGGGTATTGTGTAAATATCCTTTCCCATTCTGTGGATAGTCTTTGGATTCTGGTCAATGTATCTCTTGCGGTGCAGAAGCTTTTTAGTTTAATGTAGGATGACTGGTTGAGGAAACTTTGGTACATCTATACAATGGAATACTATGCAGCCGTTAGAAAAAAGGAGGTCAAGAATTTTGTAGTTAAGTGGATGGGCATGAAAAGTTTCATGCTGAGTGAAATGAGTCAGAAAGAGAGAGACAGACATAGAAAGATTGCACTCATCTATGGTATATAGAATAACAGAGTGGGAGACTAACACCCAAGAACTGTAGAAATAAGTACCAGGAGGTTGACTCCATGGCTTCGAGGCTGGCCTCACGTTCCGGGGAAAGGTCAACTCAGAGAAGCGATCACCAACTACATTGTAGTCGAAGGCCATGTGGGGGAAGGGAGTTGTGGGCTGAATGAGGGCTAGAGACTGAGCACAGCGGCCACTCAACACCTTTATTGCAAACCACAACAGCTAATTAGAGAGAGAGAACAGAAGGGAATGCCTTGCCACAGTGGCAGGGTGGGGTGGGGGGGGAGATGGGACTGGGGAGGGTGGGAGGGACGCTGGGTTTACGGGTGGTGGAGAATGGGCACTGGTGAAGGGATGGGTTCCCGAACTTTATATGAGGGAAGTATAAGCACAAAAGTGTATAAATCTGTAACTGTACCCTCACGGTGATTCTCTAATTAAAAATAAATAAATTTAAAAATAAAATAAATAAATAAATAAATAAATAAATAAGTGTTTTTTATATATGTAAAAAAAAAAAAAGCTCTGGATGTAAAAAAAAAAAAACCCAACTGATCAGACAGAACATTTTATATAAATGAAATACTAGTTCGCTATTGAAAACTTGCAAATACTTTAGTAAGCTAGGAATAAACAAGCCTTTCTTAATCTAGTAGAGGGAAACCATAAACACTATGAACAAATGCCATACTCAATGCCAAGTGCTTAGAAGTTTGTCTTGTTTTTTAAAGAAGCTCCTTTAATACTTCTTGCAAAACTGGTTTCAAGGTTAAGAATTCACTAAGCTAGTGTCTGTCTCTGAAGCTCCTCTATTATTCTTTCAAATCTGAATGACAAACCTGGTGGATAGAGCACTCTGGGTTGACATATTCATTTCATTGGATTTTTGTACTGTATCTCTCCTTCTTTTCTGGCTCATAGAGTTTCATTTGACAGGGCTGCTTTGAGTTTTAGAGACTTTTCTATGTGTGTAATTTTTTTTTTCTTCAGGTTTTGGGCCAATCATCGTGCTGCTACAGGCTTACTCCTGACTCCATGCTCAGGGATCACTCCTGGCAGGGCTCAAGGGACTATATGTGGTGTTGAGAATCAAACCTGGGTTGGCCACATGCAAAGCAAGCACCCTACCTACTGTACTATCACTCCAGGCCCCTTCTTCGATCTGATTTCAAGATTTCAGGAGTCTGTTTCTGCCTTTGGCCTTTGTCATTTCGAGTCTTGGAGTTTTTCTACTTGAGTCTATTTTCACTGGGACCCTTGAAGCCTCTTGGATCTGGTCACCTGTATTCCTCAACACTGAGTAATTCTTATCTCTGATTCTTTAACTATTGGTTCTTCTTCAAATTCCCCTTCCTGTTTTTCAGGGACTCTGATGATTTTTGTATTATTTCTCTTGAACTCATTCCATAATTCTCTGGTGTGCTATTCATTTCTTTTCAGACATTTTTTTGCATTTTCTGTTGTTTTCTAGAAGTTTCCTGCATCTCATCTTGGAGCTCCTCTATCTTTTCCTTGGTTGTTGTTTTTCTGCTGCTCAGACCTTCTACTGAGTTTTTTTTTTTTTTTTTTTTTTTTTTGCTTTTTGGGTCACACCTGGCGATGCACGGGGGTTACTCCTGGCTCTGCACTCAGGAATTACCCCTGGCCCTGCTCAGGGGACCATATGGGATGCTGGGATTTGAACCCGGATCGGCCGCGTGCAAGGCAAACGCCCTACCCGCTGTGCTATCTCTCCAGCCCCCTCTACTGAGTTTTTAGATATCAACTACTATACTCTTAATTTCTGTTATTTCTGATTGTAGTTTTCTCTTTTTTGGCTCTTATACATTTTTGTGCTTTGTTGATTACATCATTGATCCCTTGAGTTCATTAAATATCCTCCATAAAGTATTACTAAAGTCATTCAGAGCTATTGGTGGGTGAGCCTTCAGGTATTATTGTTTTCACTTACTGAACTTGATGGGCTTGTATATGTCTTCATCATTGAGTTTGCTGTGCTCCTGCTATGCTGAAGGTGAATCTGCTGAAGTCTCTTTTCTTTCCCTACTTGTCTTGACTAGCAAAGGCTCAGGAGATGTGGAGCTGGGCCTGCTGATATGGCAGTGATTGGGTGTGGAAGCTTCTAGGACCAAGAGAGAGTGGAAGGGAATAGAATGCCGAGTGCTGTAGTTCGGAGGGTGTGATAACCACTCCCTGAGAAAAGCCAGCCTGCTTCATTCCATTGGCTCTGACTGGGCCAAAATAAAACTCTGGGTACACCTTGGCACTATTAAGTACTCCAGGTCTTGACCAAACAGTGCTGACCATTGGAGACTGCAATAGATCCCATTTCAATCTCTAGCCTCCTTGGTCTTTATTACAACATTAAAATACAACCTCCAACAACATTTCTCTGCCATTCCTATAGTGTAATGTGTGTTGATTGTAAGTTTCTCAATTGCACATGTTTGCCTTTCTCCTTCATGAATAAATATATAAATTTTCTGAAAAACTACTATAATATGCTTAAGCTGTTATGTCACTCTATCTCTGTTGGGCATAAACACAGACCCCTTATTTCCTCTCTGAATTTTTCTTTTTTTTTTTGGTTTTTGGGTCACACCTGGCGATGCACAGGGGTTACTCCTGGCTCTTCACTCAGGAATTACCCCTGGCGGTGCTCAGGGGACCATATGGGATGCTGGGATTAGAACCCGGGTCGGCCGCGTGCAAGGCAAATGCCCTACCCGCTGTGCTATCGCTCCAGCCCTCCTCTCTGAATTTGTTCTCTGTCCTTCCCAACTTGTTTTTATTACCAATAAAGCTCCTCTTTTCCATTTAGTGATCCTGCACTTTTTTGAGAATGAGACTATCCATCAATATATCTATTTATCTGTCATCCATCTACATTTCAGCTTCACTATGGTCGAAGTGACAATATAATAACACTTTCAAATTTATAATATTCTAAATATTTTATATGTATATTTGTAGATTGTAAAAGAAGTACAAAATGAACACACCCATCACCTCACATACATACTTTTTTTTCTGTTTTGGGTTGGGGGGAGCACACCTGACAGTGCTCAGGGATTACTCCTGGCTGTAAGCTCAGGGATCACTCCTATTGAAGCTCAGAGGACCATATGCGGTGCTGGAGACTGAATCCAAGTTAAGCTGAATGCAAGGTAAGAGTTCTACCACTGTATTATCTCTCCAACCTCACATTTATACTTTTTGGGGATTGAGAACACAAGTTCTCCTCTCTTAGCAAATTTCAATTATCAACAATAGTCATAATATTTGATTAACCCTTTTATTTTTTATATTTGAAGGTCTGTACTTTATACCAGCCTTTTCCTATGTCCCTCACTCCTAGTACCAAGCAATTATGAATCAGATCTCCATTTCAATGAGTCTGATTTTCTCTTTAGATTCCCCATGTATGATGTCAGGAAGTTGTCTTTGGTTTATTTCACTTATCATAATACCTTTCAAATCCATCCACATTATTGCAAATACCAGAATTTCTTCCTTTCATAAGAATTAATCAGTAATATTCCATTGTATATAATGCCACATATTCCTTATGTGATTATCTGTCAGCAGACACGTAAGCTGTTTCCATACTTTGGCTACTACGGTTAATGTTGTAATCAACATGGGATACAAAGAATGTTTTGTTTCCTTGGATAATACAAACAGGAGTGGGATTGCTGAAAAATAAGGTAGCTCTATTTTAAATGTCCTTAGTATATCAGGGCTCCATTTCCTCTACATCCTGACTGGCCTTTGTATCTCTTGTTTTTCTGATGGCATTCATTCTAACAAGTGTGAAGTGACATCTCCTTGTGGATTCATTTGCATTTCCTGATGTATCAGGGATGTTGGGCCTTATGGATTACACCTTATGGATTTTTGGAAGCTTTAGCAAAATGTCTGCTTGATTCCTCTGTTCATTTTTAGTTTTTGCTTTTATTGGTGGGGTTTCTTTTTTTTTTTGCTACATACAATGAAGCTCAGGGTTACTTCTGTGTCTGTACTCAGGAATTACTACTGGAAGTGCTCAGGGGGCCATATGGGATGCCGGGGATCAGATCTGAGTTGGCCTCGTGCAAGGTAAATGCCCTACCACTGTACTATCACTCTGGTCTCTGTCCATTTTTTTTTCTTTTTGGGTCACACCTGGCAATGCACAGAGGTTACTCCTGGCTCTGCACTCAGGAATTACTCCTAGCGGTGCTCAGGGAACCATATGGGATGCTGGGATTCAAACCTGGGTTGGTCAAGTGCAAGGCAAATGCCCTACCCACTGTGCTATCACTCCAGCCCCCCTCTGTACATTTTTAATTGGATTGATAGGTTGTTTTTTATTTACTTAGTTTTACTGTTGATTTCTATGAAGTCTTCTTGTTTTGTACACTAACCATTATTAGACCTCTTCTATCGTGTATGGTGACTTTTCATTTTGTTGACTGTTTCCTTTCAGTG
The DNA here is from genome assembly GCF_027595985.1 of Sorex araneus. NCBI lineage: Eukaryota > Metazoa > Chordata > Mammalia > Eulipotyphla > Soricidae > Sorex > Sorex araneus. The sequence goes on along the minus strand of NC_073304.1, from coordinate 89,962,050 downwards.
CAGAATATTTTAATTTTACAAAGTTCCACTTGTTTATTTTCATTTCCAGTGTTAATACAAAAAATCATTGTCCAGACCCATGGCAAGGAACTTATCCCTTTTGTTTCTTTCTAGTAGTTTTAAGCTTTCAGGTCTTATAATCAGTATTTAATCCATGTGAGTTAATTTTTAGATGTGATATAAGTCACAGTCTAGCTTCATTTTTCCACACATTATTATAACATTCCCAGAACCATTTATTTAAGAGAATACTCTTTTCCTCATAGTATATTCTTGGCTCCTTTATTAAAACTAAGTGACCATATATGGTCACCTAAAACTTACCTAGATTCTAATCACAATAAATAAGCAACTTTTATCAGAGAAATCACCACACCTTCCTTCTTCCCATGTCCTTCCACTTCTCAGTACTCCACAAATATAGGTACAATAAGTCACTAGTCTGTACCAGAGCTAATACTGAGGGTGCATGTTATAACAGAAAATAACATATATTTAAACTTCATACATGTACATCTCCTTTCTCTTATCCTCGGTGTCCAAATGACTGGCCACAAGGTTTCCCCTGCCCCAAAAGTGGAGTGTGGAGTATCAGATGGAGAATCAGGGATCCCAGCATTCACTCACCTCCGAAAGAGCTCTTGGCAGCACACATAGCTCTCGTAGGTTTTATTGGAGAAAGTTGTATTTAGGAAGGAGACACAGTCAGTTTCAGCTCCTCTGGGAACATAGAGAATTCCTAGATAAGGATGAGAGAAATACTCTTAGTTCTCTAGATGCAATCAAGAGGTAATCAAGACAGGAGTCTTTCCTGCGAGACACATATTAGGCCAATATTCTAAGAGAAACCTTATTAGGATCAAGCTAAGTCACTTTCATCAGGAGACCACCTGATGCACTTACCTGCCACACAGGCACTAATAAGGGACACACAAGCCCCTGTCAAGAGGGCACTGATTACAACCTTGGACAAGTCACTCTTCCGATGAGGCACCATTGAGGCTGCAGACAACAAAGCAAAAGTGTTTACAATCAAATACATTTAGAAGAATACAGAGGTGCAAAACTGAGGTGAACAGCACCCATTCCCCAGAAGCTGGCTAGTGTTTTTCTAGGAACTGTGTCACTGAAGAATCACCACATCCAACTATTCCTCAGGAACACTTCCCAAGTGGTACTGGGTCAAGCAATGCTCTGAGTTACTCCAGGCAGGTACAATACCAGGGTGTTCACCAGATAAGATCTTCACTCTTCCCCATCCCTTTTTTTCATTGAATCACCACATTACATAGTTGCAACGTTGTTCATGATTAGGTTTTAGTCAAACAATGTTCCAATACCCACACCTTTACCAGTGTACATTTCTCACCACCAATGACCCCGAATTTCCCTCCCCTACCAGCCTGTCTCTTCTCACTCTCTCTCCCCCCACCCCTCTCTCCTTTTATGCACTGTGGTTTGTAATAAAGGTACTGAAAGGTTATCAGGTATATTATTTTACCAGCTTTCAGCACTCAGTTCTTATCCCAAGTGATCATTTCCAGCCATCATTGCCATAGTTCCCAGCTGCATTCCCCCTCCTGCTTTGTGGCAAGCTTCCAAACACAGACTAGTTCTCCTGGCCCTTTCTATACTCTCTTGGTATTAGTCTTGTACTATTTTTTTTATATCCCACAAACGAGTGCAATCTTTCTATATCTGTCCCTCTCTCTCTGATTAATTTCACTCAACATGATACTCCTCATGTCCAAGGATCTTAACTCTTAAATCTAGACCACAATTAGACTATTTTGAGCTTAAGGGATTGGAAGGGCAACATCCACTTAAGCCTTAGCCACAGGATGCCTGAGCCCTTACTACAGAGCAGTTACACTATTAGAATCTAGTCAGACAGCAACTTTAGACATTACAAACAAATATCTAACAGAAGGGGAAAAGATAAACTACACTGATTAACATTTACATTGTTTTTAGCAGTTACCAAATCATTGAATGATTTTTCCCTAAAATATAACTATCACAACATAATGGCAGCACTGAGTTGTATTTGTTTTGGTTTGGTTTTGGTGATCCCTCTGTGCTCAAGGCGCTGGGAATCTAACGCAGCTTGGCCTTGTGCAAGGTGAGAGCCTTACTCTAGCCCCTGATCTGTAGCTCTTCTTGCATAGTACCTTTAACTTGATTCTTACAAACTTAGAATCTGCTATAGTGATTCTCCCTGCCACAGGCCTCAAAAAAATTTTTGTTTTCTTATATTACTTCCTCCCTCAGCACTCATATTTAGTAACATCTTCAGCAGTCTAAATGTAGCTTTGAAAAAATAAATAAATAAATAAATGTAGCTTTGTCTGTTTCAAATCTTATTCTTCCCACTCTTAATGACATGATTTTTTTTTTTTTTGCTTTTTGGGTCACACCTGGTGATGCACAGGGGTCCCTCCTGGCTTATGCACTCAGGGGTCCCTCCTGGCTCATGCACTCAGGAATCACTCCGGGCTGTGCTCAGGGGACCATGTAGGATGCTGGGAATCGAACCTGGGTCGGTCACGTGCAAGGCAAAAGCCCTACCCGCTGTGCTATCACTCCAGCCCAATGACATGAAACTTTTAACCCAACACTTTATCTTACTAAATTCATGCCTGATGATGTGTCTGCTGCTTTTAGTTGTTTTTTCATTTCTTGTGCAACTCCTACATCTATTGAAGAACCTGGAAGCAGCAAGCAGTCTAATTTTTTTTTTTTTTGCTTTTTGGGTCACTCCTGGCTCTACACTCAGGAATTACTCCTGGCAGTGCTCAGGGGACCATATGGGATGCTGGGAATCGAACCCGGGTCGGCCACATGCAAGGCAAACGCCCTACCTGCTGTGCTATTGCTCCAGCCCCAAGCAGTCTAATTTTTAAAATGACCTCTACTACTAAGTAAAAAATCTTTACTTATTTATACTCTATACCCCATCTATTGGCAAAATTTAAATCATATCATTACTAATTAACCAGAAGTTGAAACTGTACACTCTCCTGGACTTCACACACAGCCAACAGCATAGTTGTCTGCAGATTTACTGCTGCCTGAGAAGGCCTATTGAACACAAACTTCTCTATCAGGGCCCAGCTTGTAAGAAAAACATGTGCTCAGGAATACCAACTTCAAAATATAGAATCTGCGCATTAGGAAAGTGGGGAAATGAACTCACTCAAGCCCCCGAGTGTGATTCCTATGGAACTAAGATTGGCAAACCCACAGAGTGAAAATGTTGCGATGACTTCAGCTCTCACCTAGGAAAAACAAAAATAAATAAGTAAATGAATTTAGTTTTGTGTGTACAGTCCTATAATAAGAGTAGAAAGTTATATTTAGAAGGGGTGGAATGATAGTACGATAGTATAGTGTGTAGGGTGCTTGCCTTGCAAATAATGCCAGTTTGATCCCCAGCATGCAATTTGGTCCCTGAGCACAGAGCCAGAACTAAGCCCTTAGCACTGCCAGGTTTGACCACAGTACCAAAAAAAGGAAAGAGGTTTACATTTAGAACCCAAGATTCTTGTCCACACTGCTCTAATGTCTGTGTCAAGGAAGCACAGAAAGAAGCACATTCTGAGTAATGATAGAGATAAAGATGTGGAGCCATCATGGGCCTCTTCATACAACAATAGTCCCTTTGTTGAAGTGTGGGAATAAGACTTGAGCATGAGGAGATCAGAAAGCCTATGATTGAGAGTGGAGAGAGACAGAGGGGAAACTTTAACTTTTGCAATGTCAAGTTAATACATGAAGAAGGGGGTTTGGGGCAATACCAGAGCGTGCTCAGGAATTTTTGCTGGTGGTTCCAGGATCAAACTGAATTCAGCCATAAGCAAGGCAAGCACCTTAATCCCTATACTATCTCTCTAATCCCAGACGGATATTTAGACCATCATAAGAAGTGTCTTCCTTGGACTACCCCAACTATAAAGATCCAGCAATTATAGAGAAATTGGGTGTATGTGGCAGGAGGGAAATGTATGGGAAGTGGGGGGTGTGTGTTGGGGGTAAGGGTTGTACAATAAACACAGACCTCAAGGCAGCTGGCTCTAGGCTAAGGACACTATTAGGCTTGCTTTGTAGTTAGGACTGGCCAGTAGTAAGGTGTCTGTAGGTATGAAACAAACATTTGCGTAACACTTTCTGTCTGCACAGGGACTGTTTTTCTGGATGGTCACTTACAGAAATCCACTGCTTCTGACCGTTGAGCCACTCTTCTATTCCAGAAAGACGTCTATTCTTGTATTCAGATAGTTTCTGATAGGCCACAAACTCATTGGTGAAGAACTTGATCCCCACCAACTCAGCTACCATTGGGCAGTCCGCCCAGTCTACACCCATCATGAAAACCAGGGGCCTTAAGATGTAGGAGCAGATGACCTGTGTGAAAGACATAGCCCACAAAAATGAAGAACATAAAACCCAGGCCAGGAGCTTCTCTGCACCCTGTCTTTGCCCCTCCCCCCCCTCTCCTATCCTTGTGGGTCAGGAGGACATGTACAGTTCAAGGTCTACTTAAACACACCCAGAAATCAGCCCAACAAATGTAATCCTTTACCTGGAAAGTCAGTCCCTCAATGTCTACCAATTGCCCCAGCCAGGAGAGGGCAGCATTGATGAAGGCCAACACAGCCAAAAAGGCAATAAGATTGGCTGCTACGTTAGCAGCAAGGCCTATAGCATCTGAGGCTCCATTGCTGGCAGCTTCCAGGATATTCTTTTCCTGCCTGTGGGAGTTGGACACAGAAGAAGAATATGTTGTCTTCAGTAGGTCTCAGTTCCTACAAGAGGAAAAATCCTATTGTTCCCGTGGTGCAGGAGTTCAAAAAGGCACAAAGTGAGGTTCCTTAATGGCCCTTGGCAGAAATGATGCAAAGAGTGTCATAATTAATTACCATTAAGTTGCACAGACAACAAGAGCAGTATCACATGCAGAGACATCACATGCAGAGATTGAGGTGGATGAGGGATTCAGTGAAAGAAGCAAATCAACATGATTAGTTAGAGGCAGGCAAAAGAGGATATGGAATCAGATTATACTTTCTCTAGGAATCTTAGTTTTGCCACCTTTTTTACTTTTTTACTGTGACTTCTGAAGCTCCCAAATTCTCTGGCTCATTGGACTCACCCACGAGGTAGTTTTACCCCCTCCTTATTCTTGAACTTGGACTCCTCTACTTCTGGATATACCAGCTTTGATAAGGCGAGAGCAGAAGGGGCAGCCATCACAGAGGCAGAAATCAAGGATGACGCATCAACCTGAAAGTCCAGCCTTGGGATCAGTAACTGTGGGGCCCCAACTCCCTCACCTCTGGAGTTATAGTTATACTCACCCCAAAGGATATGAAGGCTCCCAACACAGTGCCAGAAATGGTGGCAAAACCTCCTGTCATAACTGCATGGATTTCAGAGAGTGTCATGTCTGCCAAATATGGCCTGATGAGCAGAGGTGCCTCCGTCTATAAACAGGAAGTATGTCAGATCAAAGAGGGTATAACTTCCTCAACCAAGAGTGCCCCCCTCCCCCATGGATGCCAGCATACAGCTCTCCAGTGAGACCATCCTCCCAGACCCAAGCCCTCCTCCCAAGTCTGGAACCAATCACATTCTGCCTGACACTGTTTGCATCTGTGTTCTTTTATGGTTTTTTCCTTTCTTTTCTTTTCTTTTCTTTTTTTTTTTTGTTTTTGTTGTTGTTTTTGGGTCACACCTGGCAAAGCTCAGGGGTTATTCCTGAGTCTGTACTCAGGAACTGCTGTTGGTGGTACTCAGGGAACAATACGGGGTGCCAGGGATTGAACTCAGTAGTCCATGTGCAAGGCAACTCACTATACTATCACTATGTTCCCTCATGTTTCTTTTATATATTTAAAATCTTAATTTTTATTATGCTTACTTTGGGGAACCTTCCCCATCAATGCTCAGAATTGTGGGGCTACTCCAGGCTATTCTTCATGCCTGATAGTTCAGTACTCTTACCAAGCAATGCAAGGAGCCTTCACCCTGGGTGCTAAGGGCCATGAGGGCCAAGCCCAGAAGCACCAGGGCAGGGAAAGGCCATGAAGTGCTGAACATCAAACTGGTGGTCTTGCGTATGCAAGTATATGCACCACACCTTTGAGATATTTCCTGGCCTTTTAATTATTTTTGTTTTCTCAGTGGTGCTCAGGTAATGTTCAGCCCATAATCGGGGGTCTGCTCCCATGGGTGCTTGGGGTTGCTCCTGGCAGTACCTGGAGGACCAATACCAGGAATTGGATCTGGGCCTCCAACAGTCAAAGCTCGCATGCTGGAGCCTTCAAGATCGCTCTTCAAGATAGCAACGCTTCCAGCAATCTTCCAGTCTCTGCTCAGCGGGAGAATGAGCTGAAGTGCTAAGAGCATGTTTTTCAAACTGCTATGTGATCCTCTGAGCACAGCACTAATCTCCAAGAACAAAGCCAGAATAGGCCTGAGCACTATAGGTGTGTCCCACTGGCCAAAACAAACAAACAAACAACAACAACAAAAAGAAAACCCAAAATCTATTGAAGAGTACTGGTATATATTTCTTCTACATGTTCTCAATGTTTAAACCTTTACATTTAAGAAATGACCTTATGGGGGCCGAAGCGATAGTACAGCGGGTAGGGCGTTTGCCTTGCACGTGGCCGACCCGGGTTCGATCCCGGCATCCCATATGGTCCCCCAAGCACTGCCAGGAGTAATTCCTGAGTGCAAAGCCAGGAGTAACCCCTGAGCATCTCTGGGTGTGACCCAAAAAGCAAAAAAAAAAAAAATGACCTTATGGAATATGGTGCACTTACTGAGTGCATATTAATTGCTTTAAAATCACTCATTAAATAAATTGCAGATAGATGACTAAGCACAGGGTTAACAAAATAATCATAGGAGCTGGAACGATAGCACAGCGGGTAGGGCATTTGCCTTGCACGTGGCTGACCCGGGTTCGATTCCCAGCATCCCATATGGTCCCCTGAGCACTGCCAGGAGTAATTCCTGAGTGCAGAGCCAGGAGTAACCCCTGTGCATTGCCAAGTGTGACCCAAAAAGCAAAAAAAAAAAAAGCAAAAACAAAAAAAATCATAAGGAATAATATTTGTGGGTCTGGGAAGATGGCTCAAAGTGCTGGAGCACAGGCATTGCATGGGGGAGGCATGGGTTTGAGTTCTAAAGCACTACTGAAAGTGATCCTTGAGTACAGAGCTGGAAATAATCCCTGAGAACAGAAGGATATGGCCCAAAAGCCCGAAGAGAGAGAAAAAGAGAGAATGTTATAAAGTTATAAAGATCCAGCTATAAAAATTATATGTAAGTAGCAATCTAAAATATTGGTGCTGACCATTAAAAAGGGACCCTTGTTAGCCTGGGGCCCACCCAAGCAGAGCCCCTGGCAGCCGCTTGCTTCCACAATCCAAAAGCACTACCATGCCCCTGGTCTGATTCCACTGTCTCAGGACAGACCTACCCGAGATATAATCAGCTGAAAATTTGGGTATGCGGGTTTTGTGACTGAAATCTCCAAGGCTTTCTTGGAGTCAGGATGGGTTACCTCCCCCTACTTCCCTGGAAGGCTCGAGCAGTAATATCCATACCCCAAAGCTGCCACTCAGTTAAAACGCTACTCCAGCATTACCATCCCAATAGAAATTCTCTGAACAAGTATGATGACCTTTTAATACCTGTAGTGCAAACCATAATGCACAAAAATAGAGGAAGGCTGGGGGTGGGGGGTATGGCGTTGGGGGAGGGAAATGGAAGACATTGGTGGTGGAAAATGTACACTGATGGAGGGATGGGTATTGGATCACTGTATGACTGAAACGCAATCATGAACAGCTTTTGGTCTATCTCACGAATAACTCAATAAAAAATTCTTTTTAAAAAAGTAATGTGAAGTTCATGTCTGCTTCAGTCAGCTTAATCAGTGGCTGAATAAATAGCAATAGACCTACATTAAAAATAAATAATCATAAAAATGGGATCCTCTGTGTTCCTAGATGCTAAGGATATTAATAAGAATAATTCAAAATTCCTGTCCTTCGTAACTTATAGCTTAGCAGAGGAAGCTAAGCTGATTATGTGTAATTACAGCAGAATGTAGAGTGCTATGGTAACAATATGCAGAAGTATTCTGAGAACATGTCACAAGCAGTTAATCACATAAGGCCTCCAGAAGGAATGACTCCTTGGCAATATAACAAGTCATTGTCCTTAACTTTGAGCTGATCATTCACAGCACATATTGAGCACCTACTTTGTACTGACAAATGCATCGCACAATTTTGGGGGGTAGGAGAGTTGGTGTTATTCCTAAGCTTTGCCTCCTTGAAAACAAAGGTCACAGGGAGAAATCAGAATAGACAGCAAGCAGCATTCAGAGCCCCTGGAGAGTAAGATTTCCCATAAATTCTTATGTAATAAATTTTATCAATGACTAAATATCTCAAATTAAGTTGGCTCAGGTAAGTATTAGTAGGCATGAAAAATGAAAGTAACGAGCTGAAGTTCAGGCTGGATATAAAGCTCAGCCATAGAGTATTCGGTCTTTGCATGGGTGATGTCCTGGGTTTGATACCTGACACTGAAAACAAATTAAAAAAAAAAACTTTAAAAAGAAGAAGAAACAAAAATCTGAGTTCTCTTTGTGTTTCTGAGTTTTCTTTAATCATTGGCTGACTGTGCACTCTTCATTTGTCTGATTTTCAGCAAGGACTCATATTTCTCTGTTTTCTGCCACATGCTCTGCTCCCCAGAGAGAAGACCAGAAGGCTTCAGGGAACTTACCATACCCACAAAGATGTTTCCTGCCACAGCCAAGGTCTCTGTGGCAGTAGTGCCCATGGTGATTTGCAAAAACCAGGCAACCTAAAGAGACACAAAGATTTAAGTCATTAACAGTCACAGGAAAATTAAAGAGTCCTTGGTAAAACCTCTCCTTCACATTACTAGTAAGGAAACTGAGACCCAGAGCACTATTGTGGCAAACCAGAGGCCATAAAGTAAGTTATCACCAAGGCTGGATCAGAACTCAGACTTGTTAGCATCCAGAACAAGTACATAAAAGCTCAGAGGAAAATGATTTTCTCTTCTACTTCTCAGCCTGCCGAGGACCTGTACCTAATTAATGGTCTGATATTAGGCATTCTTGAAAGAATTTGCTTCTTCTCATGCTCTAAATGCTACACATCTGCATTTCCCTAAAGAAGTGTGATCTTCATGTCTCTTGACAGATCACAAGATGAAGGCCCATCTTCCAACCGGTAGAGAAGAATGACTCACCTTCTGAATTACCCACTGCACAAGGCCCAGGTAGTAGAGAATTGACATCACACATCCAAAGAAAATGATAATTGGTAAGGACTGTAAAGAGAGTGATGGGAAAAAAAGCTGAGACCTCACAGTGAATGCAATCACATACTCGGGGCATACTGGGGTTTGGGTTTTAGTCCTCTAAATTAGGCTTCAGTATCCCAAGAGAAACTAATACAATGTAGACAATCAGGGGCTTTTTAAACACAAATAAGTTTAGGGATATATTTAAAATATAGAGAAAATCAGTATTAATCCACAATAAGTTATTCTCCAATTCTTCTTCCCCAAGTCCACTATCATTCCAACATCAAGGTGAAAATGATAATTCTATATTTTTTCTTTTATAGGTCCTGGGGGAATTACTCTGTTTTACAACTCCCCTAAGATTGACTTCATTTCTTTTTTTTTTTTCTTTTTAGGTCACACCCAGCAATGCACAGGGGTTACTCCTGGCTCTGCACTCAGGAATTACTCCTGGTGGTGCTCAGGGGACCATATGGGATGCTGGGAATCGAAACTGGGTCGGCTGCGTGCAAGGCAAACGCCCTACCCGCTGTGCTATCGCTCCAGCCCCAGATTGACTTCATTTCTGCCCATAAAATAAATATGACCTGAAAAGCAAAGACATCCTGGACCAGCACATCGCCAAAGACAAAACTGGAGCCTTCCACAGTGTAGCTCAGGAAAATCTGGAGACAAAAAGAGAAAGAAAGAATGAACGAATGAACGAACAAAAAAGAAAGAAAGAAAATAAGAAAGAATCAAGTCAGAAAGGACACAAGGAAAAATGGAACCATCCACATACGTAATAAGGGCCTCCAACAGCAACTAGGTTGGCCTCCTAAGGAGAGCCTGAGAACAGGCTATCCACCTGAGAGGTTCATTAAATAACAGAGTATTCAGCAATAGTCCTCTTATTCATATGCTTAATGTACCCCAGTACACTCTGCTTTCCCACCAGATCTCCCATCACAGTCTGAATTAACAAGATGTAGTCATTCTTTTCATCCTTCCCCCAAGCCTCCTTTCTCTGGGGATGTAAAAGAACAGAATTATCATATTTAACTTCTCATACCTGAACCTGCTCTCCCAGCCATTGAAATGCATTAAATCCAGCATCAGTTCTAATGACCAAAATTCCAAAGGCAAACTGAAGACCCAGGCCCCAAAGCACTGTCCTCCAGGATACCTGTAACCAGTAAGAATAGTATAGAGCAGTATTTCATGGACTATCAAAATATTTAAAACAATTGTTAATATACCCAATAAAAAGCTATTGACAACAACACAATAGTAGTAGAAAACTTTAACACCCCCGTATTACTCCTGGATAGATCAACTAAGGCAAAAACTCAATAAGGAAACAAAATCCTTGAAGAAGAAATGAAATAGATGGGTCTAAAAGCCACATAAAGGCTCTCTGTTCCTCAAAATGTTGAATATACATTATTATGTAAGGCACATGTGATATTCTCCAAGATAGACCCTAAGCTAGATCACAAAACATACCACCATAAAACCAAGAAGATAGAAATTGTAGTAACTATCCTCTTATGCCATGGTGCTTTAAAGCTGGAAATTAATTCACAAACAGAACTGATGGGACAAGTCAAACACTTGAAAATTAAACACAAAATGAATCAAAAGGATTTTCTGGGTTAAAAAAGGGGGGCATTAAAACAGAATCTCTGGGGAAAAAAATAAAGATATATAATGAGATCAACAACTGGCCAAAGGCAACAAAACTGGATAATTGGTCTACAGAACTGTGCTTACTTAGGGTAGAGAGGTGAATGGGAGAGCCCTATGGGATATCAGAGGAGGGACACTGATGATGAGTACAGTGTTAGAACTATATGTGCATAAAATTATTATTAATGATATTCTAAATAATGATGCTTCAATAAAAAAATGAGCAGGGGGACAAGAGCATTATTCCAAAATCTGTTTAAAAATATGGGTATATAAGGACTCTTCCTGGGATATTTACAATAAATCTAGGTTAAGATGGAGTGGAAGTAGAGAAAACAAGACATTAATATGTGAGAGCCATATTTGTCCATCAGCTTTCTATAACTATTCCTACAAATTTGATGGTATACATATATACATGTATGTGTCATAAACCAAATCTTTAATATTATATGTGCAATAGAAGCTTATCCTCTAGTGAATTCTATTTTCTTCCCTTCTTTATTTTGTTTCTTTACACTGCCTCAGATTCACAAAATTAATACCAAAACTCTTTATTGATCAGAATATATAGTTTTAAAAGGGCCCCTGAGAACTTAAAAACTTAGGTTAGGAGCATAACTGTCAAGAAAGCAGTTCCAGAAATTGTTAAGAACTTAGTGCTATGACCTGTTAATCAATACTTGATACATGTGGGCTTTAATTAGTAACATGTGGCCCCTGGTTGAGTACTCTGCCCAACCCGCATAATTAGACTCACTGCACTGTGGTGTTTGGAGCAGGCAAAGAGGATGAGAACAAACATGCAGATTCCTGCGAAGGAGATCAGCTGTTCTGGCCTTCGAGCTGTGTCCAGAGCCAACCACAGGATAAGGCCAATCAAAGCAACTCCTGCGAACACCCTGAGGAGGGAATGTCAAAATCATGGAATGAATTTAGTAATGAATAGAGACACACAGGTGGTTTAGAAGAGTAGCACAGCTATATATTCAAACCAGAGAGTCAACAACACTGACAACATGAGATGCAGACTATAAAAACCAACTTAGGGGGCTGGAGCAATAGCACAGCGGGTAGGGTGTTTGCCTTGCATGTGGCCGACCCGGGTTCGATTCCCAGCATCCCATATGGTCCCCTGAGCACCGCCAGGAATAATTTCTGAGTGCAGAACCAGAAGTAACCCCTGTGCATTGCCGGGTGTGATCCAAAAAGGAAAAAAAAAAAAACTTAAAAATGTAACCATGAAGGTGGCATGCTGGGGAGTGGGCGGAGGGGGAACCTAGGCACACTGGTGAAAGAAAGTTGACTATAGTGGTAGGACTGGTGCAAGAATACTTTATGTTTAAAATTCAACTATGAACTTTGTAAGTCACAGTTATTTAATAATTTTTTTAATTTAAAACCAAACAAAAACAATTTAAGAATTCACCCCAAGGATAAACTTTTCCTCCAGAAAAGACATTGATGGAGAGGAAACTGGGAATATTTCTGGTGGGAAATGTACACTAGTGAAGGGATGGGTGTTGGGACATTGTATGACTGAAACCCAATGACGAACAACTCTAAGTGTATCTCATAATGATTTGATTGAAAAGTAGCACTGTAGCACTGTCATCCCATTGTTCATCAATTTTCTCGAGCAGGTACCAGTAACGTCTCCATTGTGAGACTTGTTGTTACTGCTTCTGGCATATGGAATATGCACAGACTCTGCCGTGCAGGTGCAATACTCTCAGTAGCTTGCCAGAATCTCCAAGAGGGATGGAGGAATCGAGCCCAGGTTGGCCGTGTGCAAGGCAAATGCCCTACCTGTTGTGCTATCGCTCCAGTCCAATTGAAAAGTAAAAACATAAAATAAAGATTAAAAAATAAAAAGTATGCTTTGGCCCTCCACGGATCCCTGTGCAATTTCCAACCACTATTTACAAGAAAAACAATAAAGACTAAGCCACAAATCAACTGCCTCCACCCATAATTTTATGGTCCCTAATGTATCTAGCGAACTTGATCAATACATGAATGTTCTCCTCAGGCTTAAATGCTGGAGTCATTGTAGACCAAGGGAAAAGATTAGAAGGGCAATCACTGAGGAAAACAAAGCACATTGTCCATTCGTGGAGATAACAACAAAAGGCATTTCAGGAAAGTTTTCACTGTAAATTCATGTCTATTAAAGTAAATAAACTCTACTTAGAGAATCCACCTTCCTAACAAAGTCTGTCAGCTCTACCTCCTAATCCACACCAAATTTTGGTGTCTCTTCAAATTATTGCTGGTACAAATCTCATTAATACCTACTTTTCTGTGCATCCCGAGAAGACCAGACAGAGAAATAGGACTCTTTTATAAAAGTTATTTTCTCATTCCAAATCTGTGCTAAAAGGACACATGGCATTGCATAGTTAGATGATCTGTGACTGCTACAGAATGAGGCTCCATGAACGGTTCATTTGCTCTTAAACTCTAAGAAACTGCTCAAAACACCAGTTGAGAACAGAGAAATTCTGGGATTAGAGGTAGAAAAAAGCACAAGACGAGTCAGGGAAAAAGAGGGTTGATTGGCATTTGGCCTCAGCTACAAGTCTTCTCGTTGACTACTTTATAGAAAAGGAGAATATTTTTTTTCCTCATTTATGGCATGAGCACTGACAATAAATAGTCAGAAATACTGTCTAACACTTAATCCAGCCTGGTTGCTGCAAAATTGAGAGCATGGTACAGGAAACCAGATTGAAGTCCAGCACAAAGGAACATTTACCATCTACTCTGGACCTGGTTATGAAGAATGTAGGTGAGGATATGAAAGACACTGGAGGACTGTCAAAAGAGATCAAATGAGAAGGGAAGTTGACTGGGGTTTTGACACATTGTGGAACCAGAAAAATTGAAGGGCTATTTTATGCACCATTTCAACCAGTTATCTTACTCACCGTTTCATCCAAAGCTTCAGGCAGGAGTTTTTAAAGGGCTTCAGACAACTTGTTAATTTTTTACCAAAGAACCTTTTCAGATAGCGGTGAACCAGGACCAAGAGCACCAAACAGGTAAGGACAAACAAGGCCAGTGCCCTTTGGAAATCCAATATGCAGGCTGTCAGGAAGTAAGCAGCATAAGCTAAAGAGAGAAGGTACAGAGGAAGGGTCAGCAAAATAGTGCATCCAGGAGTACATGTTTTCATCAAGAACACCTGTCATTAAAAGCAAGAATCCTCCCCACTAACCTTGTCATCAATCCCCATTATTACACAGAGCCGAGACTCTCATGCCAAAACATGCTCACTGGCTCGTCTCAAGGATCTCCAGTGAGATTCAACTTGGTCTGAGCACTGTTATGTAGTCACTTGTCTCCTCCCTCCCTTCTATTTTATCTGATATATCCCTTGGGATGTACTGGATAAGCATCTGTCACGCATTCTTGAAAAATAATTTAACTTCAGTCATTTTAACCTTTTTATTGACCAAAACTATGTAAAGGGGCCACTAATAGAAAACATAGATATATGGTCCTCACTCCAGAGCTTTCTGACAACCCTAAATAAAACTTTAGTCACACCATCCATGTGTGTGTGCATATATATATACATATATATATACACACCTATGTAAATATATATTTAAATTATTGAATCACCATGAGATGCACAGTTACAAAGATGTTCATGATTAGGTTTTAGTCATACAATGTTCCAACACTGGAAATATATTTGAAATAGAGATTTGCTGTGTTTTTTAAAAATATTTTATTTCATTGATATTAGTGGTGGACTGGAGCGATAGCACAGTGGGTAGGGCGTTTGCCTTGTATGCAGCCGACCCAGGTTCGATTCCTCTGTCCCTCTCGGAGAGCCCGGCAAGCTACTGAGAGTATCCCGCCTGCATGGCAGAGCCCGGCAAGCTACCCATGGCGTATTCAATATGCCAAAAAACAATAACAAGTCTCACAATGGAGACGTTAGTGGTGCCTGCTCGAGCAAATTGATGAACAATGGGATAACAGTGCTACAGTGCTACAGATATTAGGGGTACAACAGCAAATAAGAATATAGGTTTCTCTCATAAAGATTGCAACAAATGTCTTATATTCAATCAAGACTGAAAAAGACAGAAACCTATATTCTTTGAAATATATATATCAAATAATATATATTTTACATATGTATTTTATAAATGTTTATGTATAATGTGTGTATTTGGGTTCCAGGGATTAAACTCAGAGCTTCCCCATATGTGAAACATACACTCTATCACTGAGCTACATTCCTAGCTTTAGTATATTTTAAGTAGTGGTTTATTGTCATATCTTACTTTTTCCTGGAGATGCAATTAAATAAATCATAGTTCTCATTACTACAAGCAATCAGAAGATCTGAACATCAAATAGCCCATTATTGATATCAGTTTAAGAGTGAGGTTTCTTTTCATCTAGTAATCATCTTGACATACAAGCTTAAGTTCCTAAAATGATTGTGTCTCTCCCATCCATGATTTCTTATCACCTCACCCGAACACAACAGGATCTGCAGAATCTTCTTGAACAAGCCAGCATGTGTTTTGT
Source organism: Sorex araneus (assembly GCF_027595985.1). Taxonomy (NCBI): domain Eukaryota; kingdom Metazoa; phylum Chordata; class Mammalia; order Eulipotyphla; family Soricidae; genus Sorex; species Sorex araneus. The sequence goes on along the minus strand of NC_073304.1, from coordinate 89,946,465 downwards.
AGAAATTTCTTGCCCTGGTGAAAGGCTGTAGCTTCCTACTAACAAAAACCCAAAAGTTAAGATTTAAAAAATATGACACATCCCTCTTGTATCAATTCCTAGGAGTTAAAGATTATCTGGCTAGAGAAGAAATTTCTTTTGATGAATGAAGTAAATCATTTCTCCATGGGGTATTAGTGTCTGGGCAATGGCAAAAAGTCCAACCTTGCCTAGCAGCAATAAACTAGATTAACTCTCTTAGTCTGGACTAGCAATATTGTCTGTAATCTTGTTATGTCTTGTTAATCTATGTTATCTTGTCATAGAAATGGCCAACAGTACACATTGGGGAAACTCCAGAAACCTACTCCTACCCTGTTCTGGAGATGTCTTAACTAAAGATTGACTTAACTAAAGAGATTAAAGACCTATACAAATAAAATTAAAAAGCACTACTTTAATAAATAAAAGAGGACAGGAGGAAATAGAAACATAGCCCCTCCTCATGGATTGGGAAGATTAAGATCATCAAAATGGCAATCCTCCCCAAATACAGATTCAATGCAATCCCTGTAAGGATACTCATTACAGGGATTTTTTTTTTAAAGAAATAGATCAAAAACTTCTGAAATTCATACAGAACAACAACCACACACACACACTCACACAAAGCCAAAACAATAAAAACAAACAAACAAACAACAACAACATACACACATACACACAGCCAAAACAATCCTCAGGAAAAAGAAGATAAGAGACATCACTTTCTCCAAATTCAAACTGTACTACAAAGCAGTAGTAATTAAAACAGTGTGGTAATGGAATAAAGACAGACCCATGATCGATGGAATAGAATTTAAAATTTAAGAGACAGACCCTTAAGTATAAGGTCAGTTAATCTTTGATAAAGGAGCAAAAAAAAAAGTGAAGAGGAACAAATCCTCTTTAATATGTGATGTGGAAAAAACTGGTCATCCGTATGCATAAAAACAATAATAATAACTCGGACTTTTTTCTAATGCCATGCAGAAAAGTCAAAACAAAATGCATTGAATACCTCAATATCAGACCTAAATCCATAAGGTACACAGAAGGAAAGCACAGACATAATCCTTCGTGACACTGAAGCACTGAAGTTAGAGGCATCTTTAAGGATGAAATGCCATGGACTGGGCAAGCAGAAATAAAGATAAATAAATGGGACTACAAAAACAGCCTACAGACTGGAAAAAATTATTTGTCCACCACTCATCCAATAAAGAGTTAATATCCAAGATATATAAAACAAGATATATATATAGTAGAACTTTACAAGAAAAAAAAGCATCCAACCCCATCAAAAAATAGAGAGAACAGATGAACAGAAACTTCCTCAAAAAAGAAATATAAGTGGCCATAAGGTATATGGAAAAAATACTCTATATTCTAACCACCAGGGAAATGCAAATCAAAACAATGATATATCACCTCGCATCACAGAGACTGGCATTATCAAAAAGAACAACTATATAAAAATATATATGATTTTATAGTTATATTATTTTATATTTTTTAAACTATATTTTATATAGTTTATATTATTTTTATATAGTTTATATATAGGGACCCAGGGATGGATGGAGGCTGAGATGAAGGATGAATTGAGTACCTGGCACCAGGCAACATGTACAGAACATGATCCTAGTGGCTCTCCTGATGGGATCACTGGTGCCACAACAAAGCATGTACTCTCCAGCACACTGCATCAAAGTGTGTGCAACCAGAGATAAGGGAGAGACTTTTTTATGGCAAATGGGAGGTAACATAAAGGCACAGTTGAGGGTCCTGAACACTATATACATTTCTTTTAACTTTTTTAAATTTTTAAAAACTAATTTTTTAATTGAAACTGAGATAGCTGCTTACAAAGCTGTTCATGACTAGGTTTCAGTTACACATTGTTCCAGCACCCACCCCTCCCCAGTGTACATATCCCAGCACCAGTGTCCCCATTTAAAAAAGAGTACTCAGGGCTGGAGTGATAGTACAGTGGGTAGGGCATTTGCCTTGTATGTGGCCAACCCGGGTTTGATCTCCGGCATCCCACATGGTCCCCCAAGTGATGCCAGGAGTGCAGAGTCAGGAGTAACCCTTAAGCATTGCCAGGTGTGACCCAGAAAGCAAAAAAATTTTTAAAAAATTTAAATTTACAAAAATAAAATAAAAGAGCTGTCTAAGAAAACAAGGGTCAGGAGGATTAGGTCATGGTTGGAAGTCTGTCTCAAGTTTGCTTGGGGAGAGACAGCTGGGATAGAGAAGGAAACACTGTGACAGTGATGGCTAGAGGGATCGCTCTGGAAGGGAGATGTGTGCTTAAAGCGGATAAAGGACCAAACAGGATGGCCTCTTAGTATCTGTATTGCAAACCATAATGCCCCAAAGTAGAGAGTAAGAAGAAAAGTGCCTGCCATAGAAGCAGGCAGGGGTGTGGGGGTGGTGGGAGGGATACCGGGGACATTGATGGTGGGAAATGTACACTAGTGGAGGGATGGGTGTTGGAACATTTTATACTGAAACTAGATCATGAAAGCTTTGTAACTTTGTATATCATGATGTTCAAAAAAAAAAAATTAAGGGCTGGAGCAATATCACAGCAAGTAGGGCATTTGCCTTGCATGTGGCCGACCCGGGTTCGATTCCCAGCATCCCATATGGTCCCCTGAGCACTGCCAGGGGTGATTCCTGAGTGCAGAGCCAGGAGTAATCCCTGTGCATTGCCGGGTGTGACCCAAAAAGCAAAAAATATTAAATGGAGTTTTCTAGAGAGTGGGGTGGGCAGGAGAAGACCTGTGGTCACTGGTGGAGGACCTGACACGGGAGCTGAAGTATTGTAAATCTGGAACACTTTTAATAGGAATGTAAATTCCTGGTGCCTAAAAAAAATTAAATTATTTTAAAGTAAATAAAAATTAGCACTGTAGCACTGTCACTGACATCCATTGTTCATAGATTTGTTCAAGCCGGCACCAGTAATGTCTACATTGTGAGACTTGTTGTTACGTTTTTGGCATAATGAATACGCCACGGGTAGTTTGTCAGCTTCTGCCGTGCAGGCAGGATGCTCTTGGTAGCTTGTCAGGCTCTCTGAGAGAGATGGAGGAATCAAACCCCGGCTGGCCATGTACAAGGCAAACACCCTACCCGTGTGCTAAAAATTAATAGAAATAATGTTTAAAGTTAATTTACAAATTAACAGATCATGGTTGGAGCTGAGAGGAGTGGGGAGACTCAAATACCAGTCTATAGGGTTGGGTACAGGAAATGAAGGGGAATCACTGAGGACTTTAACAAGGGAGTTCTGAGGCACACTTCAGGCACACCTATCTATGTGACTAGGATAGGTGTGAAGTAACAGAAATTTAAAAAATTATATAGCTGTTGTTAGAAAAAAGGAGGTCAAGAATTTTGTAGTCAAGTGGATGGGCATGAAAAGTTTCATGCTGAGTGAAATGAGTCAGAAAGAGAGAGACAGACATAGAAAGATTGCACTCATCTATGGTATATAGAATAACAGAGTGGGAGACTAACACTCAAGAACTGTAGAAATAAGTACCAGGAGGTTGACTCCATGGCTTCGAGGCTGGCCTCACGTTCCGGGGAAAGGTCAACTCAGAGAAGCGATCACCAACTACATTGTAGTCGAAGGCCATGTGGGGGAAGGGAGTTGCGGGCTGAATGAGGGCTAGAGACTGAGCACAGCGGCCACTCAACACCTTTATTGCAAACCACAACAGCTAATTAGAGAGAGAGAACAGAAGGGAATGCCTTGCCACAGTGGCAGGGTGGGGTGGGGGGGAGATGGGATTGGGGAGGGTGGGAGGGACACTGGGTTTACGGGTGGTAGAGAATGGGCACTGGTGAAGGGATGGGTTCCAAACTTTGTATGAGGGAAGTATAAGCACAAAAGTGTATAAATCTGTAACTGTACCCTCACGATGATTCTCTAATTAAAAATAAATAAATTAAAAAAAATTATATAGCTGTTAGGTTAAGAAAAATAGTAAAGTGGGCAGGACAGTTACCTTGCACATGGCCAACCAGAGTTCAATCCCCAGCAACCCATGTGACCCCCTGAGCCCCGCTAGGAGTGATCCCTGAGCACAGAGCCAGGAGTAACCCCTGAGAACTGCCATACCAAAAACATCAAAACACTATATAGCAGCTATTTGAACAGCTTAGCTAAAAGGAAATGGCATCCAAATCCCAGATTTTACTGTGGTTAATCAGAAAAAAATCAAATTACACATAAAAATATAGAAATTTGTCAAAAAGGGGCTGGAGAGATAGCAAAGCGGGTAGGGCGTTTGCCTTGCACGCGGCCGACCCGGGTTCAAATCCCAGCATCCCATACGGTCCCCTGAGCATGGTCAGGGGTAATTCCTGAGTGCAGAGCCAGGAGTAACCCCTGTGCATTGCCAGGTGTGACCCAAAAAGCAAAAAAAAAAAAAAAAATTGTCAAATGGAAAAATGTGAAATGTTCCTAGAAACACATTAAGGCATAATCTTGTATCTATATCTGTATAACTTTATGTCATCTGTATCATTTAAATTTCTCATATGAGGCGCTGCAGTAATAGAGTGTTTGCCTTGCATGCAGTCACCTGGGTTCAATCCCAGGCATCCCATGTGTTCCCCGCAGGACCACCAGGAGTAATCCTGAGTACAGAGTAACCCCTAAGCATCACAGGATGTGACCCAAAAAGCAAAAAATAAATTTAAAAAATTTCTCGTATAAGAAAATATAAAGTTAATTAAATCTGAGGGAACAAGACATTATCACCCATCAGAGAAGTCTAAGATGCCAACAATTTCACAAAATCAATCAATACCCTTTTAGAGAACAACTAACATTATCCTTCTTTAACTAACACTGAGGCTTGGGACAGGGAGAAATAGTAATCTGTACACTATCTGGTAAGTGGTATAGTTACTAGCTGCACAAGAAGCCAACTTGAAACCTTGGAGAGAGCTTACTGTTGCATAATTGTTTTAGCAGTTATTAAAATCTAAATAGTCTAAATTTATAACTTAGAAATAAAGGTTCAAAACAAGGATAATAAATACTCAAACTCATCACTTCCTAATGACTTTTGTTGCTAAACAAGTATTTAAGGTGATGTCTATGGTAGTGTGGGGGAACACCTCTAATGATGGGCTCCTTGCATCACTCCCAACACCTCGTTCAGTGACATCACACTGATGGACTGAAATTGGCCTGACAGTGTAGACTACAGGTACATGCTATAATGAAGGTTTTATTTATTATTTTCTTTAGAATAAGCAAACTATGATGCCTGGGCAAGTCTGTCCACTATATTTTTGTAAGTAAAATTTTATTAAACAATACCACTCTGCAAAAATACATGTTTTTAATTTTTTCAAATAAATATGTGTGGGGCCCCGGTTTTAATACCCAGGACAAAAAAAAAAACTTAAAAGACCACTAATACCATTTGTTGAATCTCATTGGTGGTTGCTTTCCTGATAATATGGTAGAGCTGAACAATAACAGCGGAAACTGTAGGGCCCACAAGGTCTAAAATATTTACATATAGTGCTGTATAGAAAAAGTTTGCCAGTTCATAGTCTCAGTCACCAAGGTGAACAAAAAAAAAAAAAAGTCAACCAATACTCAAAATTACTATTCCAGAGTCATGCATAAAATGAGATACATAAAGTAAGTGGAAAACAAAACTTTGAAGTAGTCATGTCCACAATTTTATTAGATGATATATGTGAATGTGTACATAAAAGTGAATTTCTGGAGAAGAAAACAGAATTAAACATATTAGGCCTTCTTTCACTGTGAGTTCTCTGAATTAATTATTAAAGAGAAAGCTAACAAAAATAACCCATTTTTGGCAGGAGCATCTTTGGATCATGGTTACACATTTCCTTAAGAAATTGATTTCTTATCTTCTCCTAGGCATCTAGATTATAAATATTCAGAACCTTGGTGGGAAAAAACGTGATTTCCTTTGCTCTTTTACTCAAAGTATACATTTAGCTAGTAATACTGCAACCACCACCATGAAACCACCTCCAGTTCTTAGCCCTGTTACATGTAGATGCTGAACGATGCCTTTCTTCTTCCTCCTCCCTTCTCTTTAACGTCCAGGAGTGTACACTTTCACTTTCTCCATTTCCCCTCATAATGCATCCTTCTCTACCTCTTCTAGTTTCCCTTTCTACCCACGCATCAATCTGCGTGATCCAGAAGAGCTTTTTTAAAATATATATGCATATATAGAAGATAGGTTAATTCATTTCTATGGCTTAATTTTATAATTTTGGGGGAAAAGGTTTAAAATTGGTACACACCCATTGCTGTGAAATTTTAATAAATTAATTACAAAACATTCTGTAGCATAGCAAGCACTCAAGAAATGGTCAATATTATTTTTGTGGTCAGTCCAATCAAAGCTAATATTTCTAAACTCCAATTATTAATGATACTGGGTGTATAAACAGAAAAAAGGGGCTCAGCAGCAGCTCAGGAGGTTCTATCTCTCCCCCGAAGCCCACGTTCGGTAGTCTCACGCCGCTTCCCCTATCTCCGGGAGGTTGATGGCGAAGGGCAGGCGAAGGAAGGAAAGAGGGCCAGGATGATTGGTCTCAGTTGCAGTTTATTTCATTCCCATCTCCATTCTCCTCTGATTCTCCTCCTGCTTCTTTTTCCCCCATGCTACTTCATTCTCCTTCTCGCTCTGGATCTGGATCTCAATCTAGCTTGTCTAGATGTGGCCCTCAAACCCCCAGCCCACTCTTCCAGCCTAGTTAAATCCCCAAGCATGAGGGGTCGGGGCTTACACATGCTTTGTTTGTGGTCACAATCAATAGGGTTAAAGTTCTTTCCTTCAGGGGATGCTTCTTCTAGGATAGATTCTCTTTCAGCAGGACGACCCGCCCAAGAGCAGAATCCCAAGGGTGTGTTTTTCCTCTCCTTGTCCAACTAGCATATAAGCATTCATAATATTAATCATTTTGTATAGACACAGTAAAAGATACATTAAGCTTATAGAATTGCTCTCCTGGGGTCATCTCGATCTCAGACTACAGTGCTCAGGCCAGATTAGTCTTTCCTATCCCTAGCAGGGTCCTAGTCTCATCGTTGCTTTTGGATCATAACAGCATTTGTCCATGATCAAACTTTTAACTTATAGTTAAGAATCGTGGCACTTTGGCCTAGCCCATATCGATGCCAGGGTAGCTCCCCTGGGCCCCTTCAGTCCCTCGTCGGGACCCTGCTTTTGGGGTGCTAGGAACTAAGGGCAACTGAGGCTTAAGTCAAGAAAGCAGATGCCGGGAATAAATAATATTCAAAGCCAATTAACTTCCAAGTAATAAAACATAATATTGACTATCTTCCTTTGTCCATACAAAAAGGAGACTGCTTTAGTAAACTATTCAAAAGACATAAAGAGAGAAGAAATACAACATTTCACTCATACATATAAAATCATAGATTTCTGAGGAATCTGACCTTACAAGTTAACAGAGTCTGATTAGGGGGAAAAGCTGATTAACTGGTTGGGGAAGAGAGCATAGAGAGGAGTTTACAGATAAACGCAGTGGAATGGAAATGCCTCGGGAGCACTGCAATAAACCTAAGCTTCCTGTGGCAAGGGGAACAGGACATACCAATGTTGTCTTAAAATGTTTAGAGATTATTACCAGATATACCTAAACTCCTTGTGGCAAGGGAGAAAGGACAAACCAATGATATCCTACAACTGGGTACATAATTCCATTCATATAGCAATTACATAAAAATATATGTGTGCAAATATTAACAGCATATGGATGAGTCTTCTCAATAAGATCCCACACACCCAGAAAATGAAGTTTGACCCCTTGTGAATCAACTAACCATACAAAGTCATTCCTTGGCTCTTCGATCCCAACTAACCCCATTCCAGATAGAACACCTGTACCTATGGTGATCAGGTGGCCCCAGTCCATCCCCAAGGCTGTTTCCTCGCTCTAGAGTTCTCCTGGTTTCCTCCAGATTTATACTGCCATCCTAGAAGCACAGGGAAAGTTGGTGTGAGTGATAACCTCCCCTCCCACTCCCCCGCCCAGAGATGACTGGATTAAGAACAGTCCCAGATCCTCCACTGAAGTCATCCAATACCCCACAAAATTGTATGGAAACCCCTAGAATTACCAAGATCTCTGCTCCAGGGTTCTCTATGCCCACCTTCATGGACATACCAATGGACTCACTTCCAGTTGTTTGCTCCATCTGCTATTGTCCTTGATGAAAAACAAGGGCACAGTTGTAAAGAACAGTCATTCTAAAACAAAAAGCTGGGGATAAGTCATAGAGAGCCTCTGGAGAATCTTTCACATATTTTTGCAGGAAAAGCAGAGTCAGGATTAAGTGAGGTGTGCCCTCCCCCCAAAAAAATAACACCCACAAAAATAAATTAAAATAGAATTAAAAATAGAAAATTAGAATATTGGAAGCATAATTTTATATGATAAATAATGAGAATTGAGACTTCTATTTCCCATGATGAATAGCTAGAAAAGATGCAAACCGAAAAGAGACATAAAGAGCAGAAAGAATTCAAATAAATTTAACCCAGTGTTCATCTAGGTCTCAGCACCCAGATAGAGAACGACTTTGTTTTTGTCCCAGAGGGAAATTCCTGTTAGCCTGGGCATCTGGAGTGAGTAAAAAGAAAACATGAAAGAGAGCAGAGAGCTGGGAAGACCCCACATCCCAATATGTTAGTGAAAAATCAGTGTTCACAGCTTTCATGTTCCTTATTAATGAAGTACAAGAGTTGTTTTTAGAACGTCTAATCCAGAGCTCATCCTTAAATAAAAATAATCCACATGTAGAATAATGATTCTCCGTGTAATTATTCCAAATAAAGCTCTAAAGCAAAGTGAGAAGATCAAGTTACTAAACCAACATCTGGGCCTCACCTATAAGCAGCGCTAGCAAACATTCAATGTCATGTCCACTCTGAATTGTTCTTCGTTTTGCCGAAAAGTTTCCTTCCCAAGGAAATGATTTTTATAAGAGGTGATCTCTTCAGGCATTTAAATTATAATTTCATTGAATATACATAAATTTTGTTATATATATATTAGGGTTATATTGCAGGCATGTAGCTACTTGAATTTGGCCTAAATATGTTCATTTAAGAGATTTGAAAGAAAAAAAGACAAATTAAGTCCATGTCCTCCCCCCAACACCCTTGCTTACTCCAGTTGGCAGGATTCCTGCTGGCTCCTTAGTAAAGAGAGAAGAAACAAAAATCCAGCTCAGGTCTCAAGACCCTCTGAAGAGGGCGGGATCAACAGCTATCAACGATTGGTTGGTGGGGTTGGAGGGTGGGGCTCACAGGAATTGTTCTCAGAGATTGGCTCATCTTCACTTCGCCTGCAGAGGAATATTTAACTCTCGAGTTAAATATTGAATAACCTGAATTAATTTTAAAGTTACAGACTTATTAGGAGTGTTAGAGTAAACATTCTTCAGCTGGATGGGAGAGACAGTACAGCAAATAAGAGGCTTGTCTTGCATGCGGCTAAATGGGTTCAATCCCCAGCATCCCATATGGTTTCCCGAGCACTGCCAGGAGTGATTCCTGAGTGCAGAGCCAAGAGGAACCCTTTAGTATTTCCAGGTATGGCTAGAAAACAAACAAAATTCTTGAGCAATTTCAACTAGACATATCAAGAGAAGCATTGACCAATTTTTCACTGGGGGCCCTGCAAGTAAAAAGCAAAAGGTAACTCAGAAAATATAGCACTTAGCACTGTGAAACAAGTTTTTATCAAAGAACAGAGAGCAGAGCTACCTGTGATTAGAATGCAATGGCTGCTAAAAAGTCGGTCAACAAATTGCTATTGTAGGGGGCTGGAGCGATAGCACAGAGGGTAGGGCGTTTGCCTTACACGCGGCCAACCCGGGTTCGATTCCCAGCATCCCATTTGAGCTCCTGAGCACCGCCAGGGGTGATTCCTGAGTGAGGAGCCAGGAGTGACGCCAAAAAAAAAAAAAAAGTTGCTATTGTATACTTTTTAAAAATAACGATCACTGTGGGGCTGGAGCAATAACACAGCGGGTAGGGCGTTTTCCTTGCATGTGGCCGACCAGGGTTCGATTCCCAGCATCCCATATGGTCCACCGAGCACCGCCAGGAGTAATTCCTGAGTGCATGAACCAGGAGTGACCCCTGTGCATCGCCGGGTGTGACCCAAAAAGCAAAAAAAAAAAAAAAAAAACTGTCTGGAGAGTGAGTTAAGTACAGGAGGAGTGGGCTCAATATGCAGACTAAAAGTCTGGGTTCATTCTAAATTAAACAGGGAGGCAGAAGAAAGATGAACTAAAGATGTATATGGGAACAGAAAGCCAGCTAGACAAATCAAGTCCCTGCCCTCCCCCAAGACCCTTGCTTACTCCAGTTGGCAGGATTTCTGCTGGCTCCTTAGTAAAGAAAGAAGAAACAAAAATCCAGCTCGGCTCTGGAGACCCTCTAAAGAGGGCGGGACCAACAGCGATCGGTTGGTGGGTTGGAGGGTGAGGTTCACAGGAATTGTTCGCAGAGCTTGACTCATTTTAAAGCCCATCTTCACGTTGCCTGCCAGGATACAAAAACAACCAGGTAAGACAAGGTGTGGCTCTAAGCAGAGGAAGAAGATGGATAAAGGGAAACACTAGTTATTGGTGGACATAGAAAAGGAATTAAGAAGGGCTGGAGTGATAGCATAGCAGGTAGGGCGTTTGCCTTGCATGCGGCTGACCCGGGTTCAATTCCCAGCATCCCATATGGTCCCCTGAGCACCGCCAGGAGTAATTCCTGAGTGCAAAGTCAGGAGTAACCTCTGTGCATCGCCAGGTGTGACCCAAAAAAGTAAAAAAAAAAAAAGGGGGGGGGATTAACAGAAGAATTCTTCAAGTTTATTCAGCAACTACTTTTATGCCCTCCATCTTCATGTAATTCTCTAAAAACATGTTCCTACGTGATTTTCTCCATGGATACTGTCCCTTCTTCCTCTGACACTCCGTCCCTCTTTTCCTGCTCAGCAAATCCCTACTGCTCCCCAATAAACAGGCATCAATATGCATCTGAGGTTCACTTGATCTATATATCACAGAAGATGATCATTACCATCCCAATTATAAGGCATCATATCTTTAGGCTGGAGGAACTGCTCTTTTGAAAACAACAACAACAACAACAACCTCCTCCCAAAAAAAAACCCAAAACCGGGGACCGGAGCGATAGCACAGTGGGTAGGGCGTTTGCCTTGCACGCGGCCGACCTGGGTTCGATCCCCGGCATCCCATATGGTCCCCCAAGCACCGCCAGGAGTAATTCCTGAGTGCAAAGCCAGGAGTAACCCCTGAGCATCGCTGGGTGTGACCCAAAAAGCAAAAAAAAAAAAAAAAAACCAAAACCCCAAATGGAAGTCAGTCCTGCCCTCTGTCCTCTGCCCCCATTTCTAGTCTTTTCTGTACTCTCTCAAAAAAGAATTTCAGAGGGAGATAAATTGTGAAGTGAGATCATTATTCAGTAAATAATATGGAATAAAAGAAAGAGGGAAAAATATTAGAGAGAAAGAGAGCTTATGCAGAGAGGAGAGAGTCTAGTCCATGTCAAAATTTGCCTTTGCAAAGTTTTCCCCAAACTGCTTCCTCTTTCGGCTTTCTATGTTGATAAGGATTCCTTGATCAGGGGGTTGTCAAGTGAAAGAATTTGAAACTTTTGCTGTTCTTTTTTCATAGTCTTATCATGACCTTTGGTTGATGTTGGAGTTTCTTTCACGGGGTCCAGCATTCACTTCCTTTCTGTATCTCAATGAGTTCCCAGCCCTTTTGTCTCTTAGGTTTATATCAGAGTAGCTTCTTTTCTTCTCCCTTGACTTCCCTCCACAAACTTGCCCCCATCTGCTCATCTGCTTCAAGTATCAATAACACATCCTAGACAACTCATTTTACCATGCTGGACCCCTTCTGTTAGTCTTAACTAATGCTTTCTCGTAAGATTATGATAATTAAGTAATTATTTAGTAAGGAAAATAAACTTGGAAACCAGTAATGACCTTAGAGTTGTTGACTACTATCATAAAGCCTTAAGACTGATTCAGAAAATTAAAGATATTCTCAAGCAGATGTCATATAAATATGACTCTGAAGTCTCTTCTGCTCATCCTAGATCACATTGTATGTTTCAATTTTTACCTTAATTTCCAAGTGCAGGAATAAGGATAGGAATAGATCACAGCTTCAGTCCAGGAGAAACGATGCCAGTGATCACCTCTCTCTTCTCTCATGCTCACTCTTTACTCTTTCTTTTCTACGCTCATCTAAAGAACTCAATCACTTTTGCAAAGAAGCCAATACCCTTAAATGCAGGTTTTATTGACATAACCAACCGTCAAAAAGAAGAAAATTGGCCAAGTTGATACCTCCCCCAATAAACCTTTGGCTCAGAGACCTTGGCTTCATTGCTTAAATGTTTGCTTTGCTGCTCTATCGCGAATAGTCTGATAAACTCTCTCAAATAACACATCAGGAAGAATTAAGTGATTTACTCAGAGCTGTTAGCTAGTAATGCCTCTACCAAACCATATCCTGGGATTCTTACTCCCAGTTCTGTATTATTTGTGGGAGGTGAGGTAAGAGGTACATAAGAGATCTTCTGTTATGTAATCTTTTACAATTCTTCCCCCAGTGCTAGAGATTTAACCTGGGAATTCAACACACATAAATCAATTGATCTGCTGCTGAGCCATATCCCAAGTTATTTACAACCTTAAAAAAATCAAAATTTAAAAAATCAAAATCAGTGGGAGTCAATTGAAGCTATTTTCCCTCTCTCAGTATTCAGTCCTGTGAACTGTAGTTATACTGGCCTTCCTGAACTCTGAAAGAACTCCCAATCTCTTTCATACTTCTCTGATTCTGGAAACTCACTGCAGACAGTAATCTAAGATAAAGCTCATCTTCTTTCAGGAATTAATATCCTGTGTATCCAATCTCTGAAAATAATTTTTGCATCTATTTTGTTAAAAAATAAGTTTTGGTGCCAAGGACCATGTATGCAGGATATGTGCTTTCTCATAAGCCACATCCCCAGCCACCCGAAAAAAAATTTTTTTTCAAATAATAAAATTTTATTGAGGGAAGATACTAAATTGAAAAGAAAATGGGGATTTTCTCAACATTGTCAAAATGGCAATACTCCCCAAAGCATTATACAGATTCAATGTGATCCCTATAAGGATACCCATGAAATTCTTCAAAGAAATGGACCAAGCAATCCTGAAATTCATACGGAGCAACAAACGCCCACGGATAGCTAAAGCTAATTCTTGGGAAAAAGACGATGGGAGGCATCACCCTCCCCAACTTTAAACTCTACTACAAAGTGTAACAATTAAAACAGCATGGTACTAAAACAAAGGCAGAGCCGCAGATCAATAGAACCGAGTGGAATATCCCTACACACCACATCAAATGTATGATCATCTAATCTTTGATAAGGGGGTAAGAAATGTGAAGTGGAACAAAGAAAAACCTCTTTAACAAATGGTGCTGGCATAACTGGACATCCACATGCAAAAGAATGGGCTTACTGCTTCATGAGCAGAGGGGAGAAGGCAGATGGAATAGAGAAAGATCACTAAGGAAAAGATGGCTGGAGGTATCAGTCGGGATGGGAGATGTGTGCCAAAAGTAGATAATGGACAAAACATGATGACCTCTCTCAGTATCTGTGTTGCAAATCATACTGCCCAAAAGTAGAGAGAAAGTATGGGGAATATTGTCTGCCATGGAGGCAGGGGGAGGATGGAAAAAGGTGAGGGGTATACTGGGGATATTTGGTGGTGGGGAATGTGCACTGGTGGAGGGATGGGTGTTTGATCATTGTGTGATTGTAACCCAAACATGAAAGCTTGTAACTCTCTCACAGTGATTCAATAAAATTTTAAAAAAAAATAATGGGCTTAGACCTCGACCTAACACCATGCACAAAAGTCAGATCAAAATGGATTAAAGACCTCAACATCAGACCAGAATCCATAAGGTACATTGAAGACAAGGTTGGCAAAACCCTCCATGATATTGAAGCTAAAGGTATCTCTGAAGATGACACGCAACTGATCAACCAAATGGAAACAGAGACAAACAAATGGTACTATATTAAACTAAGAAGTGTCTGCAACGCAAAAGATACAGTGACCAGAATACAAAGACAATCTACAGAATGGGAAAGGATATTCACCCAATACCCATCTGATACAGGGTTGATTTCAAGGGTATATAAGGCATTGGTTGAAGAAAACATCCAACCCCATCAGAAAATGGAGCAAAGACTTTTGGAAAACAATATAGATGCTTCTCAAAAAATTAGAAATTGAGCTCACATTTGACCCAGCAATACTGGGAATATATCCTGGAGAAGCAAAAAAGTATTAATAGTCAAAATGATATCTGCAATTATATGTTCATCGAAGCACTGTTTACAATAGCCAGAATCTGGAAAAAAACCGAGTGCCCGAGAACAGATGACTGGTTAAAGAAACTTTGGTACATCTACACAATGGAATACTATGCAGCTGTTAGAAAAGATGAAGTCATCAACTTTGCATATAAGTGGATCAACATGGAAAGTATCATGCTAAGTGAAATAAGTCAGAAAGAGAGAGACAGACATAGAAAGATTGCACTCATCTGTGGAATATAAAATAACAGAATAGGAGACCAACACCCAAGAATAGTAGAAATAAGGACCAGGAGGTTTGCTCCATGGCTTGGAGGCCGGCCTCACATGCTGGGGGAAAAGGCAGCTCAGATAGAGAAGAGAACACCAAGTGAAATGTGGTTGGAGGAACCGCTTGGGATGGGAGGTGAGTGCTGAAAGTGGACTATAGATTGAACACGATGGCCACTCAATACCACTATTGCAAACCACAACACCCAAAGGAGAGAGAGAACAAAAGGGAATGCCTTGCCACAGAGGCAGGGTGGGGTGGGGTGGGATGGAATTAGGGGGTGGGAGGGATACTGGGATCATTGGTGGTAGAGAATGGTGGAGGGATGGGTTCTCGATCATTGTATGACTGTAATACAAGCACGAGAATATGTAAATCTGTAACTGTACCCTCTCAGTGATTCACTAATAAATAAATAAATAAAAAGAAAATGGGGATTCTCCAAAGAGAAAAGGGATACCCAAAGTAAATGAAATTTGGGTAAAAAACATGACACTGAGAACGTCCTGACCCCACACCAGGCTGCACCGGGGCAACTTCCCTCCCCGCCTCAGCAGAACCCCTGCAGCTGAAAACCTCCAGAACCCAACTGCAAAACTATGCTCAAGGCCGCCCTCCACAGGGAATGTCATCGGAAACCCCAGAGTGGAGTGCTGTAAATTAATGAAGAACTTAAGTACCTCGAGTTGGGATGTTCGTGATCTCAGAGTGGCATGCACCTTAAAGTAACAGAAAATATAGTACACCAAGAGTAGTAGGATGTGGGCCATTCCAAGATGGAGTGTGCTAGAAAGTACAGAGAAGTAATGACTGGGATTTGATGGAATGGATACAACATCTCTTATATCAATCACCTAAGAGTTGTGTTGTAAAAAGCAACAACCTCTCCTCTTCTTCACCGTCTCCACCACATGCAGCAACCATGTATGAGTGTATTACCATGCACACTGGCCAGGCTGCACCCAGGTTGGCAAAGCTTGCTGGGAGCTCTATTGTCTGAAACACAGCAGCCAGCCAGCCAAATGGCCAGATGCAAAGTGACAAAACTATTGAGGGAAGAGACTACTCCTTCAACATCTCCTTCAGTGAAACAGATATTGGCAAGCATGTGCCCAAGGCAGTGTTTTTAGACCTGGAGCCCAGTATAGATGAAGTTCACACTGGTACCTACCACCAGATCTTCCACCCTGAGCAGCTTATCACAGGCAAGGAAGATGCTGCCAATGACTATGCTTGTGGGCATTACACCATTGCCAAGGAGATCACAGACCTCATCTTGGACCAAATTTGGAAACTGGCTTACCAGTGCACAGGGTTTCAGGGCTTCTTGGTGTTTCAAGCTTCGGTGGGGAAACTAGTTCTGGGATCACCTCCATACTGATGGAACATCACTCCATCAACTATGGCAAGAAGCCCAAGCTCAAGTTCTCCATTAACCTAGCCCCTCAGGCTTCCACTGCTGTGGTTGAGCCCTACAATTCTATCCTCTCCACTCACATCACCCTGAAGCTCTCACCCTGTGCCTTTATGATGGACAAAGAAGCCATCTGTAATGTTTGTCACAGAAACCTTGATACGGAACACTCAACTAACCTGAACAGATTGACAGGCCTAATTGTGTTCTCTGTCACTGCTTTCCTGTGACTTGATAGGGCCCTGAATGTTGATCTGACAGAATTCCAGACAAACCTGGTGCCCTACCCCAGATCCACTTCCCTCTGGCCACATACGCTTGCTGTTATCTCTGCTGAGAAAGCCCTCCATGAATAGCTTTCTGTTGTAGAGATCATCAATATGTGCTTTGAGCCAGTCAACCAGACAGTGAAATAAGACCTTCGCCATGGTAAATATATGGCTTGCTCCCTTTTATACAGTGGTGACCTGGTCCCTAAAGATGTCAATGCTTCCATTGCCACCGTCAAGACCAAGCGTACCATCCAGTTTGTGGACTGATGTCCCACTGGCTTCAAAGTTGGTATAAATTACAGCCTCCTACTGTGGCTCGTAGTGGAGACATGGCCAAAGTCCAGTGAGCTGTGTACACGCTGAGCAACATCACAGACATTGCTGAGGCCTGGGATCACCTGGACCACAAATTTGATATGATATTTGCAAACATGCCTTTGTTCACTGGTGTGTGGGTGAGGGTATGGAGGCCCGTGAGGACCAGGCCACACTTGACAAGGAGTATGAAGTAGGTGGTGTGGCTTCTGTAATTCCCATTTCATAAAATTCTAATTTGAATTGATTCATGTAAAGTGCTTACTTATCACACTGCTGGGTGTGGGCTGCATTTTACTTCCTTTCAACAAATACTTAGGTTCTCAAACCTACATCTTAGAGCAGTGTCTGATGCCTTGGTACCCACTCCCGTTCAGCTCCTGTTACTCTTTTTATACATAATTTTCTCCTACAAGGTGCAAAATTTTTTCCCAGAGAATTCTCTGCTTTATAACAACTCATTTGTGGGGACCATGTCAAACTGAAATATGGATCTCCTTGCTCAGAGATGAAGGGCTATAAGTCAGGGACAGCAGAGTATTAAACCAAGCATAGGGGCCTCTTGAGAGGAGACTCTGTGTGACTTCCCAGGTCACATTAAGCCCTCCCTGCCTACTGCCCCAATTCCAGAAAAAAATTTCCCAGAGTCAGAACATTATATAAGTGAAGTCCAATCATGAACAACCTTGTAACTGTGTATCTAACTGTGATTGAATTTTAAAAAATTTAATTTAAAATGTTTTGGGGGGCTGGAGCAATAGCACAGCGGGGAGGGCATTGCCTTGCACACAGCCGAACTGGTTTTGATTCCCAGCATCCCATGTGGTCCTCCGAGCACTGCCAGGAGTAATTCCTGAGTGCATGAGCCAGGAGTAAACCCTGTGCATCACCGGGTGTGACCCAGAAATAAAAAA
The DNA here is from genome assembly GCF_027595985.1 of Sorex araneus. Taxonomy (NCBI): domain Eukaryota; kingdom Metazoa; phylum Chordata; class Mammalia; order Eulipotyphla; family Soricidae; genus Sorex; species Sorex araneus. Next base: position 89,928,787 of record NC_073304.1, on the reverse strand, counting down.
TAAATAAACAAGTAAAATATTTTTTTTAAAAAAAGAGGAGTCCCTTTATGATACGCTCAGTTACCTGGGAAACAGAAAGCCGTGCCAGCAACTTGCTAAAGCTCTTAAAACATACAGACCAGCAATCCAGCCAAAATACTCATCCATCACTAGTCAAATGCACAGTGCTTCCAGGTCTATCACATGGCAGACACTTAATAATACTTGCTGAATAATGAATAATGAAGAAGACAGAATAAATGATTCTCTAATGAAAGGAGCTTAAAAACTTTAAACATAACACTCAGGAAGTCTTCCCATGAGGCTGAACCTTTTTCAAGCTCCCAGGTTGGGGCTGCCAGTATTAATGTAATGAATTAACTGTGCATTAACATATAGCAACTGCTGAAGAAAATGTTGAAAATGTGTCATCAATGAAGAAATATTATTTAGAAGAAAGGCAGAGAAAAAAGGCTGTAAAGTCCAACTTCCTAATCATCAGTTAATCTAATGATAAATATATATATATATTATTTTGTTATTAGCTAGGGTAGAGAATGATTTAGAAATCATGCCTCTGAAAGGCCTTCCTATTCAATTTCATCTGGCCTCGGCGCCAGTCAGGGCCATAAAATTTGTTATCTAGGGGCGTTGGAGCAGGTTATCTCTTAAGTGCATTTAGAAAAAAATGTACCCTCAGAACTTCCTGTAAATCAATGCAATGCTGCTGCAAAGTTATCAAGCTTCAGGACTCTGTGCTTGCTTGTCATGGACTCAGACCTTTGGTGAGCCCGATAGCCTATCATACACCTTTCATTTCATGGGAACAACTCCCACTGCCTGACCATGGAGAGTGTTTTCAAACATTTCAGTCTTCTCAAAAATCTGAAGGTAAATCCAACAAAGAGACAAAGGAATAGACAGTATCTAATAATGACAAATCTCTGGCCTTATATTACTTCATTTGTATCACAACTGATATTTTTTCCTGGGTCTTTACTTTTCTGGTATTCATTTTTGGTTGCATAGGACAGGGTCTTGGACACTTTGGTGAGGTGCAGTAATTTTGTATATCAAGATCAAAATAACACTTTTTTTAATTTTATTTAATCGCCGTGAGATTGTTACAAGCTTTTATGTTTGGGTTACAATCACACAATTACCAAACACCCACCCCTCCACCAGTGCACATTCCCCACTACCAGTATCCCCAGAATACCCCCCTTTCCCGCCCTCCCCTCGCCTCCATGGCATACAATATTCCCCATACTCTCTCTCTACTTTTGGGTATTATGGTTTGCAACACAGACACTGAGAGGTCATCATGTTTGGTCCATTATCTACTTTTGGCACACATCTCCCATCCCGACTGATTCCTCCAGCCATCATTTTCGTAGTGATCCCTTCTCTATTCCAACTGCCTTCTCTCCTCCACTCATGAAGCAGTCTTCCAGCTATGTGGGTAATCCTCCTGGCCCTTGTATCTACTGTCCTTGGGTGTCAGCCTCATGTGATGTTATTCTATATTCCACAAATGAGTGCAGTCCTTCTAGGCCTGTCCCTCTCTTTCCAACTCATTTCACTTAGCATGATACTCTCCATGTCTATCCATTTATAAGCAAATTTCATGACATCATCTCTCCTAACAGTTGCATAGTATTCCATTGTGTAGATGTACCAAAGTTTCTTTAACCAGTCATCTGTTTTAGGGCACTTGGGTTGCTTCCAGATTTTGGTTATTGTGAACAGTGCTGCAATGAACATATAGGTACAAATGTCATTTCTACTGTGCTTTTTTGCATCCTTAGGATATATTCCCAGTAGTGATACTGCGGGGTCATATGGAAGTTCAATTTCTAGTTTTTGAAGGACTGTCCATATTGTTTTCTAGAAAGGCTGGACCAGTCAGCATTCACACCAACAGTAAAAGAGTATCCTTTTTTCCCCACATCCATGCCAGCACTGGTTGCCTTTGTTCATTTTGAATGTGTGCCAGTCTTTGTGGTGTGAGATGATATCTCATTGTTGTTTTTATTTGCATCTCCCTGATGACTAGCGATGTGGAGCACTTTTTCATGTGCCTTTTGGCCATTTGTATTTCTTTTTTGAGGAAACTTCAGTTCATTTCTTCTCCCCATTTTTGATGGGGATAATAACTCTATTTTAACTCTGTTACCTAAGTTACAATAAAAAAATCAAAAGTAATTTTCACTGAGGTGAACCTCAGCACCAGTGCACTCGGAACAGAAACTTACGACTGTCTTCTTCTTTACCACCTCTTTCCAAATCCCTCCATTAAGTTATAAGCAAAGCACACCTTATCCTTGCTTCTTTCCTCTATTCTTCCATTGGTACTTTCCGCATGAGGCCTGGTGTTAGAGTTTGGCATGGGGTTCCAACTCAAGATCTTGGTTCCATCTCACCAGAGAGCAAGGACTACTTTCAAGAATGACCTTGTGAAGGAAAATAAAAGAGATGTGGAAGTAGAATGGAAAGGGAAACATTAAAACATACAATTTGCAGTAGTGTTGATCCTGAATACCAAAACATTTGGATTACTGTCATGTGCTATGTAACAGCGATGGACTGGATTTTTCAATATCCAAGCAATATTACAGAATCTCTAAGTTTCTGTGGTTACATTTTTTTATGTTCCCATAGTAATCATTGTTCATATTTCTCAGAACATATCCCTGTCACTAAGAATGGAGAACAGTGGAAACCACCCAAATGTCTCATCACAGAGGAAAGGATAAGGAAGCTGCATCATAGATACACACAACAGAATACTATGCAACTGTAAGAAAATATGAAACACTACAGTCAACGGCAACTTGTATGGAACTGGAAGGTAACATGTTAAGCAAAGTAAGTCAGAGGGATAGATAATGACAAATACCAGATGATCTCACTCATTTGTGAACATAGACAGACAAAATAGGGAATAGACAATATCACGGAATGACAAAACTTTGGCCTTGGATTGCAAAACTCAGATTACCAAGCAATGGAGGAAAGGATGGAGGGAATGAGAAGCTGGACTAGAGGTGATATGGGGATAGTGGTTGAAGATCTCAAGTGCTTTGAAGGAAATGGGGTTGCAACAAGTTTGTTCATGAGACCATAAAATTTAGTAATATTGTGGCCATTTTACCTAAATGATTTTTTAAAAATTTTTATCAGCTCACCATGAGGTAAGAAAACTTTCATGTTTGACCTTTGATCATACTAAACTTTTTTAACACAACTGTACTGCAGGAAATTAAAATAGTTTGTTTAAATGGGTTCTGAAGACAAAGTGTCCTCCAAGGACCCTGTAACTTTTATGTCATACAACTAGTGATAATTTTTAAATATTTGCCATTTACCATTAAATTCTGATGCTTTCTGAATTTTACTGTAAGAGGTTTAAGGTTTTGGACTGAAGAGCTAGTACAGAGGCTTGAATGTGGCCTTGCCTTGTATGTGACCAACTCTGGTTCAATCCCTGGCACTGCATATGGCTTCCCCAGACACTATCAACAGTAATCCCTGAGCATAGAGCCAGCAGTAAGCCCTGAGCACCCAAAGCACTGATGAGATGCCAAAACAAAACAAAACAAAAGCTTAAGGTAGGGCGTTTGCCTTGCACATGGCCGGCCCAGGTTTGATTCCTCCGTCCCTCTAGGAGAGCTCCGCAAGCTACCAACAGTATCCCACCCGCATGGCAGAGCCTGGCAAGCTACCCATGGCATATTCGATATGCCAAAAACAGTAACAAATCTCACATGGAGACGTTACTGGTGTCCGCTCGAGCAAATTGATAAAAAATAGGAGGACAGTGCTACAATGCTACAGTATCTTTATCGCACATACAGAATCGTTTTAAAGTGTGAAGGATAAGAAATAGAGGAGTAGATGATACATACCCCTCTATACAGCAGCCCTAGTTTTAGTCAATTTAATTACCACATCTTAGATAACTAACTCTTCTCAATATTTAGAAAGAAAAAAAATTTCGGGGCTGGAGCGATAGCACAGCGGGTAAGGCGTTTGCCTTGCACGCGGCCAACCCGGGTTCGATTCCCAGCATCCCATATGGTCCTCTGAGCACCGCCAGGGGTGATTCCTGAGTGTAGAGCCAGGAGTAACCCCTGTGCATTGCCAGGTGTGACCCAAAAAGCAAAAAAAAAAAAAAAAAAAAAAAGAAAAAAAATTTCTAGAGGGTGAAGAGTTAGCTCAATATCTGAGTGCATTCTTTGTATACAGGAGGCCAGGGGTTGATACCCATAACTGTAAGGTCCCCTGAGCACCTCTAAGAGTAATACCAACTCAGAAGAGGAATTATGCCCTTAGCACTGCTGGAACAGACCCAAAAACAAACAAAAAGGTTTATGAAAATATCTAACTGGAAGACCAACCAAAAGTTAGCTGAACTCAGAACCCGGAGTGAGGAAATTATAAATCCTAAGGAGACACCACCTCCCTGCCTTGGTATGAGGCAGTTCCTTTCTTATTTACTGCTCTTATGTTCACTTTGTAACTTATTTTCCCTTTCTTTCAAACTACCTCCTTTTCTCTCTCTTCTCTCCCTCAAAATCCTTGAATTCTGGGGCTGGAGTGATAGCACAGCAGGTAGGGCGTTTGCCTTGCATGAGGCTGACCCTGGTTCGATTCCCAGCATCCCATATGGTCTCCTGAGCACCACCAAAGGTGATTCCTGAGTGTAAAGCCAGGAGTAACCCCTGTGCATTGCCGGGTGTGACCCAAAAAGAAAAAAAAAATCCTTGAATTCTATTTCCCACCCCTCCTTTTCTTCTCCTTTGCAGTGCTGTGAGACCTGTGAGAGAGTTTGCGCTCTACCAAGTCAGAGCTCATGAGGTTCAGGACACTTGTTCAGGGGACAATTGGTTGATGGTTTTCTGGGCATGTGACTGTGAGGTCAACGGCGGGTGGGAGCATAGTCTCAGTTTTGTGATGGGAAGAAAGTGAGTGGGAGCCTGATGTGTCTCCACAAATACATACATGTCTATTCTTGTGTTTGATAGCTGCACCCTCAGCAATTACCTCCCACAGCTGTCTTTCAGGAATGTGGATTCCAATAAGAAAGGCTAAGTCCTCATAGTCTAGACTGGTTTGTAGATGGCTATTACTTTCCTTGGCTGACTTGTAAGGTGTGTGGAGTCTAAGACAACTTTCTCAGTGTTGGTCTCCCACTCTGGATGCCCCCTTCATATTGGTAAACTACACCCCATCAGTGGAAGCCTTTGTTTATTTAGGAAATAAGTTATAAAACATAAACCTTGGTCTACTTATTCCTGTTCATTTCAGGGTACCTCTCTCTCATGTTTTTATCATTTTTAAGGCAGGATTATAAATATTTGGAGTCAGAGACTCCATGGCCAAAGTTACTTCATAAATTTGGAGAAAATCACTTGCATGTGCTGTGAATTTTCCTTTGGCAAAGTTGAGGTGATGATAAATATATATCTGCTTAAGGGATTGCAGAAGATTAAGGTAGAACAAAACTTAAATGGGGGGGCTGGAGAGATAGCACAGCAGGTAGGGCGTTTGCCTTGCACGCGGCCGACCTGTGTTCAAATCCCAGCATCCCATATGGTCCCCTGAGCACGGCCAGGGGTAATTCCTGAGTGCAAAGCCAGGAGTGACCCCTGTGCATCGCCAGGTGTGACCCAAAAAAGTTAAAAAAAAAAAACTTAAATGGGGGTTCAGCTGAGCACTGAAACTTCAGGCCTGAATCATAAATAGTGGAGTGCACCAGAACAGTGAAAGGTGTATGGGGTGTAGAGTTGGTGTGGATATGAATTGGGGAATCAGGTGATGTGATGCTGGGGATCAAATCCATGGTCCTACACCTCAAGGCATGCGCTCAAACCTTTTGAGTTATCCTCCAGCCTAGAGCTCTCATTGTTTCCCATGACTCTCTACTGCTCATCCTACCAGGTCTCCTGTGTCTTTCTCCCCTCTTTCTATTCTCATGCTACCCATAGATCCAACTCAGAGAACACCCCTTTTCCTGAAAGGCTTTGGACATGTTCCAACTACCAGTGAATTCACTGTCCTTTTACTGCATGAGCTACACAAGTCAATTAATCATGTGGCATTAAAAAAATTATTTTTATTTTACAAAGTAGTTTATAATATTTGATTACATTTAATATTCAAACACCCATCCCAACACCATTACACCTTACCATCACCATATTTTGGATGTTTCCATCCCAAACTCCAATCCCTGCCCAAAGCGGAACCAAAATAAACAATATTTCCCTCTAAGGTTGGTTGCCTCCTACTTTGAATTCCATTCGACGTGGTACAAAACTCTTGGAATATGGGTAGGGTGTGTCCTATGAAGTGTCTTGAGGTGATGCAGTCCAGGAAAAGGTTCACTCGTGGGTGAGGCTTGGCCCAAGCATGTGGAGAACAGCCGTAAGCGTGGTGATGGTTGAGTTGTGGAGGTTTTCCACAACTGCAGGGGCTGGGTCCCTTGGGGCAGGACGGGATCTCACCCAACCCCCTCTGGGGTGCCCCAAGTGAAATAGCCTGGCGCAGGGTTCAGCGGCATGGTTATGGCGAGCGTCATGTTATGCTCTCTTCCGGGAAAGAAGGACATGCAATTTGGGTGGTGGCCGATGACAAGACAAGATTATCTGGCGCCAGCCAGGGATGGTTTATGGGTGTGACTGCTGAATCACGGGGAGGCAGCGTAGTACGGGCAGAGGATCTTCGTTTCTGGTTCCATTGAACCCAGAGTTCTCAGTCACAAAGTCTCACATACCTGATTTTCTGGGGGTTTACTTGTGGGTGAGGCTCAGCCTGAGCGTGTGGATAAATGCTGTGAACATGGCAGGGGATGAGTCGTGGAGGTTCTCGGCTGCTGGGGCTGGGTCCCTTAGGGCGGGAGGGGTCTCTGGGGCACCCCAAATGAAACAGCCTGGTGTGGGGTCTGGCAGCACGGTTATGTCATGTAGCATTTTATATTTTTCCATTTTTTTGAGCAGATGGTGCTCAAGAATCACTCCTATTGGTGCTGGCGGACAATTTGCAGTGCTAGAGATTGAGCCAGGGTTGGATGATATGTTGGTGAGTGCCTGTGCTACCTCTCTAGCCCCAGGTATCTTTTTACATTATCTAATATTGCAATTTTCCATATTGTAGCCTGAGGGAAAAATATTTATGAAAGTGGACATAGAGTTCCTCATTTCGACTTGTGCATTATTTAACAAACTCCAGTGGTCCTCAGTGGTCAACAGCCCTGGCAGTTGAAGACCTCCGGAACCCAGCCACACCCATGCTCAAGGCCACTCTTCACATGTTTGGACAAGCCTCACTCTTGAAGGAACCAGCAGAGGAACCCAGGTGTGTGGGACCCAGGGCCGAGATCTTCAAGGCTGCTCAGATTGGGACTGGGCCTCCTCTACCTAGATCCTCCATTTTCCAGTAGCTAGGTAGTCACACCCACAAACTGCCCCTGGTGCTGTGTAATCCCATCAACGGCCAACATCCAGAGACTATAAAACCAAGCTCCCAGAAGCAGCTGCGTGCAACATCTGATAGTCTAGTTCTCCCTCTTAGAGAACCTGGCAAGCTACCAAGAGTTTACTGCCCGCACAGGGGAGAGCCTGGCAAGCTCCTTGTGGTGCATTCATATGCCAAATACAGTAACAGATGGGTTTCATTCCCCTGACCCTGAAGAGCCTCTAATTCGGTACCATTGAGAAGGACGAGTAAAGAGAAGCTGCTAAAATCTCAGGGCAAGGATGAATGAAGACATTACTGGGCCTGCTTGAGCAAATCGATGATCAATGGGATGACAGTGATACAGAGATACAGTGGTCCTCGGGGAGTTTGGCGCTATGCTCAGGTTACTCCCAGCAGTGTTCAGGGGACCATATGGTGTTAGGGTTTAAATCTCAATCTCCTTCATGCAAATAATGTGCTCTCCCTTTGAGCTATCTCCCAGCCCAGCAATTTCACCTTATTTTGATCATCTCTTTGGCTATCAACCAGCATTAGAGCAGAGGCCCCAGTACCTCCCACATAAAAGTTGTCTAAGTTACTTGTTGAGGGGAAACAGTGAAGGAGCTCAAAGAAGTGAAGCACATGATTTTCAAGTTTGAGGCACTCAGTTGGATCCACAGCAATAGAAAGTAGCCTTGGTGATCCCACCAACCCCTTACCCCATCATCACTGCATGGATTAGCTGAGCACTAAAATTTCAGGCCTCCATCATCAGAGGAATATCCCAAATCCGGATTCCAACAAAAAGAAACTTTTAGACTCTGACCCAAATCCAAAGTTGGTCAGGAGAGCAGGGGCGGGAGGGGTGCTAGTTGGACTGAAAAGTCCAGTGAAATGTGGTAGATAGTTACTAGTCCCTTGGTGATTGGTATAGTGTGGTGTGGTATAACTTTAGAGCACAGAAGTATTTACACTCATAAATAGCTTACCACAATAAAAAATAAATTTAAAAATTATTTGTTTCAAAAATAAAACACAGAAGAACCTGGGCTAGTGCTGGATTTCCTCTGGCTCAAAGGAAAGTGAGAATGTCTGCTATTATACAAATTAGCACAGTACCTAGTTCAAATGAAGTGTCACAAGAGGGTGACTCTTCTACATAGTAACAGAGCAATGGTTGGGGAGCATCTTAGCAGGATCAGGTCAAAGCAGGCCAAAGGAAAGATAAAGAAAGAAATGGAACAGTGTGGTAAAAACTGGGGTGTGAGAAAAAGGGGTGTTCAGTGAGGTCTTTTCAGTGGTGACAATAGCCACAAAGTGGTTGAGAGGGACAGTTAACATTCATTGTGCTGACTGACAATTCTAACCTCCCTTTTCAAGACTACAGTAAAGTGTGCCATAAGTACAACTCAGAGTCAGTGGTACTTGGTGAATTCAGGCATCCAGGGGATGTTCAGGGCTTCTGAGAGGGGAGAACAGGGAAGTGATATGTAAAAGTCAATTTACCCAGAAAAATCAGAGAATTGTGCAGAAGATACGTGCCAGTCAGAGACAACATAAAAAGGAAGTCTAAAGGGGGCTGGAGCGATAGCACAGCGGGTAGGGCATTTGCCTTGCACGCAGTTGACCCGGGTTCGATTCCCAGCATCCCATATGGTCCCCTGAGCACCGCCAGGAGTGATTCCTGAGTGCATGAGCCAGGAGTAACCCCTGTGCATCGCCGGGTGTGACCTAAAAAGCAAAAAGAAAAAAAAAGAAGTCTAAAATTCTCAGATGTTGAGAGTGATAGAAATTACTCTCATTTTATAGGAAAGAAAGGTTCAAGACCATTTTATTTAAATACTAAAGCATGATGGGACCTTAGATGGTATCTAAGTGGTCAATACTTTAGTAACAACTTGCTTATTGATGTTCTCTCTAACTGCATTATAACTTCCTAACAACAGGAACAAAGTATGGAACTAAATGTATGGTGTAGCCCCTCACCCATTGCCTGAATTTTATTCCTGCACAATAACATGCTAGCTCATGGAATTATACTTATGTAGTATGGGAAGTATCAGTATATCTCCCCTCATTATAAGATGGGGGAAAGCAGCCTCAGAGTGGTGACATTCTGGTCATCCTGGTCATTGGGTTACTGAGCCAACAGTGAGTCAGATAAGCCTGGGTGAGGGGAAAAGCCTGAATGATTGATGTTCTTTGCAGTCAGGGTGAAATCTAGCTTTCCAATCCTGTACCCACATTCAATACAACAACCTGTGTCCCCAAATTATTATATTTACTAACTAGATTAAAATCTTTAGATAGCTTATGTAATATTTAAAAGGGAAAAGGCAGGGGAGATAGATCAAAGAAGTGGAGAGCATGTCTTGCATGCAACACGACTCCTATGGCTTATTTTTTTAAAAAAATGCAATGACATCTTCTCAGAGCTGCAGAACTAAAGAAACTAACAATTCATTTATGCAAGTGAAATAGTTAAAGTATTTAACACACTGTTGGCTATACAGAGATATTCAATAAATATTCTCCCTTTTTTCCTTTCTGGGGCTCTTCCTTCTTCCCTAAATTTAGGTTCAATGTTCAATCTACCTAGTCATGATCCCTATGTTCCTTTCAAATAGCTTCTGACATGATTGACAGATCACCTTCACAGACTGAAATCCAAAGTGGTAGACAACACCTGATCTGATTATTTATACATATATAATATATTATTGGGCAGCTAAAAACAAATTTATTGACATATAAATGGGAAAAATTAAATCCTGGGCTGGACAGATGATATAATTGGTAGGATGCTTGCCTCAAACGTGGCTGGCCCAGTATCAATCCCTGACCCCTCATATGATCCCCTGAGCCAAACCAGTAATGATTCCTGAATGCAGAGCCAGAAGTAAGCCCTGAGCACTGCCAGGTATGGCAAAAAAAAAAAATCTGTCTCCCACATGACTATAATGTTCATACCCAGCAATATTTAAATAATGATATAGCCAAATTAAATGTTACATTTTTCCCATTTGAGATAATCAGGCTCTTAAAAAAATAATCACCCCATTATCCCTTAAAAAAGTTCTGCAGTACAGGGTAAGACCTTAAGTTGTTAGTATTCCTATTCTTATTATTGCTTTCTCTTAAAATATTGCAAGATGGGGCTGGAGCTATAGCTAGTGGGTAGGGCATTTGCTTGCACGCGACTGTTCGATTCCCAGCATCCCGTATGTTCCCCCAAGCACTGTCAGGAATAATTCCTGAGTGCATGAGCAAGGAGTAATCCCTGTGCATTGCCGGGTATGACCCAAAAAACCAAAAAAAATAAATAAATAAAATAAAATATTGCAAAATAAGAGAAAGGAATGCCAGACAAAGAACAATACTTTCAGAAGTCATAATTCTGTAAAATAAATGGTGCCCAATCCATGGCAAGAGCATGCCAAGGGACATCCACCTTTCCCACATCAGAGCCTGGTACCCAGGTACCATAGGCCTAGGCAGAGTACTGACTGGGTTTTGTGGAGCTCTATGTCAAAACATGAACAGGTTCAGTAGAATCGGACACAGGCCAAGGTGTGTGTGTGTATTGGGAGGGGGTGGAGAGGAGGGATGACTCTTCCAGAAACAATATTATAACATGAACCCCCAAAACACCCCAGGATTAATTAACAGATTAATTAATTAAAAAGTTAACCCAACTGCTGTTAATAGGAATCTTAGCTATAAATCTAGATAGTTAGGAACTTTCTCAAGTAGAGTTACAAGCTCCCAGTTATTAGGTTCCAAACTCGCCTCTTTATGCCCTAAGGTACAGGCAAAGATGTTTCTTCTGGAGGACTGATTCACTCCCTCAATCCGCATCATCTCAGGAAGCTGCTGCAGTTCCTAAAAAGGTTTTCAGTAAGTTGTTCAAACATCAAGTGTAATTTGAATCAAATTAGAAGATAAGAGTAGGGAAGGGCTGTCAAGCTGGCGCCGGCTTTGAAGTCTATCCACAAAGGCTGATTTCTCAATTTTGCAAGAATTCAACTGACTCAATGTAGCCAAAAGGTGGAATCTGCCTGCAAGGAAGATAGAGGGGTTGTGGCTGCCATCTGTCTCACCTAGTCCTCTTTCTTCTACCACTTCAGTCCAAGAAATTCACTTCCTATGTCATCTTGAGAGGAGAGGGAAATGAGATTCAACCTGAGTCAGAGGAGGGTGTGAAGATAGGTGCCTGTATCTTGAGACATGTTCTGAAGAAGGACAGTACAGGTAAAAAGGAAGCCAGCAAAGAATCTTTGGCTCAAGCTCCCTCCTCTTGCCTCTCCCTTCCCTCCATCCCTGTCTACCCCAACATGTCCTCAGAAAGTAACTGTGATTGGCTGTGTCATTGGGAAGCGAAATCAGAAAGTACTCAAGTGCTTTCTCTGCCTGCTAAAGGGTTTCTAGTAATCTGTGAGTAAGTAAAGGTGTCCCTGATTTTGTACATCCTGTTGAAAATTATGGTATGTTGATCAGTGCCTAGCTCTTTAAATTTGTCAAACAAATCAATAAATCAATACTAGAGACCAAAGTCTTTCTCAGGACCCTACAATAACACACCAATTGACCTACGGTTCTGGACTTAAGAGGTCACAGTTACCAGACAGAGCTCTGAGCAAAAGGATGGAAAGATCACAGCCCGTGTGATTTCTAAGCAGCAGAATACACAAACACTAAACACTACATTCCTATATGTGGGTTGCCCTTAGAGCACCTAGCAATGACTCTTGTTTGTTTGTTTTCATTTTTTAAATCACACCTGGCTGTGTTCAAAGATCACTCCTAGTAATGCTCAGGGGATATTAAACACATGTGCAAGAGAAGCCCCCTACCCTCTCTCCAGCCTATCTGTAACTCTTAAACTTTAGCTTGGTTACAGAGCAGTAGAATGTTGGTTCTATCAGTGGAAAACAAGTCACCACCTTTCTGGACAGAGAGCAAAGAGTCTGGACTTAGACTTCTTGCATTTATTCCTTTGAATATGACCCCTCCCACCAATTCATAGGAAAACCTAACCCTAAATTTGAATACAGTAAGAAAGAAGATTAAATGAGGTCATATGGGTGAGGCCCTAATCCAGAAGGATGAGTGTCCTTATAAGAAGACATATTAGAGATCTCATTCTCTCCACCTTATGGGAACAAATAAAAAGGTTATCAACTGCAAGCCAGGAAGAGTCCTCACCAGAAAACAAATCAACTAGCCCTTTGGTCTTAGACTTCCTAGTTTCTGAAAATATGAGAAAATCAGTTTCTGTTGTTCAAGCTAACCAGTCTATGATGTTTTGGTATGGCAGCCTGAGCAGACCAAGATACATGCTTTCCCTAAAATTTTTCAAGAATAATACTCAAACCAGTTCAAATGAATATACATATCTTCTGGGTCTACTGTTACCCAAGTCAAATTTCTTCCTATTATAGATCTTTTATTTCATACAGGTATACACAATATTTTTTTTCCTCCACACTCTATCCTTTGCTATGTCTCAAATATTGTATCACAAATAAGACAGACACTATGGTACAATCAGATTTACACAATCCAGATATTCTTTGAGTCCTGATAAAAACCAGAAAACTTTTTTATTTCACTCTGTCTCAAGGTCTCACCATTAAAAGGGTTCTCTTTTTCTTTGGGGGTAGAAAGGAGTTGGAGTCATACCTGGAAGTGCTTGAGACTTACTTGTAACCCTGTATTCTGGTATCACTTCTGGCAGGGCTCAGGGGGCAATACGCAATGCCAGGGATCAAAGCTGCGTCAGAAGTTTGCAAGACAAGCACCTTATGCCTGTACTATCTCTCTGGCCCTAAAGAGGTTGGCTTAAGATATCTCCATTTTAAATTGTCAAGTTACTGTGGGTAGGAGAATAATTTGTTAACATCTTTCAACAAACAAGCAGGTTGACTGACTCGCTTTGAAGGAAATTGGATAAAGAGTTACATCGAGGGCCAGAGAGATAATACAGGGATTAAGGCACTTACCTTGTACACACTCAGCCCCAATTCAAACCCCCCAACATTTTATATGATCCCTCAAGCACCCCCAACATTTTATATGATCCCTCAAGCTAAGAACAGAGCCAGGAGTTAGCCCTGACCATGGCCAGGGGTGGCTCCAAAAAAGAAAACAACAAAAACAAGAACCTTTTCTCCTCTTGTATTTAAGACAAGAAAAGATTCAGGCCAGAGAGACAGTACAGGGTTAAGGCACTTGTCTTACATACAGTCAATTCTGATTCATTCAATTTCTAGCACTACATATTCCTCTAGAATTGTCAAGCACTGTTGGGTGTGGCCCAACAACCCTCCCCAACCCACCCTGCCCCTCCCCCCAAAAGAATGATCACATCTAGAGCTGGAGAGAGAGGTTATGCATCTTGCCTTGAATGCCACAGGCTCAATCTTTACACAGCGCTGCCAGAGCTGCATATGATCCCCTAGCACAACCTAGTACAGAGCTAGAAATAGTTCCTGAGCACCACTATGTGAGGCTCCCAAAAGAAAGTTCAAGAGTCCTGGGTAGATAAGCTTAGGAACCAGAAAATGTGTGTTCAAGCAAAAGCAAAAACACTCAGTTCTTGGGGCTGGAGCAATAGCACAGTGATAGGGAGTTTGCCTTGCTCACGGCCAACCCGTGTTCGGTTCCCAGCATCCCATATGGTTCCCTGAGCACCGCCAGGAGTAATTCCTGAGTGTACAGCCAGGAGTAACCCCTGTGCATCGAAGAATGTGACCCAAAAAGCAAAAAAAAACAAAACAAAAAACTCAGTTCAACCCCCTGCACTTCAGGGTTCCCTGAACACTGCTGAGAGATCCCAGCACAGAGCCAGGAGTTAGCCCCAGTGCTCTGCCAAGAGTGGCCTCACAACCCAAAACCAAAACAACCCAAAAAAGCAAAACTCAGCAAACAAAGCTTGCTGACTTGATAATTATCCCTATCTAACAGATAAGATTAAAAAAAAAAAAAACCTTTGTCTCAAAGGTCAAGGAAATTATAAAGCATTTAAGAGAAATTAAGATAAATTATTAACTATCTTGAAAATTGAAGAACAGTCCTCCAATGTTATAGGGCTCAAAAGGTTATATGTGAATGAGGTGGGGCCCGGGTGTGGAGTGTTAATGGGGTAGAAGAAAAGCACCCATTAAAATGGACTTGAGGTGGAGGTAGATAGTACAGTGAATAGAGCACTTGCCTTACACAAAGCAGATCTGGGTTTGATCCCTGGTGTCCCCTATGGTCCTCCGAGCATACCAGGAGTGATCCCTGGGCAAAGCCAGGAGTAACACCTGGTGTGAGCCCTCCCACAAAATAAATAAATAAATAAATTTAGGGTGGTAGGGAGAGTGGGGGTATGACAGTGAATGGCCAGGGGCAAGAGGCAGAAATCTGACTGACAACTGTACCCCTCACTACCATGCCTTGGGGCAGGCGAGGGGGAGTGGGGGCATAGTGCTGAACATTCATCACACTCTCTTTCCAAACTTGATATACATCCCAGATGTTTGAGAGATGGGGCAGGGCTAGAGACTATTGAAAACTATTATACTTTTCTACAAAATTATTCTAAAGTATGGTCAAACTTATTTTCTATAGTCTTAACTCTACCTCAATGAAACACTGAGTCTTCGCATGATTCTAAAAGTTTTAGGATAGGTAACAAGTCATTGTCCAGAATTTTAAGATTTCTTGTTGTCTATGGCATGCGGCCTCATTGCCTTGCAGGGTGCCACAAAAGCAGCTTTCATATCACTCAGCACAAACTCAGCAATGTTTTCTTTGGAGTCCACTGAAAGTTGCTGGGGTAGCCCCTGCCAAAATAACTATATATGGATAACTTTTGGACTTAGGATATAGGTAGATAAGGCACCCAACACTTCTTATTTTGAAGAGTCATAAGATCTGGAGAATGGCCTTTAGAGACCCAAGGTCATAGGACAAAACTAGCAGTCCCTCAAAAAGGGATTTACAAAATCCAGGATGAGAATATAAGCTTCTTCATTCTGGGAAATCTCTTGTTAAATCATTAAGGTGAATAATGGGTATAGAGGACCTTCTTCCCTTAACCAAACTTTGTTCAAAAATTAGAAATCCATACTTCCTTTTGGTTGTAAGCTATTGAAGCAAATTGTCAAAGTTAGAAGCAGCTTCAGTCTCTTGAGGCTACGCCAGCTGAAACTAGGCTAACAAACCCAGCTCCAAAGTCAGTAGCAGTGTCTCCTATGTATGCTGGAAATTTGTAGTGGATAGTTATTAATTATTTCTCACCACTTTGTTTCAGGTGGCATTATTTATGTAACTTTGATGATTTAATTAATAAGAAAACTATGGATGTCAAAGAGGCCATTCAAAGAACTGGAGAACATAATTAGCATTATAAACCTTGGGTTTGAACCCCAACATTTCATAGCCTCCCTAGAACTACCGGGAAACCACCACCACCACCATCAAAAAAATAAAAAAAGCTATAAAATATTTAAAGACCATCTAACTAATTTTCTGTTTATTTTTTTTGTTTGTGGGGGGAGGGTCACACCCAGCAGTATTCAGGGTTTACTCCTGGTCCTGTGCTCAGGGACCATCTGGCAGTGCTCAGAAGAACATATGGAATGCCAGTGATCAAATCCAGGTCAGTCAGTTGCAAGACAAGCATCCTTATCAACTATACTATCTCTCTAGCCCCTAGCTACTTCATTTTACACATAAGAAAACTGAGGCCCAGTCTCTGTTAACTTAAGATGCCTACAGAGAGGACTGAATGGTGGACTCTAGAAAAGATAGGTCCATGTCTTAACTCCTACAACCTTGAACATTATCTTATTAGAAAAGATATCTTTGAAAATGTAACTAAGTCAAATATCTTAAGATCATTCTGAATTAAGGGAGACCCTTAACCCAATTACAAGTATCCATATAAGAAAAAGGTAAAGGGATTTGAGATTCAGGAGCCAAAGAGATAGTACAGGGGATTAAGCACTTAGATTTGATCCCCAGTATCACATATGGTCCCCCAAGCAACTTTGGGTGTGATCCCTGAGCTCAGAGCCAGGAATAAACCCTGACCACCACTGAGTATGACCCAAACTTTTTTTAAAAAGATAAGAAGGAGCCAGAGTGATAGTACAGGAAGTAGGGTGCTTGCCTTGCACACAGCCAATCCAGGTTCAATCCCCTGCATCCCATATGGTACCTCAAGCACTGCCAGGAATAATTCCTGGGGGCAAAACCAGAAGTAACCCCTGAGCATGACTGAGTATAGCTCAAATCACTCCCCCCACCAAAAGAGAAAGAGAGAGAGAGGGAGAGAGAGAGAGAGAGAGAGAGAGAGAGAGAGAGAGAGAGAGAGAAATACAATATGAAGACATGCACAGAGATGTAATTAAGGCAAGTCAGAGATCAAAGAATACCTGCAGCCAACAGAAGCTAGAAGAGCAAAGAAAAGTTCTCCACTGGAACTTTTGGAGAGTGCAATTTTTTATTTCAGACTTCCAACCTAAACTGTGAGAATAAAATTCTGTTGTTTTCAGATATGTTTATAGCGATTTATGACAACTCCAAGAAACAAATATGGTGCCTAATCAAAAAATGAGGCTAGACCCCAATTCTCTAAACTCCCATAGTACTGACTTTGTTTTTCTGTCATCATTTTATATTCTGAGAGTTCTGATCTTATCAAAGATGTGAAAAAAAAAATCCACTCTTCACTGCTGAAAACATAACTCCTGACAGAGGCAATTATAAATATTGCGGACACTGCTGTTTCCATGATCTAATGCTTAAACTATCCAACAACTAAGCTTCCTGGGTCTGAAAGTAATATACCTGGGGCTGGAGAGATAGTATTGAAAGTGGCCACCTCTAAAAGCACTGATGGGTGTGGCCCCTATTTTTAAGAAAGCAATATGGTGTCAGAGAGATAGTACAGAGGAGAAGGTACATGCTTTGCACTGCAGATAGTCCCCCAAGTACCATCAGTTGGGATCCCTGAGCACAGTCAGGAATAAGCCCAGAGCAATCTGGATATAACCCGGGAAACAAAATACTAATGTTAATTATATATGAGTGTGTGTGTGTGTGTGTGTGACTATAACATTAAGTATTTAAGAATCATTTACAATCTGGTAGGGAGACCTATAAAAACACAGCTAGAAAGTTATACCAATCCACTGAAAGAAAATATGAGAGCAAAAGACAACATCTATTTCACACAGTGCTTTGCATTCAACAAGTATTAAGCACACATTATTCACAAGGCATTTTCTAAATTCCTTGATCTCAATAGGAATATGAGATATCAGAATGGCAGAGCTTAGATGGCAACATACAAATGCTAGTGATAGTATGGATGTGATTAAGAAAGTAGTATGTAGGGCTTATATTGTACTCTCAATGGCCTTACCTGCTTTCATCCAGTTCTGGCCTGTGTTGGCTGTAATCAGTAGCTTACCCTGTAGTTTCTGGTAGAATTTAATGGGAACCACTAGAAGGAGATCAGCTATCTTCCCATCTATTTCCTCAGCTTTCCAGATATGTTTATAAAGTGGACATAAACACGGATGGCAATTTGATAAAGTTATGGATACACTCTATATTAGTGACTTCTCACTGAGGCTCATCTGCCCTCTCTCTGATGACAGGTTACTGCTGAATGTACCAAGAGCAGAAACCACAGCTGAGTCCATAGAATTTCATCATGCTTCAGTGTCATCAGCAAATTCCCTCGTAGCAGGTTGATATACTGTCACATAATGGAGGGGGCAGAGTTGCTCAATAACTCAATGAGCAATGATACTGATTTTTCCATTCTGGAGAAGCCTGTGTTCAGAAGCTGTCTTCTAGGCCAGAGCAATAGTACAGCAGCTAGGGCATTTGTCCTGCATATCGTCAATCCGGTTCTATCCCCAGCATCCCACATGTCCCCTGAGCACAGCCAGGAGTAATTCCTGAGTGCAGAGTCAGGAGTAACCCTTAAGCATAACTAGGTGTATGCCCCCACCAAAAACTCTATTTGTTTCACTAAGAAAAAAAAAAAGAGCAATGATAAAGGAAAGAAAATAAATAGGAAGTCACAGTACACTTTATAATATCATGGAAGAAGTAAAACATCTTACTATTTACTCTCTTATCTAGTTATTCCAAGAAGATACTCACTCCAGGAAGGGAAATTAATTTCTACCTCTGGAATGGAGAACTAAAGAATTTGTCCGTTTGGGGCCCACGTCCAATGATATGATAGTCAGGGCTGACTCCCAGAGTAGTGGTGGGGTTTGCTCATGCAGTGCCAAGAATTAAACCCAGGCTCCAGTATGCAAAATATGCTCCAGCCTTTTGATGCTTTTTCTCTTCCCCATACTTTTAAACCATCATAGGTTCCTTCAGAGTACTAGATCTGAAGATAATTAAGGGAAAAGAAGCTCTCTTCTTTTTAAATTAAATTTATATTTGAAATGTTCATAATATCATATCAAATTCTCAATACTAGCAATTATACTGTAATATTAATTGCATGTATATATTTTCATACTGGCTTGACTATTGTGATTCTAGAACACATTTAACTTTTAGGGGAAGGCAAAGGTTCTCAGACTCTGCTTAGGAATCAACGCTGGTGGTACAGATAAGTGCCTCAATCCCTAAACATATCTCTGGCCCTTACATTTCACTCTTGACAGAACTCCTCTCAAGCCCTCACATCCTTTTCCTTCATTGACACACTCACCTCTTCTACCTGAGTTAAATGAGAAAACACAGATATAATGTGAGTCCCTCCTCTACTACCAAATTAGTCCCTAATCTCCAACCTCAACAACCAAACTAAGACTGAAATTCTCTTCTGTCTCTATTTTGTGTCAATAATATTGTCAATAATTACTCATTTCAACCTCATGTTTCTAAAACACAAACGTGATTATGCCTCTCCACTCACTGGAAAATGGAAGTTTAAGGCCAGGGAAATAATACAGGGGATAAGGTGCTTTCTACACACATGGTTAACCGCCAATCAACTCCCAGCACCATATATGATCTCCATAAGTACCGACAAGAGTGATTCCTGAGCACAGAGTCAGAAATAACCCTGAGCACAGTCAGGTATGACCCTCCCACTCATGAAAATAGAGACTTAGGGAGACAACTCAAAGGCATGTGTCTCAGCAGTTGAGCACATGTTTTACATGTCTGAGGCCCTGAATTTGATCCCAGCCACAGCTAGCCCCAAGCAGAAGGATATTGTTAGCCTGACTCTTTCACCAAAAGGGACCCCTACCCCAGTCTCTTTGAGCATAGCCTGGTTATAGGATGACCTTGGTTTGTCCTTTCTCCCTGGCCACAGGGAGCTTGGGTTTGTTGGATTGCACCCATTCACAGTAGTCCCAAGGCATTCCCATTCCTCTGTTTATCTTTAACCTCTTCTCTGTGCTCTTCCCCAACCAGTTAATCACCATTTCCCCTAAGCAGTACCCGTGACTTTTAAAGTCAAATTCCTCAGAAATCTCTGATTTCTGAAAATATTGCTTTTCTCCTTCTCTTATGTCCTTTTGCATAGTTTACTTAAGAAGAATGTCCTTTTTGTATAGACACGGGAAAACAGTTAATTCCATGCTTTTGTGACTTGGGAGTTAACTGACTCCGAATAATATTCACTCCTGGGTATCTGTTTTCTCAACTTAAGCCTCAGTTGACCTTAGTTCCTGACACCCCAGATGCAGGGTCACGAGGGACTGGATGGACCCAGGGCAAGCTGTGAGTTACCCTGGCATCAAAAGGGGCCAGGCCAAGTGCCATAATACTTAACTATAAATTAGGAGCACAGTCAAGGACAAATTCTGTCATGATCCAAAGAGTCACAACTGGATTAGGACCTTTCTAGAGTTAAAAAAAAAAAAAAAAAACACTAATCTGGCCTGAGCACTGTAGTCTGGGATCTATAGCAACATGTCCCCAGGAGAGCCACCCTACAAGCTGAATATATCTCTTACAGTGTCCATACAAAATGACTAATATTAAGAAGTAGAATTAAGATGAATGTTTAAATGGTTGTTGGACTAAGGAAAAGAGAAACACACCCCTAAGTGATATTTCACCCTTGAGCAGATCTCCCGACTGCAGGAGATCTTTGTCTTAAAAGAGCTTCCCTTGGAAGGAAGGGCTTTCATATGTTGATTGTGCTATCTGACCTGGGTGTGGTAGTTACCCCCAATGATTGGAGGCTGGACATGAGACCAAGGCTGTGAGACAGAGGGCGGAGAGACTAGCATGGAGGACAGGAAGAGACAAGAATAAGAGGCATTGTCAGACTGGAATGGGGCGGTTAGTGAGACTGGAACAGACCTGTGGGGAGAGTGAAATAAATGGGAACTGATCACCAAGCAGCCTGGTGGCCCTGTTCTTCCTTCATGTGCTCATTGGCAGTGGCAGCAGGCCTGAGTGGGGAAGTGGAACATAGCCACCAAACGCACATGGCAGGTGAGAGAGACCGCCCGTTGATCACTTATTTATTTTGTGATTACACAGCTTGGGAGATCTAAAGACAAATAAATGAATGAATAGACAGAGACTAAGAAGGGTCCCCAATGACTACAACAAAACCAATAATCAGAATCCAGTAATGTGAGTTCAAAAACTGTGGGCACATGACACATGCATTTGGTGGCCAAGAACCGAGACAGCAAAGAATGGGGAAACAGAGGAACAGGGGCCACAGTCTATTTGGTAATCAGAGACCATTTATTTCTTTTTTTCTCCTTTACTTCTCTCTTATAGCTTAGTTATACAGAAATCATGAAGAGCAGGTGGAGGGTTACACATTGATGCGGTTGAACATTATCATAATAATAAACAGATGTAAAGTCCCTCCTTCAGGGGAAGTTCTTCTAAGAGATTAACTCAGGGACAAAATCTAACTTGAGGGTTCAGCACTCTAGATTACTAGGAGATCGGCTCAAGGGCAAGACTATCTAAAGGTATACTGCTTTCTCCTTCCTTAGCTAGTAATCCATTTAAACAGCCATATTAAATACTAATATTTCTAGTCATTTTACATGAACACAGTAA
This sequence comes from Sorex araneus, assembly GCF_027595985.1. NCBI lineage: Eukaryota > Metazoa > Chordata > Mammalia > Eulipotyphla > Soricidae > Sorex > Sorex araneus. The sequence continues at coordinate 89,907,277 of NC_073304.1, read as the reverse complement.
GAGATACATTAAACTTAAAGAGTGGCTCTTCCTGGGAACATCTCGCTATCCCAGACTACATTCCTCAAGCCAGGTTAGTCTTTCCTAACCCTAGCAGGGTCCTTATTCAATTACTTCTTTTTGGATCATGAGAGGGTTTGTCCATGACCATTCTCTCAAATTATTATACTTGTTATGGCGCTTATCTTTCCCCTTTCCCTACCCTGCCAGGGTAGCTTACAGCTTGCCCTAGTCCTCCAAGTCCCTCTCTCCATCTACTCCCTCGGTACCTTATAGCAATCATTTGTCTCTCCCTATATAATCCACAGGTTCATACTTCCTTGTTTCTGACTTTCTTTGCCTAGAATACTTTCCCCCTTCCCAGTAAGAAAATTACTTACTGGGGGGAAAAAATTACTCTACTCTTTTGTGTCTTGAAACCCTGCTCAAATATTGTATCCTGGTTAAGTGGTTTAAATTTCAATGTATTTTGTGTACACTTCTAGCATAGCTGTACTTACTTCTTCACTCATCTAAATAAGTATGGACTGAGATGATGTGAGAGTAGAAAGGGGTATTATTCTTATTTATAGCTCCAAGTCCTAGCACAGATAATACTAAGGACTACAGTAGAATGAGTGAGTGGTTTGCAAATTGAGCCCACTGTATGACAGAAAGGGGCACATCTTCCTCTAAGCATTCTCTTGCAGAGTCTGGACAGGCAGTAACCGGGTTCAATCCCTGCAACCCATGGTCCCCCTACCAGCACTCAGAAATGGCCCTGGAGCCCAAACCACTCCTAGCACCCACCTAACACTCCTCCAATCCTTGGAGAAAATAATAACTTTTTAAAATAGCATTCGCTCAGATTCCCCTCTTCATTGAGGACCGTATTTTTTTTGTTTTAATGTATTACATTTTAGGCTTTATAGTAAACTTTATCCTTTTAGATTCCACTGGCAGTAAAAGTCCAAAAATAATTATAGAGAGCAGCATAGTATTGCCAAATTTTAATGTTTCTAAGGAAGAACTTTCAAAAATTATCACCTAGTTTCTCTATCACTTTACAAAAATCACTCTAACACTTAAGAAAGTAAGAAAAAGTAAGAAAAACATATTAGCCTACAAGAAATGATCCTTGAATTAAATACATGGAATCTTTGGAAAAATTGTCAATGAACTAATTTTTTTCACTAAATATTTTTTTAAAAATCATTCCCATTTATTAGTTCTGAAATGTTTAGAAACCACTATTTTAGATCTCTACTTCTGAGAGGTGGTCCCCTCTGAAAATCTCCCTAAGTCATGAATGAGTTTCAGGACTCATGACAGGAATCTCCCTGTGGCAGGATCTTCCTGTGGCATCATATTGCGGAGGTGATGAGAAGTACCTGGAAACGAAAGACCAACCCAACATCCAGGTTCAGTCTCCAGCATAGTCACTTGTGACATGTAATAGTTGTACACTTCAAATGACAAAATCAAGAATGCAAAAAATGCAACATTCCTTTTCTTACTGAATTTATTTTCTAGTTGAATGTGAAATGCTGGAAATAAACTTATATTCTTTTCTAATTCTGATGGAAGTTTCTCAGCTCTTTTCTTGGAGAGTTTCCTTCCACCACAGCAAGAAATATCTCTTCCACAGAAATTTTTTTGTTTGTTTGTTTGTTTTTGGGTCACACCCGGCAATGCACAGGGGTTACTCCTGGCTCATGCACTCAGGAATTACTCCTGGCAGTGCCCGGGGGCCCATATGGGATGCTGGGAATCGAACTTGGGTCGGCCGCATGCAAGGCAAACGCCCTACCCGCTGTGCTATTACTCCAGCCCCTCCACAGAAAATTTCTTGTTCTTTTCTATTGTTGCCTGTGGGATAGCACTTTCAAATTGAAGTATGCTATTCATAAAGCTTTACAGTACCCTGGATGCATAACATTTTGATACAAAAGATGCTACTTTACTGAATGAATAATGAATGGATCAATGAATGGAACTTGAGTATAGCTGTCAATATATAGTTAATATATCAAGAGATAGTTGCAGAGACAGCAGCACATGACTGGCCATACAGGAAAGATATTTTTTGTATAGATTTTTCTGTGCTTTGTATATCTAACTATCAAGAGAATCCCCCAGAAATGGGTTCAGTGTATAGAGTTTAAATCCAAAGTGGTATTTTATCCAGTCTGATTTCACATCTACTTCCTGGGAGGTAGCACCTCCTGGTGGAAATTCTGTGCTACACCCTCATCATATCAGCCCCCAAAACACAGTAACTGGCTCCTGCATCTCTCTCCATCTTCTCATTCTCCAAATCTCAATGTCACCCTCATCAATCAGACACATCGGTCTCAGGAAGGTCACTCCTGATAACTTAAATACATACAAAGTGAACAATGAGGAGTTCCATGGGAGACAGTACCTCCTCTGGTCAAAAGCAGCACTGTTCTAGGTTTCATAGAAGAGTCACTTGAAAAAGGATCTTCTTAAAATGGTTAGTACCGCGCATAGAAACATGAAACTTACGGAAACATAAATTACAGTTGAAGTCTCCTACACACTTATGGGCTGGAGAGGTATTATAGTGGGCAGGGTGCATGTCTTGCACACTGGGTTAGATCCCCAGACACCCATCCCCTCCAGGAGTGATCCCTGAGTGCAGAGTAGGACTAAGCCCTAAGCACTGCCCATTTGGCCCCAAAACAACAATAAAAATTACAGAGAATTGGATAGGGCTCTGCCTTGCGATCCCCAGCAAGCCATGAGCACAGAGCCAGGAATAAGCCTATGCACCACTAGGTGTTGCCCCCTCCCATAAAAAAAAAGTCTACAAACTTATACAAGAGTTAACTTCATAACAGAATCTATATATTGAAATGAATTTTCTCACATAGCTCCTACATTAACTCTAAAGATAATCCCCAAACAAGATTTCCAAAATTATTTGGGGCAACTAGTTGGAGAAAGGGGAATACTTACTCTGAAATATAACATTCATCTAGATGTTTAAATTCCACTGTTTTCACTGGAGCCTTCTCAAGATGGTGCAGGCAGAGTACCTGGGAGGGCCCAGTCCTCCACCTGCCCACACCCACTTCCACACACAGTTCAGGCTCCTTAGACAGAGAAATAACACAGTCAAGTCAAACCTGGTAAGTCTGAGACACCATGCTGTTGAATCATCCTAGTGACACATCTGCTTGACAGCCTACAGTATGTGAACTACTATACCTCAGAGTCCATCAGAAGGAAGAAAAACAAAATTTAACTGACAGAATGGAGACCAGAAAGTAACAAATCAAATCAAGATAAAACCATCTGGAGGTGGAAAGTGTGTGAAAAAGCTTGGAAGGGATACTGAAATTTCACACTTACCTTCCCCTGTTCTATTTTCTCCTGCTCTAAGCTCCCCTATCTGAGGTCCTGAACATCAAATTTAGAGAATGGGGAGAATGGAAATGAGAAAAAATGACAACTCTCACCAATGTCTTGCTTTTACACATTAACAAGCCTTAGTTGATGGCGCTGGTAAAAGGAGGCAACTACACTGCCATGTCCATCTCTCTGAGAAATGCTTCCTGGCTTCCCTACCTCCAGATCCCCCAGGAGGGGCTGGAGAACCTCATTCCGCACTGGTGATAGCCACACTGCTGCCACCCCACCCCCCAGGACCAAATCCAAAATTCAGTTCCATTTTGTCTGATACCAAATGACAGACCTGAATTTGTTATCTAGGTATTCTTTAAGTGCACATCAAACAAGTAATAAAATGAGGATTAGGGAAAAAAAAATAATTCCTGAAGGTGGGGAACCCCTCTCACCTAAATGGGCTGTGGAGCTGGAGGCCACAGAGCTCCCATTAGCACCCATCACGGTGGCCTGGTCGGTGACCAGTGCCTACAGTGCCTCACGTCTGTCACTTGTCACCAGATCACCAGTTTGCTGGGTTTTATAATCTGCATTCTTCAAACACTTGACACATTTGCCTATAACCCTCCTCAGCGAAATACTGACGGTTTGTGTTTTTTGTTTGTTTGTTTGTTTGTTTGTTTTACTAATGTCCGTGTAGTTTTTAGAGAAGAACCAATATAGATTTCTCGGTTTCTCACACTGACTGGGGCCGCACAGAATAAAACTGACATAAAAGCGAAAATAGAGGGAAGGATTAATATCTAGGGGAACACACTGCGCGGAAAGGCAGACTTGGAGAAAGAGAAAGCCCGGCCTCGGGGTTTCCTCTCAAGGTTCCTGGGCCAGACAAGAAGTAGAAAAGACATCGTCATCCTGAGGGGCTCGGGGCTTCCCGAATCCAAAAGGACGCCCTTGCCGTGCCATTGTCACCACAATGCCGTGACTCGGATTCGAACCGAGGTTGCTGCGGCCACAACGCAGAGTACTAACCACTATACGATCACGGCGAGCTACCGGGACGCCACGGGGGCCGGGTCACCGGGTGCCGTCCTTCTCCATTCGACGGTCGACGCTCCAGGTTCCGGAAACCGCCTCTGGCACTTGAGGCGGGGCGAGCGACCAGCGACCAGTGCCTTCGCGGCAGGCCCCCCCCACCCCCACCCCCACGCCAGGGTCGTGCGCGCCGCGCACAAGAGTCCGGGAAACTGCTTGAAGGAGTCGGTAGCGGAGAGGAAGTCCCCTCAAGGTTCACGCCCACAAAACCTAGCGCCCCGGGTAGCGGAACGCACGGGCTTGGAATGCGGCTGTCTCTTCAATTCGACAGGAAGGAAAAATCGGTTCTGAGCCACCTCACAACTCCCAGTTCGAGGGGCGGAGGAAGGGGAAGGCCGGGCGCAAGACCGACCGCGGTTCTGCAGGGGTAGAACGTAGGCCCGGAGCAAGTGCGCGGGCTAAGTCAAGGCGCGCAAGGAGACCAGCGCGCCGCCCGCGGCTCGGCGCCGGGAGACCGGCGAGGGGCGGGAACCAGGCGTGACAAGGCCAAGGGGCGTGGCTGGCTGTAGAGAAGAGCTCTGACGAGAGCGGTCGCTTTCGATTCCCCAGTAGCTCGCCGTGATCGTATAGTGGTTAGTACTCTGCGTTGTGGCCGCAGCAACCTCGGTTCGAATCCGAGTCACGGCATTGCGAAGGCAATAACACGGCAGGGGCGTCTTATTTTATTGCGCTCCTCCATTTTCTTAAATTTTTTTTCTCTCTCCAGTCTGTAACAGGATTCTCACGAGATTTCTCGAAACTGGATCCCAAATTCCCGTGCGACCCTTGGGAATCGAGGTTCGCGCCAGTTCGGTCTAAAGTGGCCTTCGGTCGGTGTATTTCGGGGTTGTTAGACGCGTTCTCGGGGACAAAGCACAGAACAGTTATAACGTCCTTGGCCGTAGTGGAAACCGACTCCCAGTAATTGGAAGTCGAGACTTGTAGCTCTTAAAAAGGAAACTTGCCAAGCCCAGCCAGGATAATTTCGTGAGCTGACTTGAAAAAGACATGATAACTCTTCTTTGTAAATAATCTCCCTTTCCCACCCCCAAGACGCCCAAAGGCCCTGGCTTGACATAGTAGGTGCTCCTCAGGGATCTGTTGAGTGAAGAATACAAGTAATTAAGGAATAAGAACAATCACGCCAAAGAGATGAGCTGGGGAAGGTCTGTGTTAACTTCCTTGCAATCTGGGTGGGGGTGAGAGGTGGTGCAATGAAAGAATTTATTTTCGCGTTAAGCAAGACCAATTTGGCGACTCTGCAGGTGTCGGGGAAGAGGGGTGCGTTTGGTTATAGCATGTGACCCTGGCGGGATGGGTGATTACTTTCGTCCTGTGTAGAATCAGGGGCTATGGAGAGAGAGAGAGAGAGAGAGAGAGAGAGAGAGAGAGAGAGAGAGAGAGAGAGAGAGAGAGAGAGAGAGCGCACTGGATACTTTGGATTCAACCTGGTTCTAGGTGCCTAGGAAAATTGGGAGTATTCATGGACAAGAAGAAAACCTGGAGAGAGAGAGAGAGAGAGACCGCTGGATATTTTGGATTCAACCTGGTTCTAGGTGCCTAGGAAAATTGGGAGTATTCATGGACAAGAAGAAAACCTGGATCGGCCCTGCGGTGGCGCCCAGGGGTGTAACTGAGATGGGCACCGAGTCTGGCGGGAGCAGTATTTCAGGAAGGTGTCAGGGCCGCCCGACGAGTAGCAGAAGCTGCAAGGAAATGTGTACCGGGGCGCGGGGTAGGTTGAAACATCGGACGAGAGGCATTCAGTGAGTGCTTCTAGGTGTCCCGCCCGCTTCTCTGGGTGTCCAGATCCTCTGGTTAGGCGGCACAGGGGCACTCTTCGGGCACCCTGCGGAGGTAAGCCCCGGAGGTGCACTCACTACCGGCCCAAAGCACTAGAGTTCGGCTTCTTGCAAGGAATAGGCTATACACAGCTTGTGAACACTGTACGTGGGAGGTCCCTCGAAGCCCAAATTAACCTCATCTTCCGTCTCACTCACGACGAGGGTTATCTTCCCGGGACCAGCAACCCGCACCTGCAGCTATTGAATCAGAACAGGCTAGAACCCGTGCAAAGAGCGGGCGATGGTGGTATGCGCCTGCGCACTCTCTTTCCTTGGGCTGGAACCCGCCCCCGAGGCGGGCCCGCTGATGACGTACAGGCTGGGAAGACCTATGACTGTTGAAGAGGACAACAGGAGAACTTGTCCTGCAAGTCCCCGGTAGCTCGCCGTGATCGTATAGTGGTTAGTACTCTGCGTTGTGGCCGCAGCAACCTCGGTTCGAATCCGAGTCACGGCATTGTGGGAACAATGGCGCGGCAAGGGGACTACTTCTTTTAAAAATTCTCAGTAAAATTTTTTTTTTAACCTTATCGTTAACGTTCTGTGTAAATCATAACTGACTTTTTAAATCAACCGATTGCATCTCTTTTTCTTGCATACTTAACAACCCCTAAAATCGCTACCTCCGTTAGTTCTCATTTCATTCTCTGAATGCAGTCGTAATTCCTTCCCTCGAAAACATCGAAAATCGTTGTCTAAATCATCCTCTTACACCAGCAAAACAGCGCCCCCGTGACCTTGCGGATTTTTTTCCCGTGTATCTTAAAATCGTGTTACTCATTTTAAAATAGACTACATGTGCGGAATTCCAGTGAAAAATAAGTCTCCCTTTTATTCTTCTCCTCCCCCAATCATTGTCACTTTGCATGACAGTCTTGTATAAACAAGTACACCGTAGATATGTATGTAATTATCTCCCTCTTGTTTTTACTTAATACATAGTCTTGGCTTCATCAGTTGCCCAGAAATCAGACGGGACTTGACATGACAGATTTTCACTGCTAGGCAATTTCCCTTTACAGGAAGGACAATGTTCTCTTTCCATACTGGGAGAGGATCTCACCCACTTGGATCCTGATTCTTTTCTTCCAGATCCTGTTCCTGGGCAGGGAGGTTAGAGGTTTGTGTGGCTAGAATAGGGGAAGGGGATTCTTAACTGTGCTCATTAAAGACCGTTGGATGGGAGCCTGGCTCGACTGGTAGCACTCCTATTTCAATCTCAGGTTGGAAAAAAATAAATAAATAAATTTCAGGTTGGAAGAGCAGAAAAACATCCTAGATTTGGGAGTTGAGAAGCATTTGCTTCCGTCCAAAGCAAGGAAGACCTTTGGAAATCTTCCACTGCACCTCTCCCATCTTATTGTCAGGATCCAGCTTCTGTCACAAACCACTAAACTAAAAAAAACAAAAAACAAAAAAAAAACCCGTAAAGCTCACTGAAGGCAGAACTAATTTTACTATGTGTGTCGAGCATAGTCTCTCCATAATTGAAGATAGATTTCTTACAGTTTATAAATGAGTGGAGTGGCTTGGTTTGCCATATATTACATCTTACATTGTAGTCTTTCAACATAGAACCATGCTGTTTTCATATTAAATGAATAGAAAACCTGATGTAAATGAAACTCCATCTACATCCAAAATCTCAAAGAGCAGAGTACATACCTGAGTATGCTAGGATATTTTACCCTCTCAAAGGTGTGAATAGAAATGCAGCCAAGGTAAACCTGGTAACAAAGGGAGAAAGGAAGTGGCCACTGGTGAAGGGATGGGTGTTGAAACATTGTATGCCTGAAACATACTCATGAATAACTTTGAAATTTCACAGTTATTAAATTTTTAAAACAAAAGAAAGGAAAAGCAAAAAGAAGAGAAAAAGAAAACCAAATAAAAGAAAAAGATACTGGGCCCAGAGCAATAGTACAGTGGGTAGGGCTAGTTCAGCCAGTAAGACATTTGTCTTGTTGCCAACCACGGTTCAATCCTTAGCACCCCATATGGTGATTCCTGAGCACAGATACAGGACTACCCCTGAGCACCACCAGGTGTAGCCGAAAAACAAAAAATAGAAAAAGGAAGGGAGGAAGGGGAAGAGAAAGAGGGAGGAAAGGAAGGAAGGAAGGAAGGAAGGAAGGAAGGAAGGAAGGAAGGAAGGAAGGAAGGAAGGAAGGAAGGAAGGAAGGAAGGAAGGAAGGAAGGAAGGAAGGAAGGAAGAGGGAGGGGGAGGGAGGGAGGACAACTCAGAAAGGATCAGTGCTCAGGACTGGACATTTTAAAGTCAGGCAAGCAGAAGTGAGAATACCCCATTCATTATTCAGTTTACAAAGTGTGTGCTCTGGCCAAAGCCTTGGGACCTAGTGCAGGATGTTAAGTTGAATAAAAGAGGAAAGAAATAACAGAATAATGATGCATTAAGAAAAGTTTGAGGGGCTGGGAGTGATAGCACAGCGGGTAGGGTGTTTGCCTTGCACACGGCCGACCCAGGTTCGAATCCCAGCATCCCATATGGTACCCTGAGCACCGCCAGGAGTAATTCCTGAGTGTAGAACCAGGAGTAACCCCTGTGCATCGCCGGGTGTGACCCAAAAAGAAAAAAAGAAAAGTTTGAGATCACATGTCCTTCTTTCCCGGAAGGGAGCATAACATGACACTTGCCTTAGCCATGCGCCAGGCAGTTTCACTTGGGGCGCCCCAGAGTGGGGGAGGGTGAGACTCTTCCCCACCAAGGGACCCAGCCCCGCTGGCTGGAAACCTCCAGAATCCAGCTGCCGCCATGTTCATCGCAGCTCTCCACTGGCTGGGGCAGAGCATCACCCAGGAGGAATCTATTCCAGGAGGAATCTATTCCTGGACCACACAGTCATGATAATAACTCATACCTCATGACATTTCAAACCACACACCCTACCCACACTCCAAGACTACGGCACCATATTTGATAGGGTTCAAAGTAGGAGGCAACCAATCTTAGAGGGAAATGTACATTTTTTTTACAGATGTGTATATATATATATATTATATATATATAAACCACACAAGTCTCAACCTTTAACAACATGTAAGTGATCTCTTATAGAAGGGCTTAATGGCCCCTGGGTGAAATACAACAATCTCCACATTCTTTCCTCCAAGAACACTTTTTTGTAGCGTTTTCAGTGGTTTTTCATAACAAACAATACAAAATATATTATTTCGGTTCTGCTTTGGGGCAGGGATTGGGGTTCGGGATGGAAACAACTGAAATGTGGTGGGAAGGTATAATGCTGGTAGAATTGATGTTTGTATATTAAATGTAATAAAATATTGTTAACTACTTTATAAAATAAAAAAATTATTTAAAAAATTAAGAAAAAAAGAAAACATTTGAGGGACAGAGAGACAGTTCAGGTATTATAATAGGTAAGGCACTTTCTTTGTTCACAGCCAATCCAGGTTAAATCCATCATATGGTCCCCCAGCATGCCATCCTGAGCACATAGCCATCCTGAACACAGACCCAGAAGTAAGCCCTGAGCACAGCAGTGTGTGGCCCCCAACAAAGTTCGAAAGAAGGTTTCAAGGACAAAGGAGGACAGTGGACCAGGGTGCTTTGGATGACATAAAGGAATGAAATAAAATCATAAGGTTTGATACTTATAAATCATGACTTATATGCATGACTTTTATATGGCATGACCTTATAAATTGCACTGCATAATATTATTTCATGATTCCATGAAATCAAATGGGCTATATTTATAAAAGTTAAGGGGAAATGTACATACTTAGCTCTAGTAATTCCACTTTTGGAAAATTTGACAAGAAATAATCCTAAACTTACATAAGTCTTTACATAAAAAGATTTGTCATTAGTACCTTATCCTAGGATCATTTGAAAGAGAGAATGAAAAATATCCTAAATGTTCAACAAATAAGACAATGTTAAACTAGACCATATTTATTTGATAATAGTAGTCATTAAAAAAATATGAAGTTGGGGGCTGGAGAGATAGCACAGCGGGTAGGGCATTTGCCTTGCACGCGGCCGACCCGGGTTCAAATCCCAGCATCCCATATGGTCCCCTGAGCATGGCCAGGGGTAATTCCTGAGTGCAGAGCCAGGAGTAACCCCTGTGCATCGCCAGGTGTGACCCAAAAAGCAAAAAAAAAAAAAAAAAATGAAGTTGGGAGGGTTCATAGCCATAGTACAGTAAGCAGGCTATTGGTCCTGCACACTGGACTGAGTTCAATTCCCCAGCACCTCATATGATCCTGTTAGCCCAGCCAGTGATGATTCCTGAGTGCAAAGTCAAAAGTAAGTCCTGAGGATTGCGGGGTGTAGCCCAAACTACTCCCTGTCCCCTCACCACTACCAAAATGTTAAAAAAAAAAAAAAAAAGTTGGACTGGAGTGATACTGCAGTAAATAAGGCACTTGTTTTGCTCATGGCTGACCCGGGATCAATCCCCAGCACCTCATATGGTTCCCAAAGTCTGCCAGGACTGAACTCCAAGAACGGAGCCAGAAGTCCTGAGCATGCACCAGGAACGGCTAGGAAAGAAAAAGAAAGGAAGAAAGGAAGAAAGAAAGGAAGAAAGAAAGAAAGAAAGAAAGAAAGAAAGAAAGAAAGAAAGAAAGAAAGAAAGAAAGAAAGAAAGAAAGAAAGAAAGACAGAAAGAAAGAAAGAAAGAAAGGAAGGAAGGAAGGAAGGAAGGAAGGGAGAGAAAGAAATAGAAAGAGAGAAGGAAAGAGAAAGAAAGAAAGAAAGAAAGAAAGAAAGAAAGAAAGAAAGAAAGAAAGAAAGAAAGAAAGAAAGAAAGAAAGAAAGAGAGAGAGAAAGGAAGGAAGGAAGGGAGAGAGAGAAAGAAATAGAAAGAAAGAGAGAAGGAAAGAGAAAGAAAGAAAGGAAGGAAGGAAGGAAGGAAGAAAGAAAGAAAGAAAGAAAGAAAGAAAGAAAGAAAGAAAGAAAGAAAGAAAGGAAGGAAGGAAGGAAGGAAGGGAGAGAGAGAAAGAAATAGAAAGAAAGAGAGAAGGAAAGAGAAAGAAAGAAAGAAAGAAAGAAAGAAAGAAAGAAAGAAAGAAAGAAAGAAAGAAAGAAAGAAAGAAAGAAAGAGAGAGAGAAAGAAAGAGAGAAAGAAAGAAAGAAAGAAAGAAAGAAAGAAAGAAAGAAAGAAAGAAAGAAAGAAAGAAAGAAAGAAAGAAAGAAAGGAAGGAAGAAAGAGATAGAAAGAAAGAGAGAAGGAAAGAGAAAGAAAGGAAGGAAGGAAGGAAGGAAGGAAGAAAGAAAGAAAGAAAGGAAGGAAGGAAGGAAGGAAGAAAGAAAGAAAGAAAGAAAGAAAGAAAGAAAGAAAGAAAGAAAGAAAGAAAGAAAGAAAGAAAGAAAGAAAGAAAGAAAGAAAGAAAGAAAGAGAAAGGAAGGAAGGAAGGAAGGAAGGAAGGAAGGAAGGAAGGAAGGAAGGAAGGAAGGAAGGAAGGAAGGAAGGAAGGAAGGAAGGAAGGAAGAGGGGCTGGAGTGATAGCATAGCGGGTAGGGCCTTGCACGCGGCCAACCCGGGTTCAAATCCCAGCATCCCATATGGTCCCCTGAGTACGGCCAGAGTGCAGAGCCAGGAGTAACCTCTGTGCACCGCCAGGTGTGACCCAAAAACCAAAAAAAAAGAAGGAAAGAAAGATAAGAAAGGCAGCAAATAAAACTTAGCAAATACAGTGGAGAACAGAGTAAATCTTAAATAGGACTGTCTGTAGGTTTACATGTACATGCACAGATACATGACTTGGAGGGTGCAGATTAGAAAAATGTGTAGTATACAATGCTATTATAGTGTGTGTGTGTGTGTGTGTGTGTGTGTTTCTTTTCCATAGTGTGATAATGATCTTATAGTCCTATTGCAGAAATTCTCAGTCTTAGGAAATGATTGCTAAGGTATTTAGAACTGAAGTGTCATGATATTTGCAACTTGCATCAAATCGTTAAGAAAAAAGAAAGGGAGAAAATATGGCAAAATGTTAAATGTAGTGATTTTAAGTGAAGTGTGTAGAGTTCTTTGTACTTTCAGCTCTTTAGGTTTGAATTAAAAAACAAACCAACAACAACAAAAAAACAGCTGAAAGAAAATAAAGCTTTCACAATAAAAATGAGGGAAATTATACAATGCTCTATAAAAAAACACAAAATTGTGTCTACTGCAATTGTAGCTATGTAAAAATAGTAACAAGAGATGATCTTTATTCATTTGAACACTTACAAGGTCTTGCACATGACAGGCTGTGCACTAGGTGATGGGTACACCATGCTCCCCTTAAGAATCCTGATCCTATGTGTTTCATGCCTAGCAGTATTTAACATGCAAGACTGCACCCATGTCTCCAACCCGAGTCTCCTAATAGTCTTGTGGTACCAGCCTCCGGCTGTGTGCCTAATTCCTAGACAGCGTTGGCCTCCGTGAGGTACCTGCTTCCAACAGCTTTCGTACTGGTAAGGAGGAAACTACAGTAACATACCATATAAACTAGAGTAAGTGCATCCTGCACACAAAGCATTCCCTTTTTTAAAAATGATCCTTTTTTATGTGTGTTTTGTTTTGGGACCACATCCAGGAGTGCTCAGGGCTTACTCCTGACTCTACCCTCAAGGATGACGATTGGTGCGCTCTGGGGACAATACGTGGTACTAGGTATTGGACTCAGGTAGGCCGAGTGTAAGGCAAGCTCCCTATCTGCTATACTATTTTGAACCCTAATGATCCTTTCAACTCTATATTATCCTCTCCCCTCTTCATCTAATTTTATTTCCTTTCTCCTATGAATTCCCTTTTATATGGTATACTGGTTTTCACCTCAGTATTTTCACTTAGTTCATGCTGCCTCCCAGCTTAGAATGACTGTACACTCTTTCATCTGTTCAATTCCTGCCTTGATCAGGTTTGCCTCCTCCATGAAGCCTGCCATCTTTTGTGCAGAGTTGTATGATTCCTTTCCTCTGAGTCATCAGCAGCTTAACTCCAAACTTTCACATAAACATATGTGGCTTTATTTGATACCTATTAATGAAAGCTTTTAAAAATATTCAGAGGCTGCTCATATTCTCCATCTTCCCAGTTCTTTATCTTTTTTTTTTTTTGCCAAATGCCCCAGTTGGGAACCATGTGAGGCAGGTCATCTACCACGTAGTTAGACCCCTGTAGTTATCATGCCCTTTGTAGTTATCAGTGGTATTGTGTTTTGTGTCTTACCCAGGAATTTAATTGAGGCTTTTGTTCTGCCTTTATTTACTTTGGGTTTTGGACTCATACCGGTGGTGCTCTATGCAGAGATTTGACTGGAGCCCACAACTTTGAACACCATGAGGCAGACTTCTGAGATTTCAGACACCTACAATGTGGATTAACTGGACCTTTCTTCTGGTATTATCTTTATGTCCAGTTTCACATCATTAGTCAAGTTTTAAACCACACATTTAAAAAATGAGCCCATGTTACTTTTGCTGTAAGAGTTTGTGAACTCAGTGTTTATCGACATCCCCATTGCCTCACCAGTCAAAGTATCCAGTGGAGGTGGATGCCAGGTGGCATCTATATCACTTCAGTTCCTATTCCGACAACTGCTTAGGACCCCACCCCATCTAGACTGACAGCAACTGCAGTTGAGCTAGTGACTGATGTACAGAGATGATGCAGTTTCCCCAGGTGATTTGTGTTCACATTCAAGTTTGAGAAGCACTGCAATAGAACACTGGCTAGGACATGCACAAAGCAGAACTCAACAAACGTTTTTAAGATATGGAGATCCTACTGATCTAGGGGAGTCAGAGTTATTTCATCATACCCTTCTCTGCTCCAGCAGCTTTGAGATCCCTTCCCTTTGGATCCTCAAGTGGCTTTTTGCTCCCTCACAAAGCAGATGTGTGAGAGAGAGTACATAGAGGCAACTGCTCTGGAAGAGGATGGCAAGATGAAGGTACTTACCTTACCAGCCGACTTAAAAGCAAATATTGGTGACAGTTTCAAGACTATGACATCTTTGGGGAAAAGGAGGTATTGACTTTATTTTAAAAAACGCCTATACCTTGAGCATCCTGCCTCAGGAGAATAAGGGGTTTGTGATAGACAACATTGGGACTGCTTCCAGACTTGATTTATTGACTTGTCTCTTTCTGTTCTGTCACTAATCTGATTGACAATGAAACCCGGGATGTGACGGGAAGGGATTTGCATGTGGGTGCGCGCTTGCTTGGGGGCAGTGGGCCTGCTCCAGGGCTCTGTGTTCCGAGTGAGAGAGGGAAGCTCTGTGCGAGGTTGGCTTTTGAGAGGTGGGGTGGTGCGGAGGAGGGAGGGAGGAAAGACCGCGGGCAAAGTCGTTGTCTGTAAGAAATGAATCGTTTGTGATATGACATCTACTGGACCAAAAGCAACCAGCGTTTGGGTCTGTGCGATGAGAGCAAATGCGGAGGGAGGTGGCGCTTTCAGGGTACATCTCCCCACCTCACCCCACTCCCCACCCACCCCACTCTCCAACCTCGCGCGGGGGGGGGTTTAGACACACCTTAGGGACACAGCCCCTTCCCTGGCTCCTCAGGCTGTTCCTCCTTGTATTCTTTCCTACTTAAGACCCAGAAAGGGTGGGGCTGGGGGGTGGGGGGGTGTCAAGGGTGTCCGGGGCAGAGACGGGATGAGCAGGAGCAGGAATGCTTGGAACCCAGGAGTCAGAGGGCACTTCTCTAGGTATCACAGGAGTGGGGGGACAGAAGGAGGACAGGTAAGCCCCCACAGGGGCTCGGCGTGGAGCTGCCTGGAAGAATGTACCCTCCTTCCAGGAGTGGCGTCCCCTGGGGTGCATGCCCCGGGGACGCCCACTTCACTTCTCTTTCCGGCACACTGGCTGGAAGCCCGCGCCGGGGGCGGTGGACCCCGTTGGGCGCGGAGCCCCGCCCCCCCTTGTTGCTGCCGGGCCCCGCCCCCGCCCGCCGCCCGGCGGAGCCCCGCCCCTTCGCCGCCCGCCCCCCGCGCGCCCTCCGGTCGGCGCGCTCAGTCCGGCTCGCCCCATGTTACTGAGCGGTGCTCCTCCGGCGGGCTCCGGCCCCGCGCCGCGGGCGCAGGGGAGCGCGGGGGGCGGCCCGGGGGGATCGCGCCGGGGAGCAGGGGGGGCGGGGGCCGGCCCGGGAGGGGGCGGCAGCGGCGGAGTGGCCAAGTGGCTCCGGGAGCACCTGGGCTTCCGCGGGGGGAGCGGCGGTGGAGGGGGCAAGCCAGCGCCCCCCGAACCGGACTACCGGGCTCCGGCACCCTCACCGGCCGCGCCCCCCGCGCCGCCCCCGGACATCCTGGCCGCCTACCGGCTGCAGAGGGAGCGCGACTTTGAAGACCCTTACTCCGGGGGGCCGTCCGGCACCGCTGCCCTGGCCACCCCCACCGTTCCCGGCCCTACGCCGCCCCCGCGCCACGGCTCGCCCCCCCATCGCCTTATTCGGGTCGAGACCCCTGGACCCCCAGCGCCCCCTTCCGAGGAGAGAATCTCTGGACCCCCTGCCAGCAGCGACAGGGTGAGTGCGACGACGGGCGGGGACGGCCTGCAGAAGGTGGCTGGAGGTCTGGGGCTTGGAGAGGGACAAAGGTGGCCTGACTGGGGCCTGGCCTCTCGGTGTCAGGTTCCTGGCAGACAAGATCTTAGTCCCTGACCCCAGGACTCGGAGCCTCCATCCACCTTTGTTCAGATTCTTCACCGACCGATCTCAGACGTGTGCCCCAAACTCAGCTTTCTATTCCCTGTTATCGCCCCAGGACTGGTGATCCTGCCCCTCCTGGACTCAGCTCTCCTCTTCCAGGATTTCCCCCCCCCCCACCTTCGCCCCCACCTCCCCTCCCCCAACATACACCCCAGGCTAATGGGCGAGCCTTTTTCTAACGGGATTGGAGGCGCTCCCTCCCCTGCTGCTTTATAGCCTCTCTGCCCTCTGGGAGCAGCCGCTCGCTGCCCTTTGATCTCTGACCCCTCCCTCCCGGCCCTGCGTGCACAAAGCTGGGCTCCTCCTCCTCCTCCCCCCCCCCCCCAACTCGGCATCCTTGCAGGTGTTGAAGCCCACCCAGCCACCCCAAGAAGGTGACTGCTGGGCTTGCAGCCGGTGGGCGCAGCCAGAGCTGGCCTTTGCCTCATCCCGGGACTGGGGCTGGCTGGACTGTTCTCCGGAAACCAGAACAGGCAGCCCTCGGCCAAGGTCGCTGCCCCTGAGGTTTGGGGGGTGGGGGGGTTCCGGCTGCACTAAGACCTGTTGCCCAGGAGGTGCTGAGGCACTGGGCCCTCTCCTCCCCTCCTTTTGGCCTCCCCTTCCCCTGCTGCAGTGTGGGGCAGCCAGTTCATTTGGGGGCACTCTAGGAGAAGGGAGAGCTGGGCACCCTCGATTCCCCAAAACATGCACTGGGCTTCAGGGGAGAAGCCTCCCTGCCCCAACCCCAGTTTAGCCTTTTTCCTGCCTGGCAACAGAAAGCCACCCCCAGGTTCCCAGGGCACCAAATTCTCTGCTGTGGACATGTGGCCCTCTCTGGCTCCACTCGCCCCCTCACTTTCTCCTGGGAGCAGGGAGCTGGGGGCTTGCTCCCTCTGCTTGGTGGAGGACGCAGATTTGTTCGTTGGAGACTGGTAGTGGCTTCTGAATCTGTTGGCTTCAGGGTTGAGGCTGGCAGAGGAGAAAGTATGGTTCTGCCTGATTTCCTGGACAAGAAATGTGACAGGGTCAGAGCAGAAGCCTCAGGAATGTGAATTATTTTTTTTCCCCCCCCCCCGAGCTCCTGCCATGGGGCATGGTTGCCCATCCCAGGCCGGGATCCTTAGCATGCAGAGGTTTGCGGGAGCTCCCCTCTGAGCCTGTGCTCTCCTTACGTATCCTTTGGCTCTCTTCTTCCTCCCTGTCCACTGCCAGGACAGGGAAGGGAATGGAAGGGCTTGTCCTCACTGTGGACCACTGGCTATCCTCCGCGACGACCCTCACCCTGCCCTCACCTTTCGGGAGTGTCTTAGCAGGGCCTCAGCAGCTACCCACTGAGCAAGGGGTTTTTTCAGGACAAGGCCTGGGCCTCCTCTGCTCCATTTCCCTCAAGTGCCTGATACGATGCTTGGCCTAAAGAGGGATGCTTGAATGCATCCTGCGTGGAAACTGCTTTTGCAGGATGAGGGTTAGAGACTCCCCTAGCCATGGATTCCCTTGCTCATTTCCCTCCAGAGACTTCCAAGAAAGAGGCTGTGCCCCCACAGCCTTGGAGACTCACAGCCTCTTCTCTCCAAGGCCCTCCCCCGCCGCCTCTGGGTGGCCTTCTGATCCGTTTCAGACCTAGGGGCCAGAGGGGTGTCTCACTCCTTTGTCACCTGTGGGTGCAGGAATGGAACCCAGCAGGCTCTTAGCGACCATGCATGCAGTTCTTTCAGAGGAGGTAATAATAAGGATCTTGGGTACATTCCAAGCTGATCCAGGTCAGGGGGCTGTTCTGTGGCCCTCCATAAGGCCACCCAGCATTCCAAGAAGCAGAGTTTATGTGATTCCAGAGCCTTCCCCTGGGAAGAGCCCAGTCTGGCACCTGGGTCCATTCCCCTGAAGGAGTGCTCTTCAGGCCTCCTGGGCATGAGCCTACAGACCTCACACAACCGGCCCTTGGAAGATGTTCCAGCCTCAGCCCCCAGCCCCCAGGAGGCTCTGCCACACCCTCCATTCTGGCCTGTATGACTGCCTCTCTCTATTCTCACCTCCTCAGCTTGAGCTCCTCTTGGCTTGTTGCCATGGGGTCACTTTCGCAAATGAACTGGGGACGGGGCAGCTGCGTGTGCTCTGGGCACCGTGGCAAGTGCCAGGAGGGTCAGAAGCAGCCTAGGAGAGGGGCTGGGGAACGACGTTGATGAAATCGGTAGAAATGCTTCAGTGATGAGCCAGAGGGGTGAGGGGAAGCGAGCCCAGTGAGTGTGGGGGCAGGCAAGACAGGAGGACCAAGATTGGCACTAAGGAGCTAGAGGCTCAGGGCCGTTAGTTTTCCCCCGGTGTGGGGCTCTGGCGGCTGGTCCACCCGGAGACCCACTGCTGCGGTTGGCAGGGGTGCCAGGGCGGCCATCTGGGCAGGCCTGGCAAGGCAGGTGTGGGAGCAGCAGGAGCCGCACCCTGCCCTGGGCGGTAGGCAGGCCTGGCCATCTGGCTGCAGGAAGTGCCCCTGCACAGCCCCATGCCCTGTCTGGCCACCACGCTGCACTCGGGCAGGGCGCTGCTGAGCCTTGCTTTGCTCCCTTTTCTCAGCCCTTCAAGAGGGAAAACACCGTCTTCTGAGGAGAAGCAGACGAAATGACAAGAGGCGCTTGGTTGGAGGAAGCTCTGAGCTGCTTGTGGCCATCTGCAGCATGGTTTGGCCTCCATCAGGACAAGATAGGCACGTGCACGTGTGAGACAGGCAGAGGAGATGCCACGAACAGTGAGACCAGGCATCCCACATGAGTTGAAACAAGGGCTCTTCTTAGCTCATGAAAGGGGGCTGGGGCTCACGAACCTGCAGATAGTCTTGGAAAAAGCTTATAGCTCTCAGATTCTCATGGGGCTCCCAGGATCCCCAAGACTAAGAAATTAAAAAAAAAAAAAAAACATCTAGATGGACGTTACAGATGGTATCCACTTGCACTGGATCCTCCAGAACCAAATTTAGAAATGAGTGAACAGGCAAGGAAAAGAAAAGGGACAGGGACATCCAGGCACCTGCAGGTGGACAAGATGTGTCCATCTGGGGTTAGGGGATGGGCAGAGGTCACTGCTTGCAGGCCCCTCCCTCAGCGGATGTTTACTGAATGTGTATACCTACCTCTGTATCCATGCTCCTGAGTGTGTGTACCTCTGAGGATGTGTGTACTATTGAGAGTGTGAGCTCCACTGAGCATGTGTGCACCCCTGAGCGTCCGCTGAGAATATGTGCAGCGCTGCGTGCTGAGAACACCCGGTGCTCACTGCCTGGAGGTTGATTCTCGCCTGTTTTGAGTTTGCTTTACTTCCCTTTCCTCTTAAGACTCCCACAGAGATCAGATCTGTTTGTCTTGCAGGTGTTCTTTGGCGGAGGGAGAGGGGAGGAAGGTCCTGGGGAGAGGAGGGAGGAGAGAAGGTCTCAGGTCAGGGGAGCCACAGCCTGTGGTCTGTATTGCTTTCACGGGTGACTGAGACCTCTGGCACCTGTGGGATTGGCAGGCAGCCCGGCTCTCTGCCCAGTGCTGCTTCCTCCTACGGTGGCACTTACTCCCTGGGGAAGGCACTTGAGTCTCATTGTCCTGGCAGATGACTCAGGACTCCTCAACTCTGGGAGTCTTCCCATTGAGAGCTGGTGCAAGAGACCCATGGCCCATGGGTTGGAACAGCTGGTTGCCTGAGCAAACCCTGGCCAGGGCCTGGGGCTTGGTGTGCCCACTCTGGTTGCCCTCACCACTGAACAAGTGTGACAGTAGTTGAGAGCAGAAGAGACACCATGGGCCTATAGTATCTACAGAGTCTGGGGTCCAGCCACGGGCTTCATCACCCCTAAAAAGTTGAGGACTCTCTCTCTCCCTCTCTCTCTATCTCTCTCTCTCTCCCTCTCTCTCTCCCTCTCTCCCTCTCCTTTCTCTCCCCCTCTCTCTCCCTCTCTCTCCCCCCCTCTCTCCCTCTTTCTCTCCCTCCCTCTCTCCCTTCCACCCTCCCCATCTCTGAGCTCCTGGAGGACCCAGGATTTTCTGTCTGTAATAAGATCATGACAGATATTTGTCAGGCCCCAGGACCCTGTGGAAGCAGCAGGTCCCTGAGGAGAATGCTGACTCTTTCCCTAGGTTCTCCTGTGGGAGACCCAAGTACAGGGTGGTTGCAACGCTCATGCATTTCACAGCCAGTCTCCCTGAGAGACCACCACAGTCATGCGTGACTCTGCACAGTGGCCTGCACCCTGCTCCCAGACCTTTGTATCTTCGGAGGGGAGCCCGCCCCCCCCTCCATCCCCTGCTCCCCAAAGAGAGGTGCTCACTTCTCCTTGGCTGCTGAGCTCAAAGGCATGAGGCCATCCAGATGGAGAAGGCCCAGACCCACCTGGGTAGGGTCCGAAAGGAGTTTGCGGCATTGGTCGCATGTCTGATGTTTGACTGTTCTACCAGTGTGGCATTTCTTTATCATTAGAAAGGAAAATGCCACATTTATTTCATCTGAAGGTGTTTCTCTGGCATACAGAACTGTAAGGGGCATTCCTGTAAGTGAAAGTAGGAGAGGCAAAAAGTTTGATCTCAAAGGCTAGAGCAGGGGCTGGAGCGATAGCACAGTGGGTAGGGCATTTGCCTTGCGTGCGGCCAACCCAGGTTCTAATCCCAGCATCCCATATGGTCCCCTGAGCACCGCCAAGGCCATGGGTAATTCCTGAGTGAAGAGCCAGGAGTAGCCCCTGTGCATCGCCGGGTGTGACCCAAAAACCAAGAAAAAAAAAAAAACCAAAGGCCAGAGCAATAGTACAATGGACAGGGAGCTTGCCTTGCGAACAGTCAACCCAGGTTCAATTTTCAATATCCCATATCCCATGAGCCCCACTGCAAGTAATTCCCTAAGCCCAGAGCCAGGATTAAGTCCTGAGCATCTGGGTGGGATCCAAAAACAAAACAAACAAACAAAATGTTTGATCTCAGAGAAAGTAAATAGGATACCGTTTTCCCAGCTGACAGTGGAAAAGGGTTTTCTGGTTAAATACTTTGGAGAAATGCTGAATTAAACAAAATTAGACTGCTTGCTTGCTGCCTGGTATAGAAATTCTCAAAGCCTTTAAGTATGTGTGTGTGTATGGTGCCGGGAATCAAACCTAGGTCTCATGTATGCAAGCCATATGCTTTATACTGAGCTATATCTCCAGCCCTTTTTCAGATCCTTTAACCTGCTAAAGTGTATTTTAAATCAAGTAGAGAAGATGCTGCATTTCCCAGTCTTTCAGGAAATCTTTGGGGAGGCAGTGAATGTCAAAAAACTGAGGCCTCAGTCTTAATTGCTGCTGTAGTCACGCTGGTCCCCTGGACAAGTATCTACGCTCTGAGCTTTAATAAATGCCTGTGTCTGATTATCACCAGAGCTCCCATTTACTGAGCACTGATTCTGAGCAAGCTGCTGGGCTAGGCCTCTTACTTCACTGCCGTCTTTCCAGCACTATCTACATTCTACAGATTTTGAAAGTAATGAAACAAAAAGCTTCCACAAATCAAACTAAAAGAATTGGTGGCAAGACTCAGTGATAGATGCCAAGGAGCTAACAAAGCCCAAGCCTTCTGATGGGTACCCTATTGATTGCTTACCCCCGAGCCTCAGAACCCATGGGTTGGGTCAGGAACTTGAAGCCCAGCTCAGCCGCAGGGTGCAAGGTAGGAACAGATGGTGGGCCTGACAGCTACCCCAGAAGAGGCGTGGGCAGGAAGGAGAGGCAAAGCATGGCAGGTGCTCTGGGAGGAACTCTGCCCAGTTGGAGCAGGGACAAGAGCAGGTGCCTGAAGACCCCCTGCTGGATGGCAGCAGGGAGAGGGGGAGCCGGTTGGTGGGAGGCATGGGGACAAAGGGGACTTCTCAGCAGTAGCTGTAAACCTACTGGTTTGGCGCTGTTTCTGCCTTGAGCTGTGTCCTTATACTACCAGAGGCTTTAACTCGAATCAGTCCTCATCTTAGGTACTTTCCTTCCAGTTTCTCCCTTCTGCCTTTTAGTCATGAGCTTTAACCTCTCTCTCAAGAGACAGCCTAGGTGGGTTGGTCCCTCATCTTAGGTACTTCCAGTTTCTCCCTTCTTCCTTTTAGTCACGAGCCTTAAGCTCTCTCTCAGGAGACAGCCTATACGGGTTGGTCAGCAAGGAATCTGGGAGTCTGAGTCACTGCAGAAGATGGAGTCTGGGGCCTCGGAGGCCCTCTGAGTGTCCCTGGTGTATGCCAGAGACCTTGAGCCCTACTCTATGCCAGGTCTGCAGATGGATGCAGGATCTAGCAGCAAGCACATAGACCTAGAAAAGGACCTAGAAACAAAGGTTTTGAGTCTATGAGCCAACTCGCACCCTTCAAAAAAGTCTTCCTTCTTCCTCTGACCCAGAAGGTAGAGGGAAAACAGGCTTGGCCTCAGATTGGAGGTGTCTGTGCCCACGGCAGGTACCATACTGCTTATCTTCCCAGCCAGCACCTCTTCTGCCGCTCCCGACTCCCTGGCCCCATGGGTGTCTCCCCAAGGTGCCCTGGCCCAGGGCAAAGAGCAGGGCTTCCGGGAGCAGGGTGTGGAACCAGCCGTGGAACAGAGGAGCCATTGAGTTGCCACCTGGCGCCCACAGGCCCTGCACACTGGCGCTGGGGAGTCCCACGCCAGCTTGGGAGGGGTCGTGGCTCTGGGCACCACCCAGGACTGGAGGGGGGTGTAGGGATGATGCCTGGTGGTAAGAGAAGGGTAGGGGGCCCTGTGAAGTTGGGGGGTCAGGGTCCTGGGCCAGGTGCTTCTGCTCATGAAGCAGTTCCCAGGGACTGGCTCCCACCGAGGAGCCCCTGCCCCACCCAGATTCTTGCTTCCTCTGCTGAGCCAACGAGGCAAAGTGCTTCCTTTGTCCATTCTTCCTGTGAACTGACTTAACACATATTTACTCAGCACCTCGAGGCACTGGGGATTTAGCAGTAGACAGGCCTTCTGCCCTCAGGAAGCTCCAAGTCAGACAATGAAATGAGTTATTTGCACAGTGAGGTGGTAGCCTAGCACGAGGCCCCTAAGCCTAAGCCTGGGCTTTCTGAAGGAAGATAAACTGATCCATGCTAGGAAAAGGCCTTTGAGGTTAGAAAGAACCCAGTGCTTTAAGGTCACAGAGTAACCCAGGGTGGAGAGAAATCAAAGGAGAAAGTGGAATCTGCCCACTGCTGGCTTTAATGTTGGACTCTGTTGTAGACTTAGGCGTGATTGCAGGTCTGAGGAGAGCACGGCCATTGATTGCCGCTGTGTGAGGCCAGGTCCCGGGGTGCAGAATCTCCCCTGAGCAGGTTGAGCCCCCGGTGAGCTGTGAGTATACCATTTGGCTTGAGGTGAAAGGGGATTAGACTTCTTTTCTCTGCTTTTTGGAGGCAGGAGGTCTGGAGAACGGCTCTGGGAGGAGCTGGTGAGACCGGTCCCTTTTCTAGGGTATCCTGTGGGTCTGGAAAGTCTGAGGGACTGAGAGCTTTGGTGTTTTGTTTTGTTTTGTTTTGTTTTTGTGTTTGTTTGTTTGTTTGTTTGTTGTGACCCCAGCGATGCACAGGGGTGACTCCTGGCTCTGCACTCAGAAATTATCCCTGGCGGTGCTCAGGGGACCATATGGGATGCTGGGAATCGAACCCGGGTCAGCCGCGTGTAAGGCAAACGCCCTACCCGCTTTGCTGTCACTCTAGTCCCGGGACTGAGAGCTTTGGAGCAGGAGCTGGAGGCTGGTTCTCAGAAGCAGGCCAAGATCAGGGCAGGTAGAGGAGCTGGGGTCTAGACCAGAGCACAGTGAGATAACATTGTAGAATAGCATGATGAAGCCATGGCTTCAGAGACCCTAGAGGGATACGGGGGAAAGACGGGGGTCAAAGGAACATGTAGATGGGGTGTTTGAGGTGGGGAGGTTTCTTTGTCCATCTCTGCATTGCTGACGGTTCTGCACCTCCACCTGGGCAGGTGGTCCAGCGCTGTGCAGCTGCCTACCCCCAACCCCACCCCACCCAAACTCCTGTCCTATGTGGTCAGAAGCAAAGCCTAGATGGAGACTGGGGAGGGTCTGAGCAGAAGCAGCCCCTCCCCATGCTGCAGGCCTGAGACACCTCCTATCAACGCCTGCCTGTCAGTAGCAGCCCTGGTGGGCTGGGCTGGGCTGTCTCCACCTCTGCCTGTCCTTGCCCGCCCGTCCCCAGGAGGCTGTGCCCAGCAGGGAGAAAGGCTCCATTGTCCTCAGCCGCACCCACCCCAGCACCTGAGGAGCTCTGCAGGGCGTGCGGCTTGCGGTTCACTGGCTGGACTGGGAACCTGGGAGAGGGGTGGCCATGAGCTCTTGTTGGGGAGAAAGGGGGCCGGGTGGGCCATGGAGGCTGGAGGAAGCCTGCCCTAGCTCTGCCCTCCAGGAACTAAGGTGGCTGCAGCCAGTCTTACTCCTGGCCTTCCTCTGCCTGTGACAAGTTGTGCTCTCCTGAGATGGCCAACTGTGCCCTGTGGTGGCAGGTTGGCAAGGATGATTTTGCAAAAAGCCACTGATTCCTGTACTTAAGCAGAAAGGTCTTGGGCATGTTGTTCTGTAAGTGCCAAGAACCCCTATTTTCTGAGATGTTGGGAGTGGTGACAGCGTGTGATGTGGTGGACGCTGTGAGGACAAGCCCATCCGACTGTGGCATCCAGTGACAGCCACACAACCACACACACACACACACACACACACACACACACACACACACACACACACACACCCTGGGTACACAGCAACTGTTGATCCAGCATCTGGAAGTGAACACCTGGGAAGTCACACATAGAGCATTTCTCCAAGCTTCTGCTGGTCCTTTGAACCCTTCCGACATTGTCGTCACCCCCTCCCTGGACTCATTCACTAGAAGAGGCTCCTGGTGTAACTCTGGCCCTACCTGGACCCCAGCTGCAATGGACCTAAAGGCCCAGAACCTCCTCTGGACCTTTAATCAGAGGGAATGACCCAGGGATACAAGACTAACAGAATAGATACACTTCTCTGTTGGCTGGCTAAGTGGGGGAACCCCTACAAAGGAGGAGCCAGTGTCCCCACCATGTACCCCTCCAATTGCCCCAGACTCTGGCTCCCACATGCAAAGTCTGTGTATGGGTGGGAACCAAGGGGGTGTGAGCAGGGCTGCCCCTCAGACAGCCGGGCCCACTCTCAATCTCATCCTGCAGTTGGCTATCCTTGAAGACTATGCAGACCCATTTGATATCCAGGAGACGGGTGAGAGCCCAGCAGGAGCTTCAGGAACCTCAGAGAAGGTCCCTGAAAATGATGGCTACATGGAGCCTTATGAGGCCCAAAAGATGATGGCTGGTAAGTGATGACTGTCGGGGAGAGGGGAGGCGCTGGAAGGAGGGGGCTTGAGAAGCTGCTCCCCGGGGCTTGAATGTCTACAGAATAGATTCTGTAGATAAATATTGGGATCCGCAACTATAAGGGCTAAGTCCTCCGAGACTGTGGAGAAAACTTCTGCTGCGCCCTGACCGCCACCCGCAAGAGGGTCGGTCCTCTTGGAGTCAGAGCTCTGACTAGTAGCGCCTGTGCCCTGAAACATAGAGCCGGCCTCGGAGTTAGTTGTCAAAGGGAGAGAAATAACTGGGACTTGTCTGAGAGGGCAGAATAGGGGCTGGGCTGCCAGTTTGGGGTCAAGGAATCCGACAGGAGAATCACTAGCTCAGGGTGGGTTGGGGGGTGTGATGTGATGGCAATGAGAAACATCTTCCTGGCGATTGAAAACACATAAGTAGAAACACAGACATTGTGCACAGGAGACAGAGAGGTAACCCTGGAAGTGAGGGCAGGCAGACATGAACAAGACCTGGCCCGGGAGAAAGAAGCTGGGAGAAGCCAGGAAAAAAGATGAAAAGGGTGATTGGAGAGGAGGATGGGGAGAGGAGGATAGGCCAGGCTCCAGAGCGGAATGACAGAGAATTTGTTCAGGGGCAAATAATGAGAGTGTTGGGGCTGCAGGGGAGCGAGCGTAAAAGGGACTGCAAGGCTGGACCAAGACATTTGGACCTGCTCCAAGGGGGAGGGGTGCCATTATGGACTCTTGAGCAACAAGGGGCCAGGATGCATGTGGCATTATAAGAGGATTACTGAGGCTTTGGTGTGTAGAACAGACTGGAAGAACTGGGCATAAGAAGGATAATATAGTTGGCTAGTGTGGAAATCGGAGGCTCTAAGACACCAACAATTAACACCCCTTTCTTTCCCTCCTGAACTTGGAAATAATTAAGAACTAAGATTAAGGAAACTGAAAGATAGAGATAATGTCATCGTCATTACTAACTGATAGAAGTTGTTTGGAGAAGATTATTTCCCCTTGTTACCACAATGGGTTTCTTAATACACAGAATAGACTGTCCGCTCAGACTATGGAGATGCAGGACAGCTGTTGGCTTCCAGATTTAGGAGGGGGAATTAGGTGAAAGAACCATGATGTTCTCACTGCAAGAGAGGTCTGAGAAGGAGAGCCTCCTCTGGTTGATCAGACAAACCGCCAGGGGCCAAGAGTGGTCAAGATTATAATTCTGAGGAGCCCGGTGCCAAGGAAGCTGTGGGGATTGGTATGAAGGAGGCCCAGGAGCAGAGAAAGTGCAGAGACAGGACTGGAAGAAGTGAGGAGGCAGCTTCTAGGAAAGCCCATGTGCACATGGTGCGTTTTCTTGCCATACTTGGCTCCCAAGCTCTCACCAGCTTTTCACAGGGGTCGGTGAACACCAAAAGATAATCACAGAACAGACTAGATAGGACTTCAGAGGAAAGAGGTGAGCTTGAAACATCTAAATAAGGGAAGACTGGTTATGGCCGTGGGAAACACATCGAAGGATGCCGGAGAGGGGGCAAGTGGTCCCAGGAGTGAGGGCTGAGCAAGAACTGAGCTTGGGAGCAGAGACTCAGAGAAAATCCAGGGAGAGGCCCAGCAGGTTGATCAGAGAGGACAGTCCATGCAAGCGGCTTGTTGAAGGGGACAACTCCAAAGAGCTGGGGCTGTCAGCAGTATCTGAGCATCAGGAAAGGTTTTCCCAGCTGTACAGTGATATTGTTTAGGACACAGGAAGTAGATGGAGCT
This sequence comes from Sorex araneus, assembly GCF_027595985.1. Taxonomy (NCBI): domain Eukaryota; kingdom Metazoa; phylum Chordata; class Mammalia; order Eulipotyphla; family Soricidae; genus Sorex; species Sorex araneus. Next base: position 89,880,241 of record NC_073304.1, on the reverse strand, counting down.
GGGGAGCAAGGCGGGCATGGACATGAGCCTCTGGTTTCAGCCTGTGCTGGTCTCATGCAGCATTTTTTTCTCTTCTGTCAGGCCGCCTCTGCTCCGCTTCCATTGGGTCACATCCGTTTGCAACCCCAGAGGTGTCTTGAGGGTGTTTGGCCCCAGACCACTTGGTACCTTCTATGAAGGAGCTGGGCTGGGGATCTTATCCAAGATGTCAGTCAGAGCAGGCATCCAGGGCCCCGCTCATGCCACCCCTCCTGTCTTGTGCCGGCAGAGATCCGGGGCTCCAAGGACGCGGCGGCAGCTCAGCCCCTGCCACTGTATGACACACCTTATGAACCAGAGGAGGAGGGAGCCAGTCCGGAGGGCGAGGGGGCCCCCTGGCCCCGGGAGTCCCGCCTGCCTGAGGATGATGAGAGGCCCCCCGAGGAGTATGACCAGCCCTGGGAGTGGAAGAAGGAGAGGATTTCCAAAGCCTTTGCAGGTGAGCTCGGCTGGAGGGGAGGGGTCTGCAGAGGTCTATGAAAGGTTCCTGAGTTAGAAAAATGGAAAGGGGGTTGGTACTTGCATCTGGGCTCAGAACAACATGGCAGGAAGTGCACGCGGAAACCATGAACTGGATGAAGAAGATGCAGTGCTGAGTGCTGAGCAAGGGACTAGCAGAGGAAACAGGGGGAGTGTGTTATGTGTGTTAACTCTCAGAGACCCCGAGCCTGGTGCTCCTTCTGTCTGCTGGGACAGGGTGTATTTAAAGATAAAGACATGCCAGGGCCTAGCGACGGAATGCTTTGCAGCCAGTTGACCTGGGTTCACTCCCCCGCATCCCAAATGGTCCCCTGACACCCACCAGGAGTGATTCCAGTGTGCAGAGCCAGGAGTCAGCCCTGAGCACAGCCAGGCGTGGCCCCGCGAAACCAAAAATAAATTCCAAACAAAATGATATAACTTGAAGCATACTATGTTAAGTCATTATGTTTAACAAAAGGAGATATTAAATGCTATTGACAATGGCCAGTGTGCGCAGCCCTGATACCAGCGGTGAAGGAGAGGGCTGTGTCTGCGGTGCCACCCAGACGGGGCGCTCTACCCCAGGGGACTTCAGAGGGGCAGTACCCAATGGTGAGAGAGAGGCTGTGAGACTTGCCCAGTGCAGAGTGAGGTCCCTCAGGTGCCAGGCGGCACTCAGTGTCCAGCCCAGGCCCGAGGTCAGTACGGGAAGGTGCTGCTGATGGTGGGAGCAGGGGCGGCAGGGGCCTGGAGCAGAGAGCTGGCTTCTCCTGCTGACCCCTAGGTTCCGGGAGAGCACGGAGGGACCTGACCTCCCTTAGAGCTCCTTCCCACTGCTGCCCCTATCCTTCCTCCAGCAAGGGAAGGGGCTCGCCCCTAGCCCTCCACTCTCTCCTCCCCAGCTGCAGGCCACCTGCCTGGAAGACCACAAGTCTCCCATTTGCTTCCTGTAAAGGGAGCACCGGTGAGGCCGGGCCGTTTATCTCCAGGAGTCTCCTAGGAGAATCGATACTGTTTGGATTGCTTAATGGGAAAATCTATGCTCGTCATTAGGAAACCTCGTTAGCAGCCTGGCCGCGTCAGTGGCTTCGCTCTTCTAATTGTCAGGGCTGAGGATTGAGGGTGTAGGGGGTGGTGGTGGTTGGGGGTGGATTTCAATAAACTGCCACCCGCCTGCCCGCCCGCGTGAGCGCCTTCCCAGCAGCCAGCCCTTCTGTCTCACCATTACCATTGCTGCAGGAGTTCCCAGCTTCTTTCAGGCAGGAGGCTGGGTGTGGTGTTGGGCTCGTGGGAGCTCCTGTCCCTCTTTCTCTCCCTTTCCCTGGTCCCTGTGGGCCCTGGAGGTTTGTGAAAGGTCAGATGGCAGCGCCCACTGGGCAGGCTGACCAGTCCTGCATCCTTCCATCCTGTGACCAAGCTGGCCTGGTGGGACACAGGCAGTGGGACCCTGCTCAGCCCTCTGAGCTCCTCTTCCCCCCTCCAGCCGCAGCCACCCCTGCCTCTGCTCTGACCCTTCTCTCTAGGCGCTCCTGTGTCCTGGCTCTGGTTTGGTGTCTCAACCTCTGCCTCTCTCTTCTCTGTCTCTGTCCCTGTCTGTCTCCTCCTTTCTGCTACTGGCTCCAGTTGACATTAAGGTCATCAAAGACCTACCTTGGCCTCCACCTGTGGGACAGCTGGACAGCAGCCCCTCCCTGCCCGACGGGGACAGGGACATCTCCGGTCCAGCCTCGCCCCTCCCCGAGCCCAGCCTGGAGGACGGCAGCGGTGGGTCCTGTGGGGGCTGCTGGCCTCTCCCACTCAGGCCCCCCGGGCTTGGAGTGGAGGAGCCCAGGGGTGGCGCTGGGTTTGGAGGACACTCCCAGTGGTGTAACCTCTCGTCCTGGAGGAAGCGCTGGGGGGAGACACAGAGCCCGATTCTTCCTGCTCGAGTCTGGGGGAGGTGAATGCTCAGGAAGGCCCCGTCCATGTGCCAGGCCCACCTTGCCCCATAGATCCACGCTAGTGAAGTCTGGGCCTAGGCATTTCCCAACCATATCACCATATTGGTTGCCTTTAAGTAACCTCTGGGGGAGGGGGCTGCTTGCACTGGAAGTGGGGGCCCCTTCCAGGAAAGGGAAAGCTCTCATCCACACATCTGGGGACTGAAAGATGATAAGGGCTGGAAAGTACTACCCCCAGGAGGAACCCCCCAGGGAATCCCAAGCACAGCATGCAGACTCCCTCTCCCCAGAAGGGCAGCCAGAGGGCGAGTGTGAGCCTCTGTGGAGGAGGGGGGAGGGGGAGGGGAGCCTGTGGGCAGCGACCTTGGGGGCGGTGGTGGGGCAGGATTAGTCTGTCAGGATGGCACCAAGGGGAATCAGATAATTGTGCTCCAATCGATAAGTCATTTCTACAGAATGGCTTGGCAGGGTGATTTGGAGAACGGTAATGAACTCTGAGGAGGAGAAAGAAACAATATTATCAGTGCTGCAGCCACCCTGGAAGGGGTGGAACCGGGAAGGCAGCATCTGCTCCAGCAGGAGAAGCCTGAGTCCTGCCAGGTCGCTCCTCTCCCCTCTCGTCCTGCAGTGAGAGGCTGTAGCGAACTGTAGCTGGGATTCTGCCCTGTGGCCCCTCAGGCCCCCGAGCAGATCCTGACCTGGAACTTTCCTGAGATGCCATGGGGAGGGAGATGCGGGCAGGCCTGGGGCTGTCAGTGGGGCTGTGTGGCATCCTGCATACCTGTGACTGGTATATTCCCCACAGCCCAGTTTGAAGGATCAGAGAAGAGCTACCTGTCACCTGGCCGTGAAGAGAAGGGGCGGCTCCCTCCCCGGCTCTCTGCAGGGAACCCCAAGTCTGCCAAGCCTCTAAGCCTGGAGCCCAGCAGTCCGCTGGGGGAGTGGACAGACCCAGCACTACCCTTGGAAAACCAGGTGTGAGTGTCTGTGTCCAGCTGAGGACTGTTCCCTCCCCTCCCCTCCTGCTTGTAGGCGACACCCGCCGTGGGTGGGTTTGGCTTGCGGGGGGGCCCCAGCAGAGATGCGCCTTCCTCTCTCTCGTCCCCAGCTGGTACCACGGGGCCATCAGTCGAACAGATGCCGAGAACCTGCTCCGGCTGTGCAAAGAGGCCAGCTACCTGGTGCGCAACAGTGAGACCAGCAAGAACGACTTCTCCCTCTCTCTCAAGTGAGTGGGGGCAGTTGCAGGGGGGAGGGGACACAAAGAGCAGAGCAGGAGGTTCTCCGTGTCCCCACCCCAGCTAGGGAGAACTTCCCTACCTCCTCTTTTCTGGACCCTGGATCCAGAGCCGTGCAAGGCCCCCACTCCTCCACTTGGGGGACTGCGTCAGTGGAGGGAGAATGGAGGAGCAGCGTCCAGCACAGCAGGATTTTTCCGTCTCCCAGCTCTGTGGCCTGGACCCACCCTTAGGACAATTTTCTTACAAAAATGGGCGAGTAATCCCGTTTGCCTTGGGCTCGAGGTAGGGCTCAGTGGTAAGAGCCCTGGTATAGCAAAAAATAAAATGAAACACAAACCAGATCTATCTTCCAGGACAAAGTTAAAGGAAATATAGAAGAGACACAGTTAGGTGAAGCTGTGTGCTGGGTAAGTTGTCACCATCATCTGTACCAGCAGAAGCCCTAGTGGTACCCAAAGCACAGGCAAGGAAATGGGGACTCGCCTGGGGAGTCTGCAGGGAGGCGGGTCCTGGGTGGAGAGCAGAGCTGGCGGATGAGCTGGAGGAGTGGCTGCAGGCCTGACTGCTAAGGGAGACAGCTTTCAAGGGTCCTGGGAGAAATGGGGGCTCAGGGCCTCCCTTCCCATCAGCCTTCCTCTCTAAGAGCAGACACCCAGAATAGCACCTGCTTCCCTGGCTCTCCTGCCCTTGGGTGACCAGGAGTTCTACCTGGTGGGCTGGCACCCCACTGGAGGTAGTCAGATCCCCCCCATCAGTCCTGGGGCATCTGTGTTACTTCCTGCCACTTTCCTTCCTTGGCAACATTAGAATACAATCCAGTATTTGGAAACATGGGGCTGCTCAGCAGATAAGGCTGAGGGTTGTTATTCAACATCACTGGGTGAAAATAGCAAAATTACCAAACTGTGGTGAGATCATCTGAGTTCCATTCTGGCTATGTGACTCTGGGCAAATTGGCTTACCCTCTCTGGGTTGTGAACTCTCTTCCTTTTGAAAATGTGTAGATGGGTAACTCAAGTTTCTTCCAGTTCTCATTTCTTGGAGTGTGCACATTATCAGTCAAAAAAAAAAAAAGCAGCTAAAGGAAAATCCCGTTTCTTCACTAACATGTTCTCCTTTTAAACGCACAATTAAGATTTATGCATTAAGAGGGTTCAGGGATGTGGCTCAGTGGTTAGCACTTGCTCTATGTATATAAGACCCTGGGTCTGATCCCTGGCTCCACAAAAAAAATAAAAATAAGGGATTTGTAGAGTTTTTATGTACTGCTAAACAGTAGATACACCTTTTCCAAACCAACTAGCACCCTGCAAGTTTGGTCTTTTATATAGATTCTCAAGGCCACCAGCTAAGGTGCTAATAGCAGGTCTGGAACCCAGCTCCGTCTGGCTCCAAGAATCGCTCTGTTCCAGTGGACAGCCCCACCCCTCACGAGTCTGGTAACATCCAAGGCCAGGGGAGACGCCAAGGGTCTGGCTCCTAGAGCCAAGCACAGCCTGGCGGGCCGGGCCCTGCCTTAGCCTGCGGAGGGAGAGGGGGAGGCAGGCCTGGACACCAGCGCTAGCCCAGGCTGATCTGGCCCCGCCAGCATCTGTCTGCCAGGATCTCGTTTGCATATAAATGGCTTCTCTGAAATACAATTATGGTTTCTCTTCACTCTGTAATGGAAGGGCTTTCACTGGTAATTAAACAGCTTCCTCAAAAAGCCAGACCAGCCCTGGTCCTGTGGCCAGACTGGCCCCACCCCAGCTCCATGAGGGTCTGGCAAGGGCTCTGCAGTGTCCTAATGGACCCTGGGGACTGTCCCAGGAGGCCAGGGTGTTAGGGGAGGGAAGCTGGACATTTGGCACCCCACGCAGATCTCTGGCCACTTGTTTTTCTTGTCCGGACAAAAGGGAAGGTACAAGAGTTGGGGAGCGGAGAATTACTCTAAGGGCGGGGGGGGGGCTGCCCTCTAACCTAGGAGAGGGGGAGGGGAAGTGTGCCCCCCACACACACACTCTGTTGCCCCTAGCTTGGGGGTCTGGCCTGGGGAGGGCAAATACTCTCTGCCCTTTCCAGCCACCCGTGGGCTCTGTGCACTGTTCCTTAGGCTCTTGGCTCTTTTCTCCTGGGCCTGTGCATTCTCTATCAGCTACAGCCATTATCTTCGCCCTGCAGCTGATGGATAAGCCCCTCCCTCCCACCCTGTTAGACACACTCAGCCCCCAAGGGGCCCCCAGCGGGCTCCAGGAGGGTGCTAAATGCAAGGTGGGCTGGGTTTAGTGAGGGGCCTGTTTTCAGGTCATTTCCCTCCTCCTCCATCTCTCCATTTCCTCACTGGCGGCTAGCCTCATGCACCCCGCCAGAACCTTCTTTGTAGGGGAGGCACATGAAAGGAGTTTCCAGCTTTGTCTCCCAGCACTGGCTGGCCTCACCGGTTCTATCAGCGCTGTCCTTGTCCCCCAGCCAGCTCTGACCAGCAGCAGACAAGTCCTCAGGCATTAGGGCTGTCCCATCCATGGCGTCTCCTTTGTGTGAGGGTGAATTTCAGACCTGGGGTCCAACCCACGATGCCTTTATTATTGGGGACACCTAGTTTCCCTGAGGGGCCCACACCCACACGGTCTCCAGAGCCCCTTCCCTAGGCAGGGCCAAGCACTGAAGCTTTCCTGGCTGGCTGAGGGGAGACTGGGCCGAGGTAGAGCAGGTCCACTATGTATGGGCGGGGCTGCAGCCCGGTGATGCCATGAATGAGGTCAGCCCAAGCTGAGGGACTGGGCGGGTGAGTCCTCTGTGTGTCCAGGCAGAGGGATTGTGTGTGTGATGGGAGAGTGAAGGCATCATCCCAGACCAGGCTGCTGGGTAACCCCGGGTTTGGGAAGGATGTCCAGGGTGGCTCCGCCTGTCCCCTGGTCTCTACCAGCCAGTCCCAAGGAGACCCGCTTGGTTGCCCTGCCCAGCCCAGTGCCAGGACCCTGGTGATATGGGCTGGAAGGTTTGCTTTGGTTCTGTGGGGGCGGGTGGTTGCTGGTCACTCCAGTTCCCACCTGCACACGCCCAGTACACTCACCACACACATTCCTGGCACACCCAGTACCCTGGCCACAAAGCCAGCTCCCTTGCCCTCTCCCTGCTTTGACCTGGGCTTCCCCTCTTGCCCCTGGCGCCGGGCCAGCAGCCGCCCCCAGGTGCCTGTGTGGGATGGGGAGGAGGCCTGGAGGGGCCCCCACTCACCCGGGTCTCCTTCCTCTTCCCAGGAGCAGTCAGGGCTTCATGCACATGAAGCTGTCTCGGACCAAGGAACACAAGTACGTGCTGGGCCAGAACAGCCCGCCCTTCAGCAGCGTCCCCGAAATCGTGCACCACTACGCCAGCCGCAAGCTGCCCATTAAGGGGGCCGAGCACATGTCCCTGCTCTACCCCGTGGCCATCCGGACTCTGTAGATGTGAGGCCCCGGCACTGTGACAGATCTGGACCAGCCCTGTGCCCGTCCCCGGCCTCGGGACAGGATCTCTCCCCTACCTTTCTTCCCGGGTCCCGGAGGAGGTCGGGTGGAAGCCAGAGTCCTTAATTTATTCTAAAGGGGAAGGGCTGCCCGGGAGCAGATAGCAGAGGAATCCATCACTAGGGAGAAAGGAGAGCCCTGCAGGAAGGGGGCGCCGGAGCCCTAGCGCTCCTGAGGATCTCCCAGGAGCGGCGACCCCTCGGCCCACCACCACCTTCTCCCAGGGTCGGTGCCGGGTGGGGTGGGGACAGACCGCGAGGCGCCCGGACCCTCGCTCCGCCTCCAGCCCGTAACCACGGGCGGGCCCCGCCCTGAGTCTCGCGCGCAGCTCGGGGAGGCCGAGCCCGGGGAGAGGCGCTGCGGCTGGGGAGGAGAGGAGGGGAAGGAAGGGCTCGGGCCGGAGGGAACTTGTGCAGTCCCCGAGCCGCCCCGGCTCCGGGCCAGAGGCAATAAATAAAGCGCGTCCTGCCAGGCCCCGCCGCGTCCGCGCCTGCCGCGCCGCCCCCCTCCACGGGCCCGCGCGGGCGGGAGCGGCCGGGCGAGCGCAGATTCTGTTTATAAGCCCGCCCCCGAGCAGACGCGGGCCGGCTGTGAAAAGCACTTTCGAAGCATCAAGTTCCTGCCTCTGACGAGACGTCAAAACATCCTCCGCCCCGCCGCCCGCAGGCGAGCGGCCGCGCGGCGCCCCCCTCCCCGCCCCGACGGGCGCAGCCTCCCCGGAGCGCGGCCGGTTTCCTGCCAACAGCCATTTGTCTGGGAGGATGGGGGAGCCGCCGGGAGACAAAGAGGCGGCGCGCCAGGCTGGAGGGAGCGGGGCGGCCCTGCCACGCGGGGGCGGGAACGCTGGCGCAGCCGCCAGCGTTTCCTTTACAGGGGAAGCGGGGCCGCCCGCGCCTCCCCGACCCCCTCCCGGCCCCGCGCCTCACCAGGACCTGCAGCCTGGCGGGCCACGGCCCAGGGCGCCCTCCAACCTGGGGCCTGAGCCCGGCGGGGCCGTCCGCGCGCGCGCCCTGCTGGCCCGGACGTCCAGCGCAGGAACCAGCTCGAGGCCCGTGCTGTTCCTGGACCCCCGGATCAGCGGTTCTCTCGAGCGACCCAGCAGGTCCGCCCACCTGCTCCCACGGGCAAGCTGGAGCATAAACTACCAAGGCAATCTCTCGGGCTGCACGGACACCCCGGAAAGGGTCTATCCCGATCCAAAACTGCGACTCCCCAGTTGTGAAGTGAGTCGTGAGGATTTTCTAATCCAGAGGCTCCGTGATGGTTATACTGACTGATGATAGTTTAGAATTCTCTGAGGACAGTCGCGATTGGGCATTGCTTCAAAAATTCCCTCGGGTACATGCCCACTCTTAGTAGACTGGGAAGGTATTTGCTCATTTGCAGATGAGAAAAGAGGCCCCAAGAGGTTAGCTGGCTGATGCCACCTGTCTTCCCTGCTGGCATTTGCAAGCTACCTGTCTGGCACAGGTGTTCTGAAGCTCACCTGCTGCTCACAGGAGGGTTGGGAGTAACGGTCCTGAGGCAAGCCAGGCTAACTGCCCTCCTTCTCACCAACTGGTGCCCAGCCAACTCCTGCAGAATCTGCCCTCCACCCCCAACCTTTGCCTAAACCTCACACTAGCCGCTCTCGAGACCTTCTCGCAGAAAGGCTGAACTGGGAAAGGGGACTCTTGTGGGGCACTTGACTGTGCAGAGTTTATATTCAGATACTGGCAAGCTCAGCAAGAAGGTCTGGGCCAGCCTGGAGAGTGGGCTGGATGGGAAGCTTCCACTGTTCGTGCAGTACCACCGCATCAGGGCAGAAGAAAGAAACCTTGAGAGCAGCAAAGATGTTTATTTGTAATGGAGACTACAGGAGCCAGAAAAGAAGGGCTGAGGGGTACCATCCAGACAGATACTGGACCAGGTTCTGACTATAGCACATGCTTAAAAACTCCAGGGAAGATCAATTGAACTGTTAGACCAGAGTCCTAAGGGGTTCCTGTAAATTACTCTGGTTCCAGCCGCCACCCCTCCAAGGCATCTGCCGGCCCTTTTGACAGTAGAGAGCCAAGTTGTGGGTGGGCAGCCTTGGAGGCGAGGTTCTGAGATGCCAGCATCTGTGTTCCCATTTCATCCTTAGACTGAACACACACACACACACACACACACACACACACGTGTCACCCATGCATGCTAGTTCGGTCTTGATTTTTCTTCTCAATGTGAAAGTGTCACCTTGTCCCAAAACAGTGATAGCTCTCCAATTTCCCAGCCTCTCATCCCCAGTGCCTCCCACTTCTCTTGACCAGGATGCATTCTGGGCCTGGGGTTCCCTGAAGCCACCAGGAGTGACTGAACCAAGAATAGGAGGTGGGAAGAAGAGAAGGCAGAGGGAATTAGACAGGTGCAGTGCACCCAACCCTCTGCTCAGCCTTGGATGGAGGCTTAGAAGTTTTCATAGTGGTGGGAGAAATGAGTCCGGTCCTGCTTATTGATGAGCTGACAGGCCTTTTCCACATTCTTGGTCATGCCAGGGGGGCCACAGCTAAACACCCCAATCTTCCGAACCTATTTGGGAGAGGAAAAAGCAAAGATTCCTGGTTCAAGAACAGCAAGGGTACTTGGTGCGGCTCACCCTACATTGCTGTGAGGGCTGCGTTGTGCCAGCCCTGGCATTAGCTGGATTTTGGTAAACCTGAACTCTGGCCTGGCCTCTGCCCACTCCTAGTCAGCGCCTCGTGTTTCTCTTTTTGTTTTGTTTTTTTGCATACACCCGGTAATGCTCAGGGGTTATTCCTGGTTCTGAACTAAGGAATTAGTCCTGGTGGTGGCTAGGGATCAAACCTGGGTCTGCTGTATTATCGCTTCGGCCCCAGCTCCCAGTGTTTCTAATAGGCTGGTGCTGACTGATGTTCAAGCTGAAGGCAGCCCCTGCCAGTGCACAGTGGCTCATCCTCACCCAAGATCCACGTGAGGATGAACTCAGTGTGCCAGAAAGGATATCCAGAGGGAAGACGAATGCTGAATACTGGGGAGGACTAGTTCGGTCACAGAGTCCTTCAGTGTGGACAAGGCACTGTGGCTTCTAAGGTGGCAGATCCCTGTCACCAGCCTCTTCCCTTGCCCATTGGGTAACTTTCTCTCCTTCCCCATTCCACCACCCCATTGTCTTTCAGGGGGAGGGTCTCACTAGTTCCTTCTGTAATAGAGCAAGTGTGGGAGGTTGCTCAGGCCCCACATAAAGGCGCCCACAATGAATTTGGGAGAGACTGACCTGTGGGTGGACCTCCTGCAGGGAGTTGAAGAAGGGCTCAAAGGGGGGACGGCCAAAGTGGGTGACGGAGCGCAAGCCCGTGAACAGACTCCGGTTCAGTACCTTCTGGAAGTGCCGCTCACAGATGTACTAGGGGACAGAGAGGAAGGGGAGGGCCCCACCAGGCAGGCCCAGGGTCAGCTGCTCATCCAGTGGCGACTCCCCGCCCCACAGGGCCAGCCCTGACCTACCAGCATGGTGGTCCTGAGGTCGAACTTCTCGGCCAGCTGAGTGATGTAAATGTGCACGGACACCAGGTCCTGGCGGTCATTCTCCTCCACCTCCCGGATGATGTCAGCCAGCCACTCGAACTGCCGCTGCGTCCGTGTCACCCAGATGAAGTAGATCTGGGGGCACACACAGCTTAGGGTCACCACACCCACAGAACTGCTGATTCCAGACAGTCTGGGGTACATGAGGTCCGCAGCACCAGGTGCTGGCCCAAGGCAGAAGAGACAACTGTGGGTGATGGCCTGGGGGCAGTGAGACTGGCAGGGAGTGGCAGGTCTGATAGGGTGAGGCACTCTGCCCCATCCTGAACCCACCCTGCCACTCCCTCCAGTGCCCCCGCAGAGGCTGCCCAACGGGGAAAAGAGGGTAGTCACAGAACAGCCTCAGAAAGAGCCAACTAGCTGCATAAAAGCTTGGAGATAGATTTGAGAGATGGGGACAGATGGGGACCCTGAGCTGCTGAGGGGTGGGGAGCACCTCTAGCTTCTGCTGGGGAGGAATGTGTGGCTCTTGGACTGAGGAGTCCAGGAAGAGCTGGCAGGGATGTAGGGCAGGGTGAAGGGGAGCTGTCTGTCACCTTTGATGCCCACAGCTTCTGGGCGGGCCTCTGCCCGCTGCATTCCTGTGCCCCTGACTCATGGCCAGGCCCAGGAGACAAGCAGGGGCCTGCTACCAGGTCCAGACTGGGGTGAAGGGACCCACTGTGGAGGGACCTAGGGCTGGGCTATGTGCCTGAAGCCAGTCCAGCGCCTCCTCCAGCCCCACTGGCCCCTCCCCTCCTCAGATCCAGGTGCATTTGTTCCCCATCCCAAGTGTGCCATTCTCCCTCCCAGTCCCACCACACTCTAAGCACCAGACTCCTAGGAAAGAGGAAATGGGTGTCTCTGGCTGTCTCCAACCCCATCGCCAACCTTCTGTAGGGTTCCCCATATCAAAAGAAGGCATCTGTGTAAAACACTGCAGTTACCAGCAAATCCACTCTGTCCTGTTGGGGGGGTGTTGCATGGATATCCTGACCTCCATCCGCCCCGTGATCAGGTCAATAGGGTCTTGTCCAATTAAGGGTGGGGGATGGCACCAATGGACACAGTGACAGGTCTCAGGCTGAAGAAGGAGGGACACTCACCTTCTTACAGAACACTTGGCAGCTGACTGAAGACTTGAAGACCAGGTCTTTGAGGATGGAGGCAAAGGGAGTGACTCCAATGCCCCCTCCCACCAGCACAGACACCTCAAACTTGTGCCACTCTTGATGGCCCTCTCCAAATGGCCCATCAAGGTATAGCTGCAGGGAGGTGAAAGAGGTTTGAATTAAGCTCGGTCTCCACCATGATCCCAGAGGCAGAAATTCAAGGCCTTGAAAGGCTGATGGGTTTATAGAGTGCAGGGGAAGAAAAGGACCGCTGGCCTTATCAGGAACAGCTATGTCTAGAGGGGCAGAGGGTAGCTGGCAGCAGGCCAAGGTCAGTTATACGAATGTGGGAGCCTATTGGCACACGGCCTAGGCACCTTTGGGTATCTGGGACAGGTGTCACCCGGTGGGGGAGAGTAGATCTCCCTGAGGCGAGTGGTCCAGGGTCCTGCTGCCCGGATATGCAGGCTGAGCGTGTCCTCATGGGGTGCAGACGTCAGCGTGAAGGGGTGATACTCGGTGGTCCCCAAAGCCAGACAGGCGATCCGCACCCACTGTCCTGACTTGTACTCAAAGCCTTGGGGCCGCTGGAACTGCAGGTGGGTCACTCCTGAAGAGAGAAGGTTGCTGTTCTGAACCCCACTATAACGTGGCCTCCACAGATTGCTTCACCCGGCTTCAGCTCTGCATCTGGACTGTGATGGAGCCCTGTTCCCATCACATGCCCTAACTGCCTTTGAGCCTGGCCCCTCGAGGAGGCGCTGGCAGCGGGGGCTCCTGATCAGCAGGGCTGCCTGGCCTGGACTGCTTCTCCTTTTGGAGTCTCCTGACAAAGAGTTTCTCTTATCCTCTTCATTGTCCCCAAGCCCTGACCCACTCCACCAGCCATGGCTCTGCTGCTATCCTGGTTTTGCCAAGCTGGTCCCGATAGGCTGGTACCTGAGGGCAGCAGCTCTGCCTTCACCACTCCAATCTCCACCTTCTTCCGGCTCAGGCTCACCAGCTTGTCACCCCCATAGATGAGTGCCGGGACCAGGAAGAAAATGTGGAAACGGGGCATCTGGATCAGAGCGAAGCTGCCATGGATGATGAGCTGGACAGAAAGAAGAACCTGGATCAAATAGAGCCACCCCAACTGGACCCAAGGCCACGCACGACTCACGCCGCTGCCTTTCCCTGCACTGGCACCTCAGAACCCCACCTCACTGCATGTCCTACCTGTCCCCGCCTCCCAGCCCTGCCACCATCCTGGAGCCTCCAGAGCCTCTTGTCTGCATGTATACAGCTCCTTCAGTGGCGGTGTCTTGCCACACCAAGATCCATTCTCTTCAAGACTGCCAGTGTGACCTCTAATTAATTTGGGGGTGGTTGGACCACACCCAACAGTGCTTCGGGGGCTATGCTTGGTTCTATGTGTGGAGGTTGCACCCAGTAGTGCTCCTTGCAAGGCGAGTGCCTTCGCCACACTTCCAGTCAGTGTAGCTTTATAAAGTTCATTTTATCATCTCATTCCCAACTGAAAGAGCTTTTGTGGGCTTCTCACGAGAGCACCAGGCTTTGCAAGGTTCTGCCAGCGTTTCCCTCTCCTGGTTTTGCAAACAAGATGAATCCTATCTGCTTCATGCAAGACCTTCTTGCCTGCTGATTCCTCTGCCAGAAATGTGACTCCCACCCCCAATCCCCACTTCTTCCCAGGGTGAGCTCCAAAATCTCAGGTTCCAGGTTGTAGCAGCAATGCCACCTCCTCCTCTGTCGTCTCCCCCCTATCCCCCGCCCCCCGCCATGAACTTCAGAACATTCGTTCATAAGCATTTGGGTCTTCATTCATGGACTTGTTTTCCTTGTTGTTTTCCTCCCGGACTATGTCCATTCTGTTTGCCACGATGCCCTCAGCACTGGCACGCAGGGACCGCTGAGGCCATGGAAAAAAGTTTTCCTGATTTGTCTTCCCACTCTGGAGCCTAACCAGCACCGAACCAGTCCCCCATGTCCGTGAAAGAACTGAGAGGTTTTGCCCAGCATGCGCCTTTTCCCAGTCGGCTGGTCTGATCTTCTCTGGCACGCCTTGTCCCCACTCTCCCACTTGCTGGCTCCCAAGTCTGGGTCAGTCTGGTTCCCACCCCCGCCTCTCTTCAGGATTGGCTCCTGGAAGGCTCATGGGCCGCAGAAACATCCCCCTCCCTTCTTGAGACAACCAGATCTGAGGACTGCCTGCAGACCCAGCCCTTTGGTTCCCACCCTTGACAGCCTGGGAATTGAGATCCCTCCATCCTTGCCACTTCTACAAAAGTGCTCTACTGGTTCTTCCTCCTCCCACTCTGCCATGGATTATGCCTCCCTCACCCCCAATTCTGCATGTTGCCCAAGCCTGATTTCCTCACTCTCTGCTCTTCTCTGTGCACTCGCGTTGGCATATTCCCAGACCTGGCCCCACAGCTGCAGCTGCAACCTATAGAGGCCCAGTGTCGTGTGTTACCTCCTAATGCACCGAAAGGCCATCCCCAGGCAGACCTGCCTTCTCTGCTCCCAGAATAGTCTAGCATCGTTTCCACCTTTACAGCTGTGCGCATGCCCTTCCTTCTTCCTGGAATGTATTTCAGCTCCCTCTCCGCCCCATCCCCCTGTACCTTATCTCCCCTGCAGGCTTGGCCCAAGTCCCATCTTCTCCCTAGACTCTTCCCTAACCAGTTTGGCCCAAATGAAACTTCTCTCTGAGAATTCCTATAACTTACTCTTCAGAACACTCAACTATCGGTTGCATATTGTCTGTTTATTTTGATCATTTTGTGTGAGTGTGTGTTTGTGTGGGAGAGAGAGTGAGTGGGGGTGGAGAGAGAGAGAAAAAGAGATTTTTCTTCACAGCAAACCCTCAATTCCTGAAGGCAGAACCTAGAGCTGAGGTTCCCAAAGTTATCTGCCAATTACTCTTTTTTCAGGAAAAAAGTCAGTGCTCCTCCAGAAATCTACCTTTCTATTTTTATTTTTTTCTGTGTGTGTATGTGGGGTGAGGGGACACACCAGGCTGTACTCAGGGCTTACTCCTGGTTCTGCACCTGATCAGGGACCAGTCCTTCTGGTACTTGGGGGACCATCTGTGGTATTAGGGAATGAACCTGGATGAACTGCATGCAAGACAAGTGCTTCAACCCTTGCAAAAATCTCTCCATCTCCAGAAATCTACCTTCTTTTGAAGGGTGAACAGAAAGCACCCCTCAATTACATCCCAGACTCTGCACTCTGGGTGGTCTAGCATCCTGTAGGGGTTGTACAGCCTACTTGGGGAGACAGTGGCTGAGTCTCCTCCTTGGCACTGGCACCAGAGCACAAGGCTCAAGAAAGCGACCTTGAGCAGACACTTCAACTATCCCTGGTTCCTCTTCAGTTCACCCCCATGGCCGTGCTCCAGTTGGGGGCCTTCCCCACAGGACCAACACCAACCTCTCCCAGCGTCCCACTGAGCTGGCCAGTTTCTCTTTTATTGTGGAGTCCACGCCCATCCCCAAGGCTCTCTGAGCATCCAACCAGGTGGAGAACAATACTAGAATGACCTCATACTCCTCTGTTTATATGCCCCATTTGGTGTTGGCTTGACTTTTAAACCGCAGAACTGTGTCAGACGCCTGCCTCGGTGGCCAAGGAACCAGAGGAGCTGGCCAGCCCCTGTGGCCTGGACACCTTTCCCCAAGCCTGCTCTCCACTGGGGTCCTTACAACTTCCATTTCTGCCCCAAGTCAAGAGGCCCCTAGCTGGGCTAGGTGGGGAGGGGGGAAAATGGGCATCTTGGCCATGATCCACCCAATGAGAGGCTCCAACACTACTGAGGTGAGATGGCCCAGGGAGAGGCCTGCGATTTTCTGAGCTGCTTATCCCCTGTGGCCTGAAGGGTGTGCTTGAACCTCAAGGATCCCCCTGTGAAAAATCAGAAAGTAGTTACGATGTTGGGATGTCACACTTTAGGATCTCCCCAGTCTAGTTCAACAAAGCTGCCTTCTTATGAGGAAGAACGCCATCTCCATGAGCAACAGAGACAGTCCCCCAGAATGCAAGAGTCAGTTTGGGGTAGTGGGGGCTGTGGAGAGGTGGGAGGACTAAACAAGCCAGTACCTCCAAACAAGGGAGAGATTCCTTTGGAAACAAACACCGATGTTCTAGGAAGCATTCTAAGCCAGGCAGGGCATTGGTATGCCAGAACCATGAAGTGCTGTGCCTCAGGCAAAGCAGAAACAGGCTCTGTCACTAGGAGCTATGAGACACAACACAATTTCGAGGAGGTCGAACTGGTCACTGCACAGCACAGCCAAGGACAGACTCTCTCCCACTGTCTAAGGACAAAGAGACCCCTGTGTGCCATTCAACCTGGAGCCCTGGGAGAGAGAGTCAGCCAGGTGATCACTAGTGGAGACCTCTGAGCCCTTGGGGCTTAGTTTAGCTTCTTGGTCAGGCCCATGGGGTGCCCTTTGCCTGTGTCTGTGAGAAAGGAAGGGAAAGAAGAATGGTGACAGGGGCACGGGTCGCAGGTGTGGAACAAGCCAGGGGAGGTGAAGGGAACCAAGGGGGGAAGGTGGAGGGGATATGAGGGGAGGGAAGCAGGAGCCTGAGTTAAGGAAAAGGAAAGGGGACGGGCAGACCTTAAAAATCCATTCTAGGGGCTGGAGCGATAGCACAGTGGGTAGGGCGTTTGCCTTGCACGCGGCTGACCCGGGTTCAAATCCCAACATCCCATATGGTCCCCTGAGCACCACCAGGGGTGATTCCTGAGTGCATGAGCCAGGAGTGACCCCTGTGCATTTCTGGGTGTGACCCAAACAGCAAAAAA
Source organism: Sorex araneus (assembly GCF_027595985.1). Classification (NCBI taxonomy): domain Eukaryota; kingdom Metazoa; phylum Chordata; class Mammalia; order Eulipotyphla; family Soricidae; genus Sorex; species Sorex araneus. The sequence continues at coordinate 89,863,594 of NC_073304.1, read as the reverse complement.
AAAAAAAAAAAAAAAATCCATTCTAAGGGCTGGAGCTATAGTACAGCGGGTAGGGCATTTGCCTTACACGCGGCCAACCTGGGTTCGAGTCCCAGCATCCCATATGATCCCCTGAGCACCACCAGAAGTAACTCCTGAATGCAGAGCCAGGAGGAACCTCTGAGCATCGCCGGGTGTGACCCAAAAAGCAAAAAAAAAAAAAGAAGTCCATTCCATCAGCAGTGCAAACAAGACATTTCAAGTACACTCATTAACTTTACAGGTAGCACTTAGCTGAGCAGGGCGGTTGCCACCCTAGAAAATAGGATCAGACCCAAAGTGACAGAACCCATTTAAGATAACTTACCTGAGGTAAGTTGCCCTTTTAAAAAAACAAGAAGGGGGGTGGTGTTCCCTAGAGTATGGACAGTACCCAAGAGACCAAACCAGTTGTCCCAAGTGGGGAAACGCAGGCTGGGCAGAAATGATGTGGGGTGCCTGCAATGAATGTTGATGAGCCTGGCCAAGCTGCCACTGCAAAAGCAGGCTGAATGCTAAGACTGGGATTCTGGCAACTCAAGAGCCCCAGATTAAAACCTTCACATTCTCAGAGAGCTGTGGACACATCAAGAGGATCCTCAATATTTGGGATGACTTGGGGGTGTCTTCTCTCTCATAGCTCCTTGGAAAAATCCTGCCCCAACCCCACAGGCCCGGCGCTCACCAGTACGTAGAGCAGGATGTAGAGGTGGTGGGTCAGCCAGAAGCCCCTGAAGCTGTGGCGCCGGAAATGGTGGGATGCAAAAACATACATGATGGCCAGGACCAGGAGCAGCACCACCCCTGTGAGGCCTGCAAACAAACACAGGGTGAATGGCAGGGGGAACAGGGCCAGCACCCATGGGCTGCAGGGTCCACTTTCCACTCCACGGTTCTCCCACGAGGTGGGAAATCCCTAGCACTTTGCTTTGTCCCCCTGATCTACCCCCCACCCCCAGCTGACACTGAAAACTTTCACTTCAACAGACTCATGCTTCACATGCCTAGTCACAACTGTAATTTGTCAAGTACCAGCGTCATTATTTGTTCTACGTCTGTCACTTTCCTGCGTTCCTCCAGAACAGGGGGCAGGTTAGGTGAGTTCACCTCAGAATTCTGCTGTCCAAGGCAGGCCTGGCACACGGGGGTGTCAGAGAAACTCGCGCCGTGCTGCATGAGTCAATGCACAGGGCCTCAACTCTGGGCCCCCAAAGTCATCTTTGGAGCATAGCAGGCCCTGCCTCCAGGGAGACAAGGCTGGGTCTGTGTCCCTATAGCACCCACTCAGCTGCCACAGCATGTAGCATGAGTATCGGCAGAGGTGGGGGACAGGGGAGGGGAGGCCGTGGAGAGCCACCATTAGAGGTCCCCTGGGTCCAGCCCAGAGTTTCCGGCAGACCCTCCTGTCACAGGAGGTCCCAGATCTGGGAGACACCAGAAGGCAACACTGGAGCGGAAGTGGGAGCTTTTCAAGTGATCAGGAGGAAAGAGGCAGAAATGAGGCCGATTAGCACCCTGCAGTATGGAAAAGCAAAGGTTAAGAAGGGATCTAAGGAAAGCCTGTAAAGTCGTGAGCAGAGAGAAGAGCATAAACACAGCCTTATCCACCAAGCCCCAGTGTGCAGGAATTAGCAAGCACTCTCTGAAGTTCAAAGCACATCGTTTTAGGATTAAAAACATATAAAAAACCATGCTGTGCTTCAGAGAGAGGAGCCAGGGTAGGAATTGTGTTACCCCAAGGAGGAGACAGATTGAAAATATAAATAGGTTCAAGCAGTGTTTGAATAGATTCACAGCTAATAGCTCTAAAATGAGTGATTACGGGGAGTTAGGAATATTCCCCTAAACAGCCTGTGTCAAGACAGACTACAGGGATGTGGTGGAGGGGGGTTCGAGGAGGGGTGTGTTGTCTGCATAGCTTGACAACAACCCTGGCCCTCCCCCATGCAGCACACAGCATTCCTCAAAGCCACTGTCATGGCAGATGAATGCAGAGGTGGGGAAGCCTAGTCCACAGAGGCAGAAACGAGTCCAGAGATGGGCTAGAGCCTTGGCAAGCTCCTGAGAATGCAAAGTCACTACTGCTCAGGAGAGACTTGGGGCCAGCGGGCAGGACTGGACTTATGAAAGCAGAGGAGAGCAATTAGGCTGCCCTCGAAGGGAGTTTGAAGTACAAAGTGGGGCTCAGAAGTTCTGGGGCTGGGGCAGGTGGGGCACTCACCTGGTACTGTCTGGAAAAACCACCAGTAATACTTCTGGGGAAACTCAGAGCTGGGGAGAAAGTAAGGAGAGACCCTGAGAGGAGCTGTCTGGGATACCCAGAAAGACCCCTCTAAGGAACCCCCCAACCCAGCCACCAGATTCCTTTCCTTTCCTTTTAAAAAAATTTTTTATTTTTCTTGGACATACCCCACTATATTCAGGGCTTACTCTTGCCCTGTACTCGAAGATCACTCATGGCAGATTTGGGGAACTTTATGGGGTGCAGGGGATTGAACCCGGGTTGGCCACTTGCAAGGCAAGTGCCCTATCCATTATACAATTGCTCCGGTCCCATCAGTTTCCTTTTCTGCTGATTGGAGCTGAGAACTCAGGTTGATCACTGTCTGCAAACCTAGAAAGTAATCCTGTCCACTGGGTGAAGAGACTGCTTTTTCCTTCCTTCCTTCCTTCCTTCCTTCCTTCCTTCCTTCCTTCCTTCCTTCCTTCCTTCCTTCCTTCCTTCCTTCCTTCCTTCCTTCCTTCCTTCCTTCCTTTCATTCATTCTTTCTTTCTTTCTTTCTTCTTTGGTTTTTGAGTCACACCTCATGATGCTCAGGGGTTACTCCTGGCTCTTCACTCAGGAATCACTCCTGGTGGTGCTTGAAGGACATATGGGATGCCAAGGATCAAACTCAGATCAACTGCATGCAAGGCAGTCTCCCTGCCTGCTATACTATTGCTCTGGCCCCAAGATTGCTTTTTTCTATTCCATAGACGCCCCAGCCCCAAGCATGTGCGCGCACACACACACACACACACACACACACACACACACACACACATTCACTCACCCATCATCATGAAAGAGGCCGGGAAAGAGGCAGGAGAGGACGCTGAGGGGGCTGACGGAGAACAGGTACACATTCACCACATGGCCTGCACTGTGTAGCACTAAAAAGGCCACAGAGGAAGGAGTAAGTCTGGGAGCAGCCCAGTTGGGGGGGGGGGAATCAATCCATCACCCCAAGATGCAGGGGTCTGGATTGATCTCTGATCAACCTCTGGTTCCTTCCTAGGCCCCATAATCGCACCATCCACAGACATGATAATGTGTTAAATGATATTAAATCCTATTCCTTCAGTTTCTCACACAGAATTATATTTTCTTTGTTTGGGGTTTGGACACCTGACTCAGTGTGCTCAAGGCCCACTCCTGGCTCCATGCTCAAGGATCACTCCTGCTGGGGCTCTGGAGACCATACATGCTGTGCCAGGAATCAAGCCAGGATCAGCACAGGCAAGGTAAGAGGCTTGTACCATCTCCATAGTCATGTTTAAGATATCAAAACTGGGTGCTTCACTAGATTAAGCTCGTGTTTTGCGTGTAGAAGGCGCCACCCTGTCCCCAACATTGTATGGTCCTCTGAGCACTGCCAAGAGTGACATCTCAGCACAGAGCAGAAATGGTCCCAAAATAAAACAAACAGGCCAACACCGTGGCACCTAGGGCAGAGCAGCCATTCTGTGCACTGGTCCTGGGGTGTTAAGAATGGTCAGCTGGAGGCCAGAGAGGTGGTCCTGCTAGTGTGACAAGAGGGATAGGAGAGGATGGGTTTGTCACACCACTGTCTCTGGCTGCCTTCTTCCAAAAGAGAAGGCCCATCTGGGGAGGGGGGCCTCTGGAGATGGGGGAAGCCAGCAGGGCCGGGAGGGTTGGAGAAGCACCCGGGACTTCCCGCCCTGCCTGTGAGCACGATGGCGGTGCTGGCGATGAGGCGGTGGAAATCCACTGCGGCGTCGAAGGGCACGTAGCGGTTAAGGAAGGTCTCGCGCAGGAAGGTGATGAGGTTGCGGCACATGGTGAGCAGGATGTAGGAGAACATGAAAGAGATGCTGGCGGCTGTGCCCCGGGACAGGATGATGCCCACGCGGGTGGTGTCCGTGATGCCCATGTGATGAGCCGCAAAGGCGTAATCTGCCAAGGGGCAGGTGGGTAAGGGGGAACCGGGGGGGGGGGGGAGAGGAGAGTGAACAGGGAAGACCGCGCCTGCCTCCTTCCAACAAGGAGTCCCATAGAAGGCTCTGCCCAGGCCAGAAAGAACTACAGAGGCCAAGATCCTGAGTCTGTCACTCAAGTGAGGCCCCGCCCCCAGCATTGTCACTCACGGGAGGCCCCGCCCCCAGGACTGTCGCGCTCTGGGGTGATCACTCACAGTAGGCTCTCTCCAGGAAAAGGCCCCCAGTGATGGCATAGAACACGGCCACGCAGCCAATGTGGCGCCGGTAGTTCTCAATGAAGCGCTTGAACTGCTGCACGGTCTGGTGGCGCCAGCTGCGTTGAAATTTCTCCCTGTGCGCCTCAGTGAATAGCAGCGGTTGGAAGGATGTGACCCTGTAAGAGAGGAAGCCTGGCTCCTCAGGGCAGGACCCAAAGCTAGGGCAGCCCCGCACCTTGAGTGACTCAAGCCAAGCAGGGCTCTGGTCAACCCCATTTCTCAAGCAGGGTGTGAGTGTAAGGACGCCTCTCAGGGGGTCAAGGGGCTTATTCTAGGCACCACCCCAGTGTCCATCCCAACTCAGACAGACCTTCCCACTCCTAGTCTAGATACCAACTGGCACTGCTCCAGAAGAGTCTCCAGCCACTCCCTTCCCTAAAGTCCATCTCCTCCAGAAGACTTCCCTGACTTTTTTTTAAAAAAAATTATTAGTTAATCACCGTGAGGTACAGTTACAAACTTATGAACTTTCATGTTTGCATTTCATTTACATCTCTCTACCAGTGCCCATTATCCTCCACCAATGTTCCCAGTATCCCTCCCACCACTCCCACCCCAACCCCCCCCACCCACACTGCCTCTGCAGCAGGGCATTCCCTTTTGTTCTCTCTCCTGTTGGGTGTTGTAGTCTGCAATAGAGGTATTGAGTGGCCATCATGTTCAGTCTATAGTTTACTTTCAGCACCCAGCTTTCAACCCGAGTGGGTCCTCCCAACATTCTCTGCTAGGTGTTCCCTTCTCAATCTCAGCTGCCTTTTTCCCCAGCACGTGAGGCCAGTTTTCAAGCTGTGGGGCAGACCTCCTGGTTCTTATCTCTACTACTCTTGGGTGTTAGTCTCCCATTCTGCTACTTTATATTCCACAGATGAGTGCGATCTTTCTATGTCCGTCTCTTTCTTTCTGACTCATTTCACTCAACATGATACTTTCCATGTTGATCCACTTATACACAAATTTCATGACTTCATCTTTTTTAACAGCTGCATAGTATTCCATTGTGAGCATTCCCCTGAGTTCTGAAGCCCTTTGCTGTCACGTCTATTATAACAAGCATCAGCTGGACATTGTAATGGTCAGTGTTCCAGACTCTTAGCAAACCATGATGCTCTTGGACAAAGACTAGTCATCTTGCCTGCAGCCCCTGTGTGGAGCACCATACCTGGTGCCAGAAGACAAGTAAAGTATGCATGCTGACAGGAAAGATGAACTGTCTGGGTGGAAGGGGGGGAGCTAACATACTTCTTGCCAAACCTCCGTCGAATCTCCTGGGGAGGGTCTGTGTCCATGGGGCACTGCATTTGCTGTGGTGTCAGCTCCCCCTCCATGTCACTCCGGCGACAGCGACCACTCACTCGGGGAGAGGGACTAGTGCAAGAAACAGATCAGACTTTAATCAGCTGGGCACTTGGTCTTCTGCTGCTCTAGGTCTGCCTTCAGACACACTCAGTCAAGAAGGAGCGGAGTGCTCAGTCACAGAACAGGAGGACACCCCACAAAGACCCAGAGAGAGAATGAGCTGATCCCGAGGCTTCGGCCAGGGGACAGCACAGGGGTCATCTGAGCCAGGCAGTGAGTGAGCTCTGGGATCGAGCAGCTCTGCTACCCCTGACACAGGGCTGATTCCGCTTTCAGGGGTGTGATTGGGGGATTGGGTCACACTCAAGGGTAATCAGGGCTCGTTCCTGGCAGGGCTCAGAGGGCTGTATATGGTGCCAGGGATCAAACCCAGGTCAGTGGTGTGCAAGGCAAGTGCCCTGCCCACTGTACTACCTCACCAGTCCAGGAAAATCTTTTTCTATTTGCACGGATCAGTGGTGGCACTGATCCTGGTTGTTCTTGAGCAAGAAGAGACACTTCTTCATCCCCATCCCTTCATCCAGCATGCCCCTCCTCGGGCTCACCAGATCTTCTCCTGGCTGATGTAGGAGGCTCGACGACAACGGTCCTTGATGTCTTCAGGAACCTCCACCCCTGTGAAGCAGAAGCTACTTAGTACCCAGAGCCAGGAGGACCTGCTCAAATTCACAGCTCCCATTGCCATCCACATGCTGGGGGTGGGAGGGGGGGCTGGCCAGCACAGCCCCCACATCTGGGCATACCCCAGCCTCAGCCCCTTCCCCCAAGGGGAGTTATACCAGTGGTAGGAAGAAGGCTTAAAGCAAAATTCACAGGGGGCCCTGAGCAATAAATAATACAGCAGGTAGGGCATTTGTAGCACTTGCTCAACCCAGATTCTATTCCCAACATCCCATATGGTCCCCTGAGCACCTCCAGGAGTGACCCCTGAGTGCAGAGCCAGGAGTAAGCCCTGAGCACCACCAGGTGAAGCCCACCCCCTTTTAGCAAATTTCAAATTACAAGGGCAGAGGATGTGACTCAGTGGGAGAGACCTTGTATATGGGAAGCCCTAGGTTCCACACACAGAGGAAAGAAAAGTTTCAAAATAAAATGTGTAGGGGAGGGGGTGCACAAGAGTCCAACAGGATGGAACATAAACTTTGCATGCAGGAAGCCCAGACTTGATCGTCAGCACCACATGGTCCCCTAGCACTTCCAGGAGCAACCGCAAGCACTGAGCACCACTAGGGGAAACCTCTGGGCACCACTGGGTGTGGCCCAAGAGCAAAATAAAAATAATAGAATTTGGAGGAAACAACAAAGCACAACTGTTAAAAACAAAACAAAATAGCTCTCAGTGCTCTTTCTCCTTAGCCCTCAGTCCCCAAGCCAGGGACTGGGTGTCCCCAGGACTCTGGCCCGGACTCACTCGCAGGCGCCTGCGCACCTCTCCCAGGCCCAGGTGCCTGCTGCCCTGGCTTCCCGGGAAAGGTACAAAGCTGCAGAGTCAGCAGGACTCAATCTCTGTCAAGGCCTTCTCTCCCCTGGCAAAAGGAAACCCTGAGCTGAAGCCCATCTGCATCTTGTCTAACTTGCCCTCCCTCTCCCCGCCCTCCTCGCCCTCCAACATCAGGGCAGCTCAGCTCCCCCAAGTTCTCACAAGCCTGGGAGGGGCTGGGTTATAGGTCTCAACATGTAACAATGAGAATCGGGAGCTCTGAGGCCACAGACAGTCCCCATGTCCGCTCCCTGCCCCTTCCTCACCCTGTCTCCGGGACCCGCCCTTCTGAGTCAGAAGCTGGTGGGGCAGGAAGTAGGGGGAGGGACAGGAGACAAGGGTCTACTGCCACATGGAGCCAAGATTGACCACGCATTCTGGAAGCTCAGAGAGAGGCAAAGGAAACCAGAGCATCCCCCCAGCACTAGGTAGTACAAGAAAACATTGCTCTGGCCCTGAGCCAGGATATCTTTGAGCTGGGGGAAGAACTCGGGCCACTATCTGGCCACTGCCCTTCCACCCCACCCAGAACACCCCATCCTGACCTTGCCCAGACCTACCTGCATTATGAATTTTTTTTTGGGGGGGGGCGTCAGGACACATACCCAGCAGCCCAGCAGTGCTCAGAGATTACTCCTGGATTGACACTCAGGAATCACTCTGGGTGGGCTTGGGGGGCCATATGGGTGCAGGAATTGAACCTGGGTCAACTGCATGTAAGGCAAACACCCTCCCAACCGTACTATTTCTCTGGCCTGCCCTGCATTATAATTTCATGGGTTCCCAGGCAATGTGTCCTTTCTGGGATCCCCACAATATATTTTACAATTGCATAGATATAAAGAAGAAAATAATCTAGTTAGAGATGGTAATCTACAGATATGGCCAGTATGGCCACCCTTTTCTGCTGTTAGTTGAAGAAATGAAAACTGAAAGCATGTTGGCCTTTGGCTGGCCTTCGGCAGAAGCCTGCATGTTCCAGGGTCAGGCGGCCCCACCTCCCGCCGACCCCCACCTCTGACGCAGAGCTGCGTGAAGCGCAGCTCACTGTCGTGGTCTCGCAGCATAAAGTGGAAGTCCTCCCACGTCAGCTCCTCCTTGTCCTGGAAACCCGACTCCCGGAACATGGACTCCACCACCTCGGCCAGCTGCGTCTTGGACAGGCAGTTGTTAGAGATCTCGATGAAGGAGCTGGGGTGAGGGGAGGAGAGCCATCAGGCCATCCCAAGGGCTCCCTGGTTATCCTCCCAGGCCCTCAGTGCCGCACCCCAGCCCCCCATGGTGACCAGCTCTGGCTTTGTGTGTGAGGAGGAGGAGGCACTGGCTTCCTTCTTTGCATTCCCCCCTTCTCCTTGTTATCCCTGTCCTGACGTGCTTTCTGGCTTGCCCACAGGACCGACCTCAGCATCCTGATGAACTCATCCTTGGAGATGAGACCATTCCCGTCAAAGTCATACATGCGGAACATAAGGCGGGACTTTTCCTCAGGGGAACCTGGGGGAGAGAGAACCCCATGAGGAAACCCCCAACCCCAGGCTGGCTAGGAGGGGTCTTACACCACTCGGACCCACTTGCTAGACCCCAGCAGGGTGATCCCCTTAGATGTCTGCTCTGGCTAGAAACGTCATTTCCAACATACCAACCACACTCGCATCCCAGTTCCCAGCCCCTTCCATCTAGATCATTGCCCCTCACCCCTGCCCACCTTTCATGAACACCACCAGGATGTCCAGAAACTCCCGGAAGGACAGGTAGCCATTGCCGTCCTTGTCAGCCAGAGAGAACATGGACTCCACAAACATGTCCTGGGGCTTGAGACCGAGGGACTCGGCGAACTCGACTCTGCTCAGCTCACATGTCAGGGCCTCCCGCACCTTCTGGGATGAGTCCAGGGGCAGCGTCCCCGCGTCGGCCTGGTTGATGTCCAGCACCTGCAGGCCAGCAGCAGAGAAGGGGAGAGAAGTTTTCCTTGACTCCACGATTCCTTGAGATTTGGAGGAGGCACCTTTAAAAGTTTCTGCCCCGCACTGCCTGCCCTGAGCACTACACCATGAGCACTGGGGGTGGCCTCTGAGACCATGTTTGCCCTCCAGAGCCCTGGTCTTCTGTGGGAGCTGATTGGAACATGGACACATACTTGAACCCAGGGGGTCTAGAACTGGGACTGAAAGGGGCTGGGTCTAAGTTGAGTGCAGCCAGAATCTTCTATTGTGGCTCATCCTTCTCCTCCAAGTGCTCTGACAGTGAGGCAGAGCAAAGCAGAGAAACAGAGGCAGAAGCAGAAAGCATGGCCTTGTGTGCAGACAGCTTCTTCTCCCTGGACACAATCTTGTCTTGGGAATTTCTGAGCTCCCCCTTTTTCTTCAGAGTTCTTTGAGACTCAGTCAAGGCTAGCAGTTTGCTCATATCCCAGAGAATTTTTGTTGTTCTTATGGTATTGTTTAGGGGCCAGACTTGGTGATGCTAAGGGCTTACTCCTGTCTCTGTGCTCAGGTATCACTCCTGGTGGAGCTCAGGGAGCCATATGTAGTGTCAAAGATTGAACTGAGGTTGGCTGCCTGCAAGGCAAGTGCCTTAACCCCTACACTATCTTTTCAGTCCAGCATCCCAAAGAAATATTTGACTAAGGAAATGAGCTGGCAGGGGTGAGAAAAATGTGGTTTTGGAAAAAGGGAATTCGGATATGGGGGCTTCTCCAGTGCCCTCAGGAGCTGCTCTGGCCCAAGGATAGCCAGCAAGGGAAAGGACATACAACCGCCCCCTGCAACTGTCTTTTCTGCCTGTCTGCTGAGCTGCCCTGGCCCAAACCTGGCTGTTTCCTGAAAGAAACTTTGTTCCTTCAAACAAACTGGTTTGGTGGAGAGAGCTTAAGGCTGGAGACAGACCAAGTTCATGTCCCAACCCTGCCACCCTGCCACCTGCTTGCTGCATGACCTCAGGCAAGTCTCCTCAGTTGTCCGTGCTAGTTTCCTCACCTGCCCTACTTATCACAGAGGGTTATTATAGGAATTGCCAGCCAGGTTTTACAGAAAATGTTTTGAAAGCTGAGAGCACTGTGCAGACAGAAATTCCAAAAGGCCACGCAGCACAGTAGCCCATGTTGGACACGGGGCGTTTCCCTAGCCCCGAAGACTCCTGAGCTATGGAACAGAGGTATCCTGGGCCGGGGAATGACTCATACCAGCTGGGAGGGTCCCTCCGTTCTAGCGCACATGCAAGTGCAAGCTATGGAGTAAAGGGCATACGTCATGTGCCGGCACAGTCAGGGACAATTAAACAAGAGCTGTCCCTGCCCCTCCTCAAATAGCACATTTTGCTCTTCTAAGTTCCTCTATTCAGTCTCTCCTATACCTTTCTTTTTTTTTCTTTTTTGGGTCACACCCAGCAATGCTCAGGGGTTATTCCTGCTCATGCACTCAGGAATTACTCCTGGCAGTGCTCGGGGGACGATATGGGATGCTGGGAATCGAACTGGGTCAGCCACGTGCAAGGCAAATGCCCTACCCGCTGTGCTATCGCTCCAGCCCCTCCTAGTACCTTTCTTGATTTGCTTTGGGGGCCACACTCTGCAGTGATCAGGGCTCACTCCTGACTCTGTGCTCAGGGATCTCTCCTGACAGGGGGCACAGGGCACCTTATGTGGTGGGGATCAAACCAGAATCGGTCCTGCCAAGTCTTGTATATTAATCTTTGTGTTATCTCTCCAGCCCCCTCTCCTGCCACATTCTTCTGAGCCAAAACTTGTTCATCTTAGAATCCCTGCTAGGTCTCACCTGCACTGGCCCTCACCAGCCTGAAGTCTCCTCAATCACTCACTCCTGGATCTCCTCTGCAACTTTCTCTGTGTCTTTCCATCTTCTGAGTGGGATGACAGACTCCTGCACTGCTTCGTCTCCCCTATAATACTTAATCTCTGTCTCCTCAACTTGTCCACTCCCTACTCTGCCACCAGGGTACCTGCATTTCGGTTGAGGGGAGGACCCAAACCCTGGCCTTTCTCTTCCTGTTCTGTATCCCACATCCTCCTCCAAACACATCAGCCCCCTTGCAGGACTCTCATCCCCTGTCTCAGCCTTCATGTCCATGCTTGGCTGATGAGAGTGAGGACAGGCGGCCTGGGCAGTGAGGAGGAGGAGATGGGGGAACACCATCACCCTTGCAGCTGGGGGTGGACTGGTATAGGACAGGAGCAACTCCATGAAATTTGAGCAAAACTGGAGTAGAGGCAGGGGTGTTTGGGTCACACTGGTGGTGCTCAATTGCTCCTCTCGGTGCATGGCTGGGGGGGGCCCTTTTGGAGGTGCTCAGGGGGCTCAAACCCGGGGCTCCTACAAATGCAACATGCCCTCCAGCCCTGTGAGTGGTCTCCTGGCTTCCCACTGCAAAACTGACTAGAAGCAAGAACTCAGAGCCTCTGACTTTCCCTGGAGTCACCCCACGACCTCAGTCAGGTGGGGTGTGGGGGCAGGGAAGGCACCTCGAGAATCAGACAGACCAGGCCAAAACCCCTCCTGCCTTCACACCTGGGAGAATAGGTGCCTGAAGAAGGTCTCCAGGAGGTGGCTCCGCTGCTCCCGCGTCACAGCCACCCGCATCAGCTCCTGCTCCCGCAGCTCCCACTCCTGGAAGCTCAGCCCACTCTCCTTCAGAGTCGCCCGCAGGTTTTCCACCAGCTCCTGCCGCTCCTCCTCCAGGTTGAACAGCAGCACCTAGGAAGGGCAGCCATTCATCCGGGCCCTGGAAGGCCCGACGCTCTCTGTGAGTGCTGCCAGGGGACCATGGGGGAAGAGAAACCCAGCAACAGAGAGGGCGTTCTCCTCCCACACACCCTCCCCTGGACGCTTCTGCAGGTGCAGGGGGAGCATTCAAAAGGCATATGCACAAAGCTGACCTTCTTTCTCTTGCCCAGACTGGAGAACTGATCAGGGAGGCCAGGGGACAGGGAATAGAATGGGGACCCTGAGTCAGAGCCGAAACTTTGACTGAGTCGCCTCCGCAACAGTGAGTCTAACAATTCACTAGAGCCTGAGATCAGAGGACAGGGCTGAGTGTCCTGCCTCTTTTGAGGACTCCTACTGAGGACTGGCCAGGCTGTCTTTACAAGGGAGGGACAGGCCGTGTCTGCAAGAGGAAGGACCGCGGGGATCATGTCACCCAGCATGCCCGGGGCAGGATCAACATGTTCCAGGTGATCTTCCGGCAAGACTAGAAGCCAGAAAGCGCGGCCTAGCCTGTGACTTTTCCTCTCCCCCAGGTGGCCTCCCTTGCTGTCCCTGTGGACAAGGATCCCTGGGGCCATCTGGGCTGTACCAGGTCATACTCCTTGGGGATCTTGAGCAGCAGGGTGCGGCGGCCACGGTTGCTGGACAGGATGAGGTTGACCTGCTGCGGGGGCCGCAGCTGGATGATGCGGAGCACAGAGAATCTGCCGTCTACTACGCGGACCTGACCGGGCTGCAGATGCACCAGCACATGCCGGGAAGGCTCCTTGCGGCCCTGCCATTCCAGTGCTGCGGAGAGAGGGCGCTGGTCAGCGGGGGCCGCCCAGAAAGTACATGGCACAGCTCCAGCTCTGGGCTGCAGTGAGAATAAGACCCGCATGGTGCCTTGTTCCTTCCAGGATGGAGGGGATCCCCAGTGCTGATGAAAGGAATAATGCCCATGGCCTGAGTACTGACTATGTGCCTGGCACTCTACCATGGGCTCTGCATGAGTTCATTCATTTAATCTTCACCAGCCTATGAGGTAAGGGGTATACCCCTGGCTTTCTCCTGGCTCTGCACTCAGGTATTACTCCTGGTGTGGGGGCACCAAATGCAGTGCTGGGAATAGAATCCAGGTCAGCTGCACACAAGCAAGACCCTTAACCGTGTACTATCTCTCGAGACTATAGATGGTAAATATATATCAATGGTATTTCTATAATATATGTGTTTGTATATACATATGTATGTACACATACATGTACATATACATATATAAATATATATATATAATTTAGTTTGGGGACCACACTTAGTGGCACTCAGGGTTTACTCCTGGTTCTATGCTCAGGGATCAATCCTGGCAGTGCTCAAGGGACCATATGCTGTCATTGGGCACAAGGTAAACACCTTATCCACTGTCTCTACCACTCCTGCCAGTAAGTGATATTATCAATGTTATTTTACTGGGGTGAGGGAGGTAGGGTAGGGTTTAAAGAGATTTAAAAAAATTTGCATAGCAGTGAAACCAAGACTCCAGTGGTAGGTCGCGCTCTCACGTCTCTCTGTAAGTGCTTCTCTGCAGCCTGAGATGCCAGTGCAAGAAGTCACAAGGCAGCTATGCTCAGGCATGTACCCAAGGCCACAGTCACCCACCCTGTGAAGAGTCGCCCTGGAGGCAGTGTTCCCTTTCCCCCGCCCCCCCCTCCGCCCCATCTAAGTGGGACTCTTAAGGAGCCCTGTGGGTGGAGAAGTCCAGGCCCCACTAACTCCAGGAGAGCCCTGGGCCCCAGGCCTTGGAAAGAGAGCCCTTTTCCTCAGGCTGCTGACGTGGAGGTGGGCTGAGGCCAGCAGGCTCCACCCCACCCTGGCTGGCTCTGTACCTACCTTCCACACCCTCCACGAACTTCTCAGACATGATGCTTTGGCGGCCCTGCCCTTGCAGCCTCTTGAAGTTCCGCCTCCGGAGTCGGGCAACAATCCAGGCGCTAAGAAGGCTCACTGCGAGGACAGAGGTGGCAGGACACTTAGAGGAAGGCAGGGGCCTGGAGAGATCAGTGGTCACATCTCCTCCTAGGTCTTTCCATTCTATGGTCTCCAGAGATGATTTTCCCAAGGACATGCAAACTTCACACCAGGGGGAGCATGGAGGAGCATCCTAGGGGGACTGCCCAGCCTCCCTTGCTGTCATTACATAGAGCCTAACCCAGACAGAGACTATGTCCTCTCTGTCAAAGCCTGGGTCCATTCTGCCAGACCACTGGGGCACACCAGGGAAGCCTTGCCCTGAGCAATGCCATCTGTGTCAGCCTTGGCTCCCCAGCGGCCCAGCCTCTGATAGTCTCTCATACCCCTGTACTACAATTAGCTGTGGAGGGGTTTCCTCTAGTGAAGGGAACCTAGAAGACAGGGAGGTAATTCTCCATGACACTAACTTATCTGCAAGTCAGATACTCCTCATGTCCTGTCCTGACTGACCAGAGGATCAATCTGGAAGATTGATTTCCTAAACAGAACCACCCACATTTTACCACCCCCACCCCCACATCCTTATAGACCCTCCATACGCCCACCCGACCCATTCCTTTTACCTAGGGGGAAGCAGCAGAGGGTCGCAATGGTGACCCAAAAGCCAAATCTGCAGCCCTTAAAATAGTCTCGAATGATGTAAGGAGTGCAGGCTGGCAGGCTCTCAGTGCTGAGCTGTGTGGGCTGTGGACAGGGGTCTCCTAGGGAGGCAGAGAAAGTTGGAGGTCTGAGGAGGTGGGCCACAGTGGCACAGGGCCACTGAAGCTGAAAGAGGGCAATGACCTGGGTGGCAGAGGTGACGGAGCTGCTTATGTCTTTCATTGCACCAGGAGTGCTTGCCTTCTTGCCTTGGACATCTCTCTCTCTTTCTCCCTCTCTCTCTCTCTCTCTCTCTCTCTCTCTCTCTCTCTCTCTCTCTCTCTCTCTCTCTCTCTCACTCTCACTCTCTCACACACACACACACACACACACACACATACACATACACACACACATTCACAGAGGCGCATGGATTAGGATTGCCTCACTGAATCAACCCCCACCCTTCAACAGTCCTTCCTGCTTCAACTTGGATCTGTCCTCACTTGGGCACTGCCTGCAGCTGTGTGGATGGGCAAGGGGTATCTACACAGCAAGACATGACCAGTTTGGTGCACTGAACCAAAGTTCCCAAGGACAGAACCGTGGCTCACTCCCCCTTGGAGGCTGCCACCAGCCCTACTGAAGCCAGCCCCAGAGGAGGAGGGCCGAGGCTCAGAGCCCAGCCCCCTCCACAATCGCCCTGGCCACTAACCGGCTCTCCAGAAAAAGATGTTGGGTTGCAGGGCATTCGGGCTCAGGTTGGTGACGGCCACCAGAACATCCCGGAGCGAAGTGTTTCTGATCTCTGTGATCTCTTCCTCAGAGAACAGCCTGAGAGTGGGTGAGATGCTGTGGTGGAGACACAGGTAGGCAGGCCCCAAGCCCACAGACCCAAAAGAGAGGGAAGGGAGATAGGTGGAGGGTACTGGGAATCAGACAGGTCTGGAACCAGGTCAAGGAGGAGCGTGACAGTGGACCCCAGCAGGCCTTACCCATTCCTGGTGTTCTCAAACCAGTACCGGTCTCCATCCCGCAGTCGCACAAACTGGTCGAGCACAATGGCACTGAAGAGGGGCCCAGGGTCCCCGTGGCTCTCTAGGAGCCCCCCAGGGAGCAGCTCCAGGCGAGACAGGTCCTGGTCGTATAAGGCAGCTGTAGCCTCTAGCACCTGGAACCAAGAAGGGATAAGAATGAATACAAACACCCAGATGGGCACCAGGAGTAATTTCACAGGACAGGACCAAAAACTCACTCATTATGCCCCAGGCACTGCTCCAAGTGCTCTGTATGAATGCATTCATTTAGGGGAAATGGCTCACTAATTCGGCTACCTGTTTTATAAAGTTGCAGTCGGATGTTTGCCTTTCTCCAACATACACTTGTTCTCAGAAAGGGCAAGATATGTGCTGATGTTGAATGTAGGATGAAGTGTGAAAACAGATGTTTGTTTGTTTGTTTGTTTGTTTTTATTTGGGGGTCACACCCAGAGAGGTGCTCAGGACTTATTCCTGTTCTGTGCTTAGAAATTGCTCTGGTAGGACTTGAGGGACCACACGAGATGCTGGGGATTGAACCTGGGTCAGCTGCGTGTAAGCTGATTATCTTTCTGGCCCTGTATTTTCAAATTTAATTTTAAAATGTTTTTCTTGGTGGGGGAGTCCACACCAGCGATGCTGAGGGCAATCCCTGGTTCCATGTTTGGGAAACGAGGTGGTGCCTTCCTCGTGCAAAATGCATGTGCTCAACCTATTGGGTGATTTCCCTAATAGAATGTGCTCCCCCCACAACAAACAAAAACAAAAAAAATCAAATCTCTGAGTATACATTGCTTTTCAAGAACAGTCTTTCTTGAAAGGAGCAGCATCTTCTACCTGATTGTCACTGTTCTTTCCCCAATGAAGGCAGCAGCAGAGCCCTTGACCAGCTTCACTCCTTCAAGGTCCAGCTGAAGCCAAAGGCCCACTACTTCTGGCCTGCCAGGTGATCGCTAACTTCATATTGATATAAAATTTACAATGCCTTGCCTGTATAGAAGAAGAAGAGGAAGGAAAAGAAAAGACAAGGATGAAGAAAAAGAAGGAGGAGGAGGAAGAGGAGGAGGAAGAGGAAGAGGAAAAGAAGGAGAAGGAGGAAGAGGAAGAAAGGGCAATACACAATAAACAGAGGGACACACTGTAGAAACAGTGTTGTGCCCAGGGGCACATGCAGACAAAGTTAACCATTGATGGTTAACAAGCCACAAGTGGTTAACAAGCCACTTGCCAAGAGATCACTCAGGGTGTGACAGTCTGAATCTCAGTGCATAAAAACTACAGTAAAAACGTTAAAAGTGCAAGCCTTGCATACAACTGACCCAGGTTCATTCCCTAGCACTGTGTTTCGTCCCTGGAGTCCCTCAGGAATGATTCCTGAGCACAGAGCCAGGGAGTAGCCCCTGAGCACAGCTGGTGTAGTCTCAAAGTGAAAAACAAAACTGAAAGAAAAAGGTTAAAAGTGCACATAAAGTACAGTGTTTCCCTAAGTCAAGTACCTTCAATACTTTGGGAGAATTTCCTAGGAGTTCTGGGAAGACAAATGAGACAAATCCTATAAAGTTCCCGGCATGTAACAGATGGCTAGTAAACATTTGCTGGATGTGCATAGCAACAGAGAAAAGCAGAATCCTGCTTGTCTGGTCATCTCCACCCTGATGTGGTCACCGGGAACGGCAACTTAGGTGAGCCCAGTCTTCTCCCAGGAACTGGTCGCCAGCACCTCTCTCATGTCTGCCTTCCATGTCATGTCCAGCATACCCTGACCCACTGCCCTGCCCTTGGGTTCTGACCCCTCCTCACAGTGCCATTGATTCGGGAGAGTGCAGGGTTGATGTCTCGCCAGCTGGTAACAGGAGGCAGGCCCAGGGCTTCCCTGGCTTTGCTGTAGGAAGGCAGGCCCAGATCCCGGCCCCGTTGCAGGCAGCTTGCCATGTGATCTGTGCGGGAAAACTTCAGAGGTCCAGGCCAGAAATCTGAGGAGATAGCAGAAAGGACGAGAGAGTGGGGGGCCATCATAGTGCCTCTAACCCATACCTGAGGATTGGGGATCTGGGCCCTCCAGAGCGAGATGTGGGCCAAGTCTGGGAGCTCTCTGGGCAATGAGAGCAAACTCTCCACCCAGGGCAGCAACCCCCACCCCCTGCCTGACTCTGGAGCACTTCTAAGGACCAATAGCCTCACCCTGCAGCCTCCAGGCTCACCTTGGACATCCTCAACCACCACATGGTCCTCTCGCTCGGCGATCTGGGAGGCCATGCCCAGCAGCAGTGCGACCACATCTTTGGCATTTTGGGAATGCTTTGAGGGTGGAGAGAGGAGAGTAGTGTGACCAGAGCTCTGGGACCCACCCAATCTGCTATTTGCTCCTAAACTGGTGAGCCATCCTCCTCTGTAGGGTGATTTTTCACTCGGGGTGAGTGGGGTCCCCTCCACAGCTCATGCTGCCAGGACACAGGGCTCCACCAGCACAAGTGACTTAGCATCTTATTTCTTCTATTTTAGGAGACTTGACAGTATGGTTGAAAGGACACGAGAAGATTTAAGTTTTGTACTTGCTGTTACCAACCAGCAAATCATAGAACCTCTCTCAACTGTCTTTTCTTTCATGAAAAGGGTCCTAGGAATTAATAAAATACCACAATAAAGGGGCTGAAGTGATAACACAGCGGGTAGGGCGTTTGCCTTGCACGTGGCCGACCCGGGTTTGATTCCCAGCATCCCATATGGTCCCCCGAGCACTGCCAGGAGGGATTCCTGAGTGCATGAGCCAGGAGTAATCCCTGTGCATCGCTGGGTGTGACCCAGAAACAACAACAACAACAACAACAAAAAACAAAACAAAAAATCACCACAATAAAATAAGCAGAAAAAAATTAAGAGATTAGGGCATTGAGGCTCCTTTTTAACTCAGCCCATGACTATGATCTCCCTCTTTCCTATCTACCTTTCTTTTTCTTACTAACAACTCCATACAAAGTAACTGATTTTGTTTTAAATAAATGATCAATAGTTTCCATCCCTTCTGTGGCTGGATTTGGATCATTGGGATTATCCCTCTACCCTGCTTCCCTTCCCCAATTCCCATTCATACCCACAAGCTGCCCTGTGTGTCCAAATGGAAAGTTCCTTAGAGGCTGGGTTCGTTGGGTCCCTACAAGGCCTACAGGGGACCCACAACTGTCAAGGGAGAGAAAAAATCCTGGGAGAGGAGGAAGCAATGAACGTAGACCCAAACCTGTACAAGCCATGTTGTCTGCCCATCTCACATGGTGGGATAGAAGGCTGGCATATGACCTAGAACAACTGCCAACTTATTTCACACACTAGTACTGGGGATGGTTGAGGCCCCCAGGCTGCCTCCTCCAGCCCTCCACAGCCCAGCTGGCTACCTCGGTTCCAATGAGGCACCACACACATCCCCAGATAGAGATATACAACCTGCCCCAAAAGCACACACCCACTAATGTGCCCCTAGCCTGACCTCTCGCCTCCAGTAGCTGTTGCAGACCCGGAGAGCTCTGGAGACAGTTGAGTTCCAGTCAACCCACTGGAAGTGACAGCTGGCATTTCTGAAAGGCAAGGAGCAGAGAGTGATGACTTGGGTCACAGAGTCTGGCGTTAGCTCTGCGTTAAGTCACTGCTTCCCTGAGGTGGGCTGTGTGAATGGTAGGTGCAAAACAATTTTCACTTTGCTTTTTCTGTTCATATATTTGTTTGAGCAAGGCCTGGCAGTGTCAGGACTTACTCTTGCTTCTATACTCAGGGATCACTCCTGGAGATACTTGGAGGACATATGTGGTGCTGAAGATCAAATCTGGGTCAGCCCTATGCAAAGCAATGCCTTAATTGCTGTGCTATCTCTCTGATCCATCAATTTGATTTGTGTAAGCTCTCTCTCCCCAAATCAGAACATCTAAAACTTCTCTCTCCCTCTCTACAGATATATGTATATACATTACAAACAAAATAATACAGTTACTTTAAAATGATTAGATTTATTATCATATATAGTGATTATAAGAATTAAGTGGAAATACTATTATATATATTTGATTAAATATGTATACAAAATGAAAAATAATAAATATGTAAATTTATTTTAAGGGTCTCCCGGATGGTACTCTGGAGGCCTTGAGGCCCATCTCAGAGATCTTCATTAATTGGGCTAGGAGTTCAATATAAGGGCTCAAGGATGCAGTGCTGAGGATTATTGGGGTGAGCCCAGTGGTGTTCAGGATCTTCTAAGATTTTGGAGACCTTTTAAATGTAAAGCATGAATCTTAACCCTTGTAATGTCTCTCCAGCCTTAAATATGTATACTTTTAAAGTTCCTTTTTCATTATGCTGAAGTTATTATTTTTTCAGCTCTCAACTGTTTATATTATAACTTTCCCTCCAAAGTCTTGTGTCACCTAGGTCCTGTGCTTATAATTAAAACTGTTCCCACCGAAATGCCAAAAGTTGAAGTTAAGAGTAAGACTGTGACTCACTCTCAGAGTCTCAATTAACCCATCTTTATCTGAGGGATTAACAGCTACACTAGCTGCAGGATATGAATTTAAAAGTACTTGAAAATCACAATGGGGGCCCAGAGAAGGTGCAAAAGTGAAGGCACTGGCCACTTCCACTCTGGCTGGAATCCTGGCACTGCATGGGATCCCCCCAGTATCTCCAGGAGTTGCACCCCTGCTCCCCACATTGCAATGGGGCTAAGCAAATAGTTGTTGTTGTTTTTTTAAATAAATGACATTAAAAAAAAACAATTAAACAACGGATTATCTTTTAAGACAATTGTCTTGTCCTCCATAGTTCCCTTGAAGAGTCATGAACAGTTTCAATTAATAATCCACTTCTGGGGGCCGGAGTGATAGCACAGCGGGTAGGGCGTTTGCCTTGCACGCGGCCGACCTGGGTTCGATCCCCGCCATCCCATATGGTCCCCCAAGCACCGCCAGGAGTAATTTCTGAGTGCAAAGCCAGGAGTAACCCCTGAGCATCGCTGGGTGTGACCCCCCCAAAAAAAAAAATCCACTTCTGAAAGCTCCTAAAGGCAGATTTTTTTTTATTTGACACAAACCTTTGCGTTCCTCCCTCACCTCATGTAGACGCCAGGGGGCACCATGGTGGAGAGAAACTGTTCAGACGCCACCAGGAACTCTGGAGAGATGCTGGGGTCCAGGAAAGGGTGGTACCCTAGGGGAAGAGAAGACAGAGCACTTTAGCATGTCACTCCTGTACTATGCGACACCCGGGGTCAGCGCCCTCCAAGAAAAGAGCCCGCGAGCTTTCTGGTCCTCCCAGCGCCTCCCGCGAGCTTTCCTAGCCCCCAGCCCCTCACCTGCATAAGCGGGGGGCGTCTTCCCAAGGAAGCTGGGCAGCCACTCATACATGGCGATGTTCTGAGGAAGAAGGGAGAGGGGCTGAGCGCTGGAGCGGCGGGATCCACAGGGACCCAAGCCCGGGAGACTCCTGGGAAGATGAGGCACAGGCAGGGCTGACTGGGGAGAGACCCCTCTATAGGCGGATGGGGCGTTGTCCCACCTCACCGTCAAGGAGGGGGTCACAGACCAGAGTCTCCCACTGAGGAGCCCTTTGCCCCTCCCACGACTCCCAGAAGTGATGCCTCCAGGTGCTGGGGGCTGGGGAGCTGGACTAGGGCGTTGGCGGCGGGGCGGCCCAGGAGGGGTCTGCGCGGGGCCTCGGGGCTCTCCCGGGCGGCGCTGGGCTGCGACTGACCTGGTAGGTGGCGATGACCCGCTTGCGCGCGTGCTGGAACAGCTGCTCGTCGTCCCAGCTCGGGTGCGCGGCCGCCAGCCTCTGCGCGCACAGGTTGTGGTAGCGGAACCACAGCAGGCCCAGCGCCTGCACGAAGGGCTCGCGGTTCCCGCGCTCCGCCCCGAAGGCTGCACGGCGGGGGGCGCGGGCACGTGAGCTCCGGCCGGGCGTCCCGGACACACCCCTCTCCCGAGTACCCCTCCTTGAGACCGAGACCCAGCCCCGGGGTGCGCCCGACCCGGCCTCACCGTACAGCCCCCGAGGCCCGCGCTGGCCGGTGGCGGGGTCCGGCGCGACCCACATGAGCTGCGGGTTCTGCGCGTCCCGCGGGAAGTCGGGGTCCGGGCCCGACGCCAGCTGCCCCCCGGAGAAGCTCCGCAGCGCATCGCTCCAGGAGTGCGAAGAGCCATAGATGGCGCTGCCGTCCAGCCAGCCGGTCACCTGGTTGGTCTGCGGGCGGGCGCGCGCAGGGTCGCTGACACGGGGTGGGGGCCTCCGGCACAACCCGAACCCAGCCCGGGCTCCCCCGCGCCCGTCCTGCCGTGAGTCCTGCGGCCGCCTAGTCTCACCAGGTCTCGGGGGTTGCTGGGGCTCTGGCCGGTCTGGGGGTCCCAGCGGCTTCTCTGGAATGGCAGGACCACGTCCCCGCGTCTGTGGGGGTCGAACACAGGGTCTCCGGGCGGGATGTGGATGTTGAGGAACTCGGCGGGGCAGCCGGGTCTGTCCACGCTCACCAGGTCCGACAGCACGTGGTAGCCTGGGGGGGAGGGGCGGAGGTCAGGGTCATCCCTGAGCCAGGTACCAGGTGCCCTCACCCAAGGTTCCTAAGAATAGGAGACAAGTCCATGCCTTGACCTCCCCACCCCTTCCCAACCCTTTCTTACATCCTTGTCCAAACTGTTTTCCTCACCAGTTTGGCCTTCTCCTTGGTAACTGGGAGGTGCCCAGTGAGTGTGCCTAGAAAAGTGGGCTGGCAGCTCTGGTTTCGACTTGCAGCTGGGAGCAGCCTGCCCAGAGGGTCTGTCAGCCTTAGCGAATTGTTGGGCATCTCAGAATGTTGCAAGCTAAGGTGTGGGGGAGGGGCTGAATGGCCAGCAGGAACTGGGCATTAATACAGGGAACCATCAGCTACTGGGATCATGCTGCCCTACGCCTCCTATTCAGACCATGTCCTCTCCCCCTGCCCTCTAGTAAGAATCCAAACCCTGCCCAGGAACCTGTCCTTAGAACCACAGGGGCTGAGAGTGAGAAGAGAGTGCCAACAAGAGGCCACGTCCCTCCAGCCCACCTGGGCAAGGGGAAAATGCCCCTGTCCTCTTCCCCCATGTTCCCACTCTTTCTCCATGGGATATACTTATGTGTCTCAAACCAGGCTCTGCTTCCACGCCCTACCCCAGCTGTCTCCTTCCCATATCTCCCCATCACTTCGCTCCATACTCCCTGTTTTCCCCTCAGGACACAGAGGTGACCTCCAGCCCCGAGATTAAGGCTCTCACCAAAGAAGACCCCCATCACTGTGCGGTTCCGCAAGGAAGCCTGCCCTGAAGCGCCCCTCATAGCGGTGTTGCTAAGACTTCGGGGGTTGGGCAGATGGGGTTCTCCCTTGGCCTGGTACACACCATCAGCGTAGCTGGCTGGGACCAGCCGCTGCAGCCGTGAGCCTGGAGTGAGAAGAGAGGGGCAAGAAAAAGAATATTCAGGCAGGCTCTGTCACCTCCCTGCTGGGGTTCTGGCATCATAACTCATACAAAAACCTCAGAGATAGATTGGCCTTAGCTGGCACCTGCCAACCTTTGACCTCTGGTGGTAAGTACCACCGTGACCTTGGGGCTATGTCCTCTTGACCCTCATTTACCTTTGCTGCCCCATTTGTGCTCCTTGTGGTTGTTGTACCACCCATCAAATCGCTGCACCTCCCAGGAAATGGGGTTCTGAGCACCTGTGTGAGGACAGAAGGAAGGGTGGCTGGGCAAGTCAGAAGAAGATGGGGCCCTCCTGTCGGGACAGGAGTCCATCAGCTGAGACCTTTTTCTACACTAGGATGGCACGGGCTGAGGCTCCCTCTCCAACCACCCCTGAGAACAGAGTAAAGGACATGAACAATCATCAGGTGGGAAGCCTGCTTGTCAGACTGTTGCCCCTCAAAGATCAGAATTTCAAAGCTACTCCCCTCAACACCTCTGAAAAACCATCATCTCCCCTCCCCCTCCCTCCCACCCTCCCTCCCTACCTCCCAAACAAGAATGCAGGGCTTCAGGCAGAAACTAAGACAGCTTCCTTCCTAGTATACCATGGCCTGGGGCAGGAGGAGTGTGGGAAAAATGCCTGCTGGGACTAAGAGGCAAGAGCTCTGGAGAAAAGGGAAACCCAAGGCCAAGGGAAGGGGCAGGCATGCAGCCATGTACATGGGAAGCCTATGGCAAAGGAGAAGCTACTGGGCAGCCTCGCCATGCTGCTGCCTCCAGCAAGCACAGTTCATTCCGCAGGCTGCTCTCCTTCCTACTCTGTTCTCCACCGCTGAGCAGCAGGGCCTTGCTCCTTCCTCCTACTCACTGAACCTTTAGCCCACTTCCTCCTCAGAGACCTTCATAGGCTGCAGAAAAATGGCCTCATTCTAGTAAGAATCTGACCGAGTCTGAAGGTCATAAGATAAAACTTGTGGATCATATGTGTGGAGTGGGGGGGGCAATGTCCAGGGGTATGTGTGTGTGTGTGTGTGTGTGTGTTCAATAATTAAAAACACTGATAACTTTCCCTCAGCTTTTAGTCCAATGTGTCTCTGAGATTCTTATTGTTTTGTGTATCTAATCAGTCTTTCCTATGGGGGTGTCAGAGGTACTTTATGGAGAGTAGGGGTAGGGAAAGCATTCCCAGCTACAAGAGGGATGAAATAGGAATGGCTGTGATGAGACAACCATCCATATCTCTGTTTGGGGGTAAATTTTCCAATCTATTACCCACTCATCTAGTCAAGCAGCTTGAAGTGAGCACCTCCCGGCATGGGAATTTAGCTAGGAAATTGGGATTAAGAGATGAACAGGACACAGCTTCTGCTCCTGGAAGAGTCACTGGGTTGCGCTACTCCTAATCTTCTCCACTCTGTACTCACCCATGGGCATCCATGGCCCCACCAGGAGTATCCATGCCAGAGCCAGACAGAAGAAGCCCATGATGAAAATGATTAATGGAGTCCTAAAGCAGATTCTCTAGGAAAAAGAACAAGGATGGTCAGAATGATCCCCGGCATCAGGAAAGTCAGGTGAAAGTCTCTGTAGCCCCCTGAGAATCATGGCAGGGAGCTAGACCACAATCACAGTGGGTAGCAAAGTGTAGATGACATCCCATCTCCCAAGAATCTTTCATTCATTCAACAAACACTCCATGAGTTCCCATTATATCACGCGCAAAGAATAAATGATAAAACAAAGCAAACAAAAATCAGTGCCTTCCTGGGCTTTACCTTCTAAGACCATATGGAAACCAGCTTCCGGCAGTGCTTGTTGTTCCCCAGCGGCGCCTTGTTTGATGGCCAGGTCGCCGAGCTGTGTCCAGGATATCACACTGCTTCCAGTCCGCTGTGTCACTTCTCCGGTCTAGACCTTGGTTTCCTCTTCTGGCTATGGAAGTAAACATGCCTGAACTGTTCAGCTCCTAGCATGGATGCTGGAACCAAATGTGAGCATGAGGCTGAACTGAAAGCAAGTAACACGTCACTGCCAAGGAGAGAGGGTAGGCTTGGCTCCTCTGGGAGGGCTCTGGCGGGCTCCTCTCCATGTGTGCCTCTGGTGTCTTGTCATCTCTCCCCCGACCGACAAGTCACCCAGTAAGAAACTGAGGCAGCAGAGAACTTGGGCTGAGATTCTGAGGGCCACCGGGAGCACTGCAGGCCAGTGAAGAACTCCCCATTTAAAATCACCTTATGAGACTCACCTTATAGACTGGGGTGGGCGTACCTGAGGAGCCATTGATTTGAGGGAGACGGAGCAGGGAAAGCCTCACCTCCAGTCAAGCCCTTGGGGCTCCTGGACAGGTTGTCTAGTCACCAGAGGAGGGAGCACAGGGAATGAGCTCATCCTCACTCACCATCTATTAAATGAAAAGACCTGCGCCCTGTCCTAACTCACAAGCTCAGCATTCCGGCCTGTCTGTTCCGCTGCTGGTCTTTGCTAACGTGTGTGTGTGCGGGCAGGGCTCTGGACAGTTGGCCTTGTAAGGGTGTCACACTTAAGCGGCTCAGAGATCCTTCCCTGATCTGTCCTCATTCTGCTCCTCCTCCTTACTGCTATCTTCTGGAGCCTGCGTTCCTGATACCCGTGTGCCACTGCTAACTCTGTACAGACTGGCAAGGAGCTAACCTGAATGTTGTGGGTGTGTGTGTGTGGGGGGGGGTGTGTGGCGGGGAGCTGCCTCTTGCTGGTGGGGAGCCCCATTTCACACAGCAACCAATCTTTAACGGGAAGCACTCTCTAGATAACCCAAGTCAGGGCAGTGACCCCTGAAGGCGGTGACAGAACCACCTTAGACACAAAACACTAGAACCTGCCTGGTTCTTGCAGCACGTGGCCATTTTTCGGGAGAGGTGACCCTGGTGTGAGGGTGCACAGGAGATGGGTCCTGGCACTAGGGATTCCAACTTGGTTCCCAAAGGGTTTTGGAAAAGCTTAGACACTAAAAACTTAAAAATTCCCTCCAGGGAATGACGCGCTGTTGCCAGGAAATGCTCCAGAGAGAATCCCAAACAAAATACGTCACCCAAACATTCCCGGACCCCAAAAGTTCCAGACTCCCCAAACCTTGCTGGAGTGGAGGATAATCTCCTTTACCAGCCCCCATCTCCTTCCCTCCGTCCCCCCCCCCCGCCCCCGATTCTTTTGCAAAGAAGGAGCCAAAGCTAGAGAGTTCCCCTTCCCCGACCAGCGTGGGGGAGCCAGGGCGCGGTCCGCAGCTGCCCGGCCCCGCAGCACCCCGGCCCCGCAGCACCCCGGCCCGCGCGCTCTGACCTGCGGCCGCCGCGTCCCCGAGCCCGCACGGCGGGCTGCCTCCCGGCCGGCTAGCAGCTCGGCCCGCGACGCCGCTCCCGTCGGGCTCCCGCTCCGGCTCTGAGCCACCGCGGGCGGGGCTGCGCGGACTGGCGCGGCGGGGCCAGCGCGCCCCAGTTCCAGGGCGGGGCGGGGCGGGGCGCGGCGTGGGGCGGGGGAGAAGCCACGGGGCCCCGGACCCGCCGAGGTGTTCGGCCGAGACCAGGGCGCTGCAGGTGAGGAGGCGCGCGGGGGAACCCGGGGGAGACGGCCCGTCGGTGTCGAGGGTTCGGCCAGTGCGGCCACGTGGATGGCGCGAAGGGCTGGTCTAGTCCTACAGGTCTGGCGGGGCAGGGGAGTGGGCGGGCGCTGGGAGAATTGGGGCTGTGGGCGGGAGAAGTCGAGGAAAAGGGGGAGAGTGGTCCCGAATTCCCGCCCCTTCTACGGGATGTAGGTCCTGAGACTCAGAGTATCTTACGCCCGCAGATTACGGCCGGCATCCAAGCCCGGCATCCATCCTAAGGCCCTGAAGATCAGTGGTAATCACCACACACCCGCCCCTCGCCACCCCGCCCTCCCCTCCGTGAGAACTGGGGGTCTCGCCGCCTTCCAGCCGCTCCCGCACCCCACCGGATCCCCGAACCGCGCCGCGAGGTTTGTGCTGGAGCCGCCGGGTATGGGGATGTGCGGGGCTGGGAGGAGAAGGAACGCGGGCGCGGGGCGCGGGGGGCATGTATGGTTCTCGCGCACCCGTCCCTTCTCTGCCCAAAGCCGGGGTTTGGGGTGGGAGCGTCAGAGCCCCGCAGCCTCAGGAGTGGTGTGTGAAGGTGGACAGCAATTTAGGATGGAGTTAGAGGCTGGGGTGGGTGCTCGGAAGCACCTCGGCTCCCTACGTCGCGTCACTGCGTGTTAATTGAACTGGGGCTGGCAGGGGGGGTTCAGTCCAGAAAAAGAGCGCGCGTTTTCGATGACAGAAAGCCCATAACTGGTTCCTTTCCCTCTCCCTCACTTGTGCGCGCTGATGATGGTGACTTTCCCGCCCACACGAGGCCGACGACGCGGGCTACCGCACGCGCTTTTTTTTCTAGGAAGAGGCCAAGGGTCGGAGTCGAATGCGTCACCGAGGCCGTTGCAGGAGGGGTGGAGGGTGGTGGTGGGGGGGGGGGGGGACGAGGTGCGGTGGGTCCGGGTTTTGACAGGGCCCCGAAGTGCAGTCCCCCGCCCTAGCCCCTAGGGGCGCACTTCCCATGTCTACTCAGACCACGTTCAGCCTCTGTGGGAATTCTTCAAAGAGAAGGTTTAATGAGAAGCTAAGGGGAGGCAAGAGAAGCCTCATAAGGCTCTAGAAGTCCCTGATTTACAGACATGGAATCATTTTTCCTGGAACTTAGCCAGAAATTTTGGCTTCCATGGTTCAGTACCACCGGGCGCCTTACCCCGCTTCAGCCCTTATTGGGGGTTACTTACCAGGGATTGAAATCTTGTGTTTCCTCTACTTAATAGTTAACTCCTTATTGAGTGCAACGACTCACAAACACAACCCCCCTACCCCTTGTGCCATACACATACACCACATACCCAAGGTTTTGAACAAGACTGTCCAATTTTTCTGACAAGGTCTCCTTAGCCAGCCAGAGCTGTAAACTTTAAAGGGAGTCAACTCCAAGAGAATTAATCCATCACACTCAAGTGACTGCGTGTCACCAATTAGAGTACGTGACAAGTCCAGGCAGGCCACCCACTCCCCCTTTGTATTGAGTTAATATTCCTTACTCTATGGATTGGAGAAAACAGGTGAGGTGGGCAGGGAGGGATTCGAAAGTTATATCCTGTAAAGCTATGTACAAGAGAGCACTCAGCTTTCCAGGTACAAGATGACTTTGGTGGCTGAGGACTGGAGCTAGCACTCAGCTGATTCTATTTTCCCCATTTAAAAAATTGATTGAGATTCTATGATTTGCAAGACTGTAAACAATGGTTTTTCAGGCACATAATTCCACACCCTCCCCATATCCCTCTCCTAAGGACCACACTATCCCTCCCTCTCAACACCCATACCCCGGCTCAATTGTGTGGACCAGTTCTTCGGTTGTGTTGCCTTTGGAGTTTTGTTGGTACCTTTCAGCTGAGTTCCCTGATGAACAGTTACTTTATTTTGTGCCCACCCCTCATACACACACAGGAGAACCCCATTTCATCCCATGGTAGGTAAGGATTGGATAACTGTGTATGAAATAGTTAAAGTTAAATAGTTGAATCTGAAGAGCATGAGAAATGTTTCCATATTTTAGGCAGGCTTAGTCAAGGAAAAGTGTGTCCCTCACCTCTTCAGGTTTGGTGAGAAAGGAGGATTGCAAAATGTAAGGATTGGCCCACAGAGAGAAAATCACCTCAATTTGCCATAGGAGTCTCTGGTGGGGGTTTCTATGTCTAGATAGCTAGTTGTGAAGAATTCTTAACTTCTTGTGTGTGCTGTCTGAACTTGTACAGGTACATTGCATTGTACCTTCTGTAGGCCCATTCCTGTCCAAATGCATTGTATACATACACTATGCATGATGGTGAGCTTGGAAAGAGGTGGGCTAATTGATAAAATGATTTGAGATTCTTTTTCAGGATAAATTATACTACCATATGTAGTTGGCAGAGCAGGGAGGATATTCCTGAGAGAAATTTCAAGTTTTATAGAGAAATCAGCATTTCTGGGGATGGGAGCAGCTCAGTTCCACCTTTTCCTGCAGAAAACCTGTAAGCTTAATAATTCAAACTCAATTGGGATCTGTGTCTTGAAAAATTCATTTTACGTAGGGTAGTGCTAAGTGAAGAACTTGGTAGTGAACTTAAATGAGAAGAAAGTAGCGAGGGCTGGAGCTATAGTACAGCATGTGGGGCATTTGACTTGCACGTGGCTGACCTGGGTTCAGTTTCCAGCATCCCATATAGTCCCCCGAGCACCACTAGGAGTAATTCCTGAGTGCAGAGCCAGGAGTAACCTCTGTGCATTGCCAGGTGTGACCCCCCCAAAAAAAATAAAAGAAGGAAGTAGCAAGGCAATTTTTATCAACTGTCTTTGATGACGTCATCTTAATAAATGGTTTGGAAGATTGAAAATAAGTTAACATTATCCTATACTTCAGATACAAAAGACCTTTTGTTAGTGTTTCTTTGAAGCACTGTGTTAATAGAGATGAGCCATTCTTGTAAAATTTTATAACCTCTCTTTAAAACAAATATAGGGGGCTGGAATAATAGCACAGCGGGTAGGGCATTTGCCTTGCACAAGCCGACCAGTTCGATTCCCAGAATCCCATATGGTCCCCTGAATGCTGCCAGGAGTAATTCCTGAGTGCATGAGCCAGGAATAACCCCTATGCATCACTGGGTGTGACCTAAAAGCAAAAAACAAAATAAAATAAAATAAAACAAATATAGGAATAATGCTAATGTGTGACCCTGACAGAAATACACTCTTATTATTTTTTATATTGTAAATATTCATTTTTAAAGTTACAGAACATCAAGTGTTTATTGTTGTTTTTAGTGTTGTTTTGGGCTCCCCAGCTGCCCTGGAGCCCTGGGAGCTATACCCAGTTGTACTTGGGGGACATGCTGTGCCAGGGATCAAACTCAGGGTCCTGTGCATGCCAGACATGCACACTAGCCCTTTGAGCTATCACCCCAAGCCTCATACATTAATTTTTACATTGCTTTATTTTCTTTATTAATCAAGATTTTTTGTTAATCCCTCACTACTATACAAATTATTAATCCCTCCACCACCACAGCTAGGATCAAAATGATGTTTCAGATTCAATTAAACTAGAACATTTGTGCTTTTAGAGACTCCAAATATTGAAGATGCTTTCTGAAAAATTTATGAAATCACTGAAAATTGACAAGTTGGACAAATCCTTCCTGTCTCCAAGTCCTTAGTCTTTTATTGATGATGTTGAATTGATGTTGAATGAGAGTTCAATATAAGGCAATGAGGGAGCATAGCTCCCTCTGGTGTACAATACAGAAGGAAGCTATATGCAGGGAGAGGAACTTGCTCACAAATTCTTTCTTCTGATCCATAGTTTGTTTAGGATATGCAGGAAAGCAAAGCAGGAAAGCCAAAGTGATGGCACTCAAGAAGATAGGAAGCTAACGGGGCAATAGATTAAAACAGTTAGAGTACTGCAGTGTTATTATTGTTTTAACAGATAGGTTAAAACAGAGCACAGCAGTGTTATTATTGTGATCCTGAGGTATGTTCAAAATGCAATCAAAACTTTAGATGTGGAAACTTCACTTTGGCCTGATGGTGCGAGAGGAAATTTCACAGAGAGGGTAACACAAGCTGAGACTTGAAGGATGAAAAGGAGTGTGCCAAGAACCCAGAGCATTCCAGCACATACAAAGGCATTAAGGCTTGAAAGAGCATGTTAGAGTCAGGGAGAGGCTGGTGGTTTGGTATAGCTAGAGATTAGGAAGACAAATGGCAGAGACAGAGAAAAGTTGGGACCAGATCACCAAGGATTTTATGCATGATTGTGAGGTTAGATTTTTACCAAAACAGTGAGATGATTATATTTGCTTGTTAAAACTTTTTTTCTGACATCATGCAAGGCTGTGTGATGAGGCTAAATTTGGGCTGAGGCAGAATTAAAGGAAATGCATGAATGAAATATGTATGGGGTGGGGGATAGTTTAAAGAGCTGGCATACATGCTTTGCATGTGGGGCCCTGGATTCCATCCCTACCACAGCATGGTCAGTGGCTGTGCCCCACCAGCATTGAATCAGGAGTTTCCCCCAGCACTGCTCAGTTTGCCCTCCCACCAATAGCACAAATATTTAGGGGGTTATGGCTTACTTGACTGATGAGAGGTGATGTCTCCAAAGAGACAGAGCAATAAAACATTAGAGACAATGAATTCAGTGGGTTTTTTTTTTTGCATGTATGTGTGTGTGTGCGTGGGGGGGGGTGGTTTGGCCATATCAAGTGACGATCAGGTCTTATTCCTGGCTTTGCACTCAGAGATCATTCCTGGCAGGACTTGGGGAACCAATATGGCATGCTGGGGATTGAACCTAGGTCGGCCACATGCACATGTTGTACTTTTCCTCAAGCCCCAATGAATTCAATTTGGAGCTTGTTAAAGCTAATGCATCTATAAACATCCGAGTGAAAAGGTCCACAGAATAATTGACTGGTCGGAGGACAATAGGTAGGAGGCTGCCCTCGAAGACAGATTTGAGAACATAAGTTGTGAACCTGCATTGCCCAGAAACTCATGAAGAGCCCAAAATTGGGAGGCAAGACAGAACCCTGGGGAGCACAGACATGTAAGTGGGAGGAAGAACTAGCAAGGAGACTAAGAAAAGGTTGACCAAAAGCAAGAGACCCAGGAGAACTTGGAGTTGTGAGGTCCAGAATAGGAAAAGGTTTGAAGAAACAGGGAAGGCCACAGTGTCAAATAAGAGGAAAAGAAAACTTCCCATTAGATTTATTGTTCCTCCCATTTTTATTGATTTATAGTACTGTTAATGACAGTTCCATTCATACATCATTCTAACACCACCAGAGTGCCTACTTACTCTACCAATATCCCAAATCCTTTACCTATTCAACCTCCTCCCCCAGGTAAACTCAATTCTATAGACTAATGCTCCTATTCTGGTCAATTTTGTTTGTTTGGGGGTTACACCCAGCGGTGTAGTGCTATGGATTACCCAGTGATACAGTCACCTGGATCAAAAGGAAGTTGGCCACATGCAAGGCCAGCAATTAACCCCTGTGCTTTCTCTTCTATTCCTAACCCTTGGTGGCTTAATGGAGAAGCTGGGGGTAGAGAGAAGCCAGTTGCAGTGGGTTATGAAGATAACTCAGTGAGAATACCAGCATGGGTGTCTTTCAAAAGTTTTGTGTGTGTGTGTGTGTGTGTGTGTGTGTGTGAGAGAGAGAGAGAGAGAGAGAGAGAGAGAGAAAGATAGAAAGGGGGGGTAGTATAAAATGATAGTTGCGAAAGACCCACAAGCTCAAGGGAGAAAGTTTCCTTTCTCTTTGTTGCTAAGATAGTGGGTGATAACTTGTTTCAATACTCATAATAACCTTACATGAGTAAACATTATCATCGTTTTTTCAAAAAAGGTCATGGTATTGGAATTGTGTGCATGAGAAATTATTAACAGCATTGTATACTACAGAATCTCAATCTCAATCTCAATCAACAAAAAAATAATAAAGGGGCCCAGTAGATAGTGCTTGCCTTGTACACACTGATCCCAGTTCTATTCCCTGCACCATAGATGGTCTCCACCAGGAGTAACCCTTGAGCAGAGTCAGAAGTAAATCCAGAGCAATGCTGGGTGTGGATCAACCATCTCTCTAGACCACCCCCAAATAACATTGTGTCATTATAGAGGCCAAGTAACTTGCAAGAGTAAAGGTATAATTCAAAGAGCTGCTTGATTCTCTCATTTTTCCACTCTGTCATTTAACCAGACATCACAGGGTCAGACTCTATAGCCTGCCACACCATATGAGACTGCAGGGAAAAGAGCAGAACTGGGATCATTGGTGCTTTGACTTTTTTTTTTCTCATTATATAATTATATTATCCTCTGCTGGTTCCTTCATGCAGGAAGCTATCTGAGAATTTCCTGCCCACATGGGAGAGCCTGGCAAGCTCCCTGAGGTGTATTCATATGCCAAAACCAATAAAAGTTATGGGTCTCATTCCCCTGACCCTGAAAAAACCTCCAATGCGGCACCATTGGGAAGGACGAGTAAAGGAGAGGCTGCTAAAATTTCAGGGCTAGGACAAATGGAGACATTACTGAGACCGCTCCAGAAAATTGACGATCAATGGGATGATGATGATGATATTATATCTATATATCTTATTTTATAGATCTTATTATATACATATATAATAGTCCAAAATAAGATCTCAGATATGAATTATCTTATCAGATGGGCTGTCCTGATTTAATGGGCAGTGTTTTTTGTGCATTTGCTTATCCTTTACAGTAGCACTGTAGCACTATAGCACAGTCATCCTGTTGTTCATCGATTTGCTCGAGTAGGCACCAGTAACATCTCCATTGTGAGACTTGTTGTTACTAGTTTTTGGCATATTGAATACGCCACGGGTAGCTTGCCAGGCTCTGCCGTGTAAGCAGGATACTCTCTATAGTTTGCCGGGCTCTCCAAGAGGGACGGAGAAATTGAACTCAGGTCGGCCATGTACAAGGAAAATGCCCTACCCGCTGTGCTATTGCTCCAGTCCAGGATCCTTTACAGTATGTAAAAGAATAACATATCTGGCTTCAACAGTTTTTCAAACCACCATTTCCCCACTATTCTGTCTACAAAGGGATAAACTAACTCTGAAATAGGGGACCGGCTGAGAAGCCTAAGGCCAGACAGGATTTGAGCAGAACCAAGGCCAGGGAATGTAAGTTAGAGATAGCCCTAGAGCCCCGGAGTTGATGTGTGAGCCAGAAGCTGTCTGCCAGGTGAAGGCAGGTTCTGCTTTAGCGCTTTGGTTGGGGGGTTGGATTTAGCTCTATTGCTCTGGGGTTTCCAGAGCAGGAACCGGCGCATTTCGGAAAGCTGGACAGACAGGTACAGACAGTGCAAGGTGTGAGAACAAGTCTCCAAGGATGTCGTCGGATTATATACTTAGCTCAGCTGTCTGGCCTTTGTTTCTTTGGTGACAGAAGTAGAAAGCCAATCTTTATGTAATCTCTACCTTCTCTCACCCCTACACCTTTACTCCATAGTAAATACAGCTCTTTTTCCTGTCTGCTTGTGCTGGAGGCCTGAGGGAAATAAAAGAGAATTATATTTCTGGAGACAGTCCCAAAGGAAGCAGAAAAGACTAGAGGGTACTGAGGGCCCTGAGTTAGGGAGGCTGCGGGTGAGAGCAGGAGCATGAGGTGACGGAGATTGATTACCAGGAGCCCCTTCCTCCCTCACACACAGAGACGGGAGGAGAGGGATGGCTGCGGGCAGTGCGATGGAACAGTAGATTCTCAGCAGCTCTGAGGGAAGCAGCTGGGTCTAATTTGCTTTCTGCTATACCTCTAGCCCCGAGGACAGTGTGTGGCACAAGAGAGGACCCTCCAGGACACTTTCAGCATCTGCCTCTCTGCGCACTCCTGGGCCCAAATGGCTGTTTTGGGAGACATGTTACCCTTCTACCCTGGCCCCAAGCCCACCTTCCCGATGGACACCACCTTGGCAGTCATCATCACCATCTTCCTCACGGCACTGGTGACCTTCATCATCATCCTGCCAGGCATCCGGGGCAAGATGGTAAGAAACAAGCCCGGCCCCAAGGCTTCAGCCTCCAAGTCTGGTCTCCACGTGAGGGGGCCAGACTCTGGGCCTATGACACTCAGGGAAGACACTGGTACTGAGAAAGCCACCCTGACCCCCAGCTGAGAGCTCCCCACTCACTGATTCAGCAGATCATCACCGAGCAGCTACCATGTGCTGGGTGAGCTCATCTGCACTGGCAGGGGGAATCCCAGGTTAGAGCCCCAAGTCTGGAAGGAGGAAGGGTGGCCTTGCAGGAAGGGACCTCCTCCCTAAACCCTTCCCCCTGTGCCTCAGAGGCTGTTCTGGCTGCTGCGGGTGGTGACCAGCTTATTCATCGGGGCTGTGATCCTGGGTGAGTGCGAAACTAGCTGAATCAGGCATCTGCCTCTGTCTGGTTAGTTCCATCTACAGTGAGCAGCTGGCGTTTCTCCACTGCTGCCTTTCTGTCCAGTCCTTCACCCCACCCCCTTCCTCTGGCACTCT
Organism: Sorex araneus; assembly: GCF_027595985.1. Taxonomy (NCBI): domain Eukaryota; kingdom Metazoa; phylum Chordata; class Mammalia; order Eulipotyphla; family Soricidae; genus Sorex; species Sorex araneus. The sequence goes on along the minus strand of NC_073304.1, from coordinate 89,828,326 downwards.
TACCTGAGTCCTGAGGGCAGCACTGGGTACATGCTCCAACCTTTCTCATTCTTTTTTCTCAGAGCCAAAGAGATCAATCACCCTGACTTTCTATGGGAAGAAGGTTTCAGGAGACTGGAGCTGGAAAAGAAGGGTGGAGGGGGGCTAGAGGGTGGGCAGGTAGGTAGGTGGGGAAGGGGCTGCTGGCTTTACTTTGGGAATTTGGCAAATAAGCGGGAAAGTCACTCATAGAAGTTGTGTTTGCAGATCAGAGTTAATTATGCTAAGGGTTTCTTCCAAGATTCAAGAGCAGGTCTCCTCAAATGGGGGTGGGAAGAAGGGAGGGACAGTTGCAGAAGGTGACCACAGGAAATCTTGGATTGGACCCATTTACTCATCCCAGACTGGTTGCTGGCAAACCATCCAGTAGTCTGACCTTGGACTCGCTGATGGACAGAAAGAGATCCCTTGTAGGTCTCCCTCTGAACTGATGGACAGAAAGAGATCCCTTGTAGGTCTCCCTCCTAAGCCGGCTGTGCCCAGACCTCTCTGAGTTCCTGTATGTTCAACTTCCCAACCTCAGCTGTGAATTTCAGTTCCGAGTGGTCAGTGGGCCAGGTCAGCACCAACACGTCCTATAAGGCCTTCAGTTCCGAGTGGATCAAGGCCGAAGTTGGGCTGCAGGTCGGGCTTCGAGGAGTGAACATCACACTCACAGGTAAATGGTGTGTGTGTGTGTGTGTGTGTGTGTGTGTGTGTGTGTGTGTGTGTGTGTGTGTGTGAAAACTGGACTCTAAGTCTGTCCTGATGGAGAACTGAAGGATGGGGGGATGGTAGCTGGGACCTTTCCAGACCGTGGAAGTTTTCTTCTGTCACTTGAGAGAAGTTTCTCACCTTCCACCCAGTGTGGTGAGCCACACATCAGGGAATTGCCCACTCTGGCCCTGGGGGTCCTCCCCACTGAGTATGCCTACCTGACAACCCAGGAACCCCAGTGCAGCAGCTGAACGAGACCATCAATTACAACGAGGAGTTCACCTGGCGCCTGGGCGCAAGCTACGCTAAGGAGTACACAAAGGCCCTGGAGAAGGGGCTGCCGGACCCCGTGCTCTATCTGGCCGAGAAGTTTACCCCAAACAGCCCCTGTGGCCTGCATAGCCAGTATCGCCTGGCAGGACACTACACTTCGGCCACTCTGTGGTGAGGTTGGGACAGGGTGGGCGCTGCCTTAGGCCCAGGAACAGGATTTCCCCTGTCTCTCTTTCACTCAAGGGGGGGTCCCTGGTGGGCTGGGCTGGCATCCATTCTCCTGGGTGATGGGGAAGTCCACAAGCTGGAGACCATCCTGGGAGAGGCCCCCAGGAGGCCTCACTGGCTTCTGGCCCTGTAGGGTGGCTTTCCTCTGCTGGCTGCTGACCAACGTGATGCTCTCCATGCCTGTGCTGGTCTACGGTGGCCACATGCTGTTGGCCACGGGCATCTTCCAGCTGCTGGCCCTGGTCTTCTTCTCCACCACCATGTCACTCAGCCCACACTGCCCCCTACGCCTGGGCCCCATGGTGCTGCGTACCCACCTTGGGCCTGCCTTCTGGATCACACTGGCTACAGGTGAGGACTGCTCCCAAAGAGGGGTTCTGGGGTCAGCAGTAGAGGGTTGAGACCTTCATGATGGGACATTTTGAAGGCTTATCTCTGGGGACCTGGATGCTTTCCCCTTCTTTGAAGCTCCCCCTCTCATGTCCCTCATCCCTGGGATTTCTCTCCAGGTTTCCACTTCCTCTCCTTCCCAGATGTGGCCTCCTCTGCCCCTCCATGTCTCTCATGGCCCTCATCCCCTATAGCTTTCTCCCCCCCTCACTTCTAAATCTAAATCTAAATAAGTCACCCAAAATGTTCTTGTGTCTCTTGTTCCTATCTGAGGACCCTTATTTAATGCCCGGTATATCCCTCTCCATAGTAACCTCCCACATGCCAACAGGACTGTCCACTGTAGTCAAGGGCTCAGCTGCTACCCTGGGTCTCGGCAGAGGGGGATCCATGTAGCCCTTAAGTGTACTCTCTCTCTCTCTATTAGTGAAAGATCAATGGTATCAGCCTATGACTAAATCAGCCACTTCTCTGAGCCCATATTGCCCTCCCATGGTTCAGAAGGTCCTAGAAGATGTCCTTGGGAGAGTCTCTGAGTAACTGACACCTGTTGCCTCCTACCCAGGGCTGCTGTGTGTGCTGCTGGGGCTGGCTATGGCGGCGGCCCACAGGATGCAGCCCCACAGGCTGAAAACTTTCTTCAACCAGAGCATGGGGGAAGGCCCTGTGCTGAACTGGAATCCTGAGGAAGGAGGACTCCTGAGCCCTCGGTACCGCTCCACGGCTGAGAGTCCCGAGCCCCAGAACATCCCGCTCTCAGAGGCTTCCTCTGAGGCCTGTTGCAAGGAGGAGCACCCTGAAGAACCCAACTGTGCCCTATAAGGTTCCTCACCCCAGTGGCCACCTAGGCTTCCAGCCTGGCTCTGGACACTGTCGGAGTACCATCAAGCCACTAACACAGCCCATAAGAAGTTTGTGGCAGGACCCTGTTCCAACCAAGAGGTAGTTCAGAAAATTCCTGAGACTGGGGAGAGACCTCAGTGGGCTGAGCACATGGTTTGCAGGCAGGAAGCCTGCATTGCCTTCTATCCTGGACATTGTGTGGCCATCAAACCCTGCCAGGTGTGACCCCCCAAACAAAAAACGAAACAAGAAAAATCCCAGAGTGCAGAAAAAACACTGGGGCTGCCCATAAAGCCTGTCACTATGTTGGACCAAACCCAGGCTGTTTCTTCCCGGTGCTTGTCTGTTTGCTGAAACTCCAGCTCTACCTACATTGTGACGTGTGGGCACAGTGGGTTCCCAGTGCCTGCCTCACCCCTTTGCTCCTCTTGTTTTCTTTTTCCCTGGGTCCTTTGTTCTTCCCTAACTCCCCAAGTTTGTATGAACTCTTGGTACAATAAAAGACAGCACTGGGGAGGGGAAGAATGTGAAGTGGTCTAAACTAAAATTAACCAACCAGGATCCATTCTCTTGGAAGTTCAGTTCTCAAAGTTTGCTAAATAAGAAGATAGGAGTTGCAGGACACTATCAACATTTGCATTTTGACGACGGCTTTCTTGGCCTTGGGACACCACACTAAATCAACTGAACTTAGTGAATAAGCTCAAAATACGGTCCTTTCCTTGTCCATCCTGCTGGGCCAGGGTGGAAACCTGAAACGGCCTCCTCCGGCCGCTCTGCCCGGTTCCCCGCAGCGCTCACTAGAGGGCGCTCCTCTCACAGAGCCGGTGCGGTTATCCCAAACCCCCAAACGCAGGGTACCAGGCTGCCTCCGATCCCGCCACTTGTTCGGTGCGCGCGCATCCCCAAAGGACTTGGCGAGCCACCGAAATGATCAGGAAATGAGTGTTTTTAACTTTTTTACTTTCTTTTTCTTTTTCTTTCTTTCTTTTTTTTTTTTTTGGCTTTTTGGGTCACACCCGGCAATGCATATGGGCTTACTCCTGGCTTTGCACTCAGGAATTACTCCTTGCGGTGCTCCGGGGACAATATGGGATGCTGGGAATCGAACCGGGGTCGGCAGCGTGCAAGGCAAACGCCCTACCCGAAGAAAAAGTCCTTTATTTACAGTTCATCCTGGGAACTTTTCCCACGATGAATATGACGAGCACGGCGCCCAAGCCTGCGTGAACTAAGGTGGCGGTGGCGTGGGAGTCCGAGGTTGCGCCCCCTTTACAATTTAGTACTAGTTATGACCGCTGGCTCTAACGGCTTGTGAAACGGGTTACTGAGCACAGGGGGAAAGCCGCCTTTCGTATAGTCTCCGCAGTCTTTGAGGCTTTGGTCCAAGAAGATGCGAAGAGCTCCCGGTCGAAGGTAGTGGAGACTCGCCACAGCGACGCCCAGGAGGAGACACAGGATGCCTGTCGCGGCCGGAAGGAAAAGGGGGTGCTCAGCGCTCCGGACCAGCGCTCGATGGCCACACCCATGCACATGGCCACACATTTCCCAAAGAAAGGCCTTAAATAGGTTACACGACATGCTAAGTGGGGCAAGACCCTGAATGCTTCTAAACTCTTCTGTCCTCCCCTGGGAGCCCTCTTTGTAAACTGGGGAGTAACATCAGTACAAATCCCGTGCCGACCCGCAGCCAACCCCTGGTCGTCCGGGTCCCCTCGGTCCTTACCGGTGGCCAGCGTGATCCAGAAGGCGACCCCGTAGTGCGTGGTGAGGGCCGAGGAGCCAAAGCGGAAGGGGCAGAGGGGCACGCTGGAGATGGAGGCGAAGGCGAAGACAGAGAAGAGTACGAAGGCGCCGGTGACGAGCAGCGCCAGGCCGCCGTAGAGCGGGACGGGCATGGAGAACAGCGCGTTGGAGAGCAGCCAGAAACAGAACGCCACCCTGCGGGAAGCGCCGCCGCGCCGTGAGCCCGCAGCTCCCAGCCGCGCGCGCTGCACACGCCCGGACCCGCAGCTCCCCGCCGCCCCGCACCCACCCCTGCCGTGAGCCCGCAGCTCCGCGCTTCGTGTTCCCGGGAGGTTCCCACCCCAGATCTCCCGCCCCGGGCTGGGAGTTCAGTGGCGGAGGGTAATCCCTGGGGGAAACCCGGCTCCCAGCACTGACTGAGTTTCCCGGAATTTCCGAGACACTGGAGGCCCTGGAGACCGACCTTCAGTCTCCCAGCGAGTCTCCGAGCGCGTCTCGAAGCGTCTGCGGCCCCCAACGACCCTGCCCAGCCCAGTCCATCAACTTCTCTCTCCCCCAGGGCTCACCACAGCGTGGCCGAAGCATAGTGGCCCGCCAGGCGGTACTGGCTGTACAGCCCACACGGGCTGCTTGGCGTGAACTTCTCCGCCAAGTAGAGCACGGGATCTGGCAGCCCCTTCGCCAATGCCCGGGCGTACTCCTCCTCATAGTTCTCCCCGAAACGCCAATGGAACTGCTCGTTGTAGTCAATGGTTTCGTTCATCTGCCGCACTGGGGTCCCTGAAAAGCGGGGCAAGGTCAGAGGGGTACGGGCGGGGTGGGGGGCGCTGCACACAGGCGGGGCACCTAAACGCATTGTAATTGGAAAGCTGGGGCGCCAGAGGATTGGATTTGGCAGACAGGAAAATACAAGTCTGTCTCAGAGATCAGAAGCTCTCTGAGCTCCAGCTGCTAATGCCATACGGCGCCCCCACCCATGGGGTCTGCCCGGTAGCTACTGCGACTCAGCCCGCTCACCTGTGAGTGTTATGTTGATACCCTCCAGGCCCACGTGCAGACCGACATGCGCTTGGACCCGCTCAACGCTGAAGGCTTTGTAGGAAGTATTGGTATCGACTCTGCCCACCGACCACTCTGCGCTGAAATGCACAGCTGGGGGGAGAAACACGTGGCGGTTGTGGGGGGTGTGGGGCAGTGGAGGTTTCTGAGAGAAGTTGGAGATAGAATCCAAAGAGGTGAGAAGCTTCATCGTGCAAAAGAGGGGGTGTCCTAGGGTTCCAATGTGTTGTATGAGGTAAACAAGGAAAATTGGCCACTAAAAAAGGTTTGGAGGGGGTTGGGGGTAGAGATAATGCAGGAGGATAGATGCTTGTCATGCATGCAGCTGCTGCAGCCCTGTGGGAGCACCACGTGATCCCCTAAGTGGCAGGAATAGCCCCGGAAACACTGTTTGGTGTGACACCCCTCTCCCCAATTAAAAAAAAAAAAACACTTGAAGGAGAAAGGAGGCAGGAACCAGCCCCATTTTCCCAGGTGCCCTCTACCCATCTCCTTCCTCCCCCATTGGCTGTACCACACACTCACCCACAATTTCTGCACCTATAAACAGACTGAGAAGAACTCTCACCAACCAGAACCAGCGCTGTGGGAAAAGCAACCCATTAGGCCTGGGTACTCTGGTACACGACCAGAATTCCCAAGACTTCCTTGGCCCCATGACACCCTAATATGTAGTGCCCCTGAAACTGCCTCTTCAGCTGGAGAAAGGCAGTCATGAGGATAGGTAGGACAGCCTGTTGACCATCACGGTGAAACTAGATGGGGCCAGAGGCGGGGAAAGAGGGCTCCTCACCACTAACCCCACTTTGGTTTTTTTTTTTCTTTTTGGGTCACACCTGACAATGCACAGGGGTTACTCCTGGCTCTGCACTTAGGAATTACTCCTGGTGGTGCTCAGGGGACCATATGGGATGCTGGGAATCGAACCTGGATCGGCCGCGTGCAAGGTAAACGCCCTACCCGCTGTGCTATCACTCCAGCCCCTAATCCCACTTTGGAACATACATTTTGCCTGTCTTCTTTGATCCCAGAAGCACATGTGCTGCCAGACACATCTCTGAGTTAAAAATGTGACATTCAGGGGGCTGGAGCTGTACAGCGGGTAGGGCATTTGCCTTGCACAGGCCAACCCAGGTTCAGTCCCCAGCACCCCATATGGTCCCCCCACCCCCCACCCTGCCAGGATTAATTCCTGAGTGCAGAGCCAGGAGTAACCCCTGTGCATCGTCAGGTGTGACCCCCCAAAAGCAAAACAAACAAACAAAAATAAAAAGCAAACAAAGAAACAAACTGTAGTTCAGACCACCTAGATGGATATGATTAAATCCACGAAGGCCTCTCTGTATAGAAATGTGAGATTTTGGCAGGAGGGTGTGAAAAATGCTGGTTTTTGCAGGCACTTAAGACAAAACCTAAGTATGTTCCCTTGGTTATTAATACTGTTATGTAGCAATGCAGAGTAATCTGCGGTGTGGTCAAGAAGAGAAAGGAAGGTTTGCCACAGCAGGCAGACCTCTGCTCTGAGCAGTTTGGTGAGGCTGAAACTCAAGTTAGAAAAATGAGAGACCTCAGGATGCCATTGCGCAAAGATGGGAGAGCAACATGACCTCAGATTTAAGGTTCAAACTCTTGTGACAAAGCCTGATTAGGACATTAAGTGGTGGAAAGGGGGAGGGAGAAGAGGCAGATTTAAATAGCAATTACCCAAAGCTCCTTGGAAGAAACTTGCATTCCCCCAGTGTCCCAAAGGATAAAAAAGAAGACAGAGACTTAAAATACAGATTGCCAAGATACTTTTCCCTTCTTGAGAAGCCTGTGTTCTCTCTTTAACATTTTCTCTCCCTCCCTCCCTCCCTCTCTCCCTCCCTCCCTCCCTCTCTCTCTCTCTCTTCCTCCCTCTCTCCCTCCCTCCCTCCCTCCCTCTCTCTCTCTCTCTCTCTCTCTCTCTCTCCCTCCCTCCCTCCCTCTCTCTATCTCCTGGGGATTAAACCTGGGGCCTAAAGCATGGAAAGCATGCACTCTATGCTGAGTGCTTAGCACAGCTTTTGGAAATTTTGAAAAATTTTCCCAAATCAAATTCTGAGTTAAGAAGTATCATAATTGATTCAGTCTTATTTGATTTGCTAAAATTTATTGGGATTATTGACAAATAAGAAGTGATGCTTCCTCAAGTCTGGCCCAGTTGACTGGGCCAGTATCACCTGGAGTGGCCCCTGGGATCCTGAGCATTGCTTGGGAGGATTCCCCCCCAGAAAAAACAAATAAAAGTGAAGCTATACTTTTTTTAGGGTTTAAGTGTTTTGGCACTTCCTAAAAAGTACTGATACACTAGTGCCGAAGCAATAGTATGGCAGGTAGGCAAGGCGCCTGTTTTGCATGCAACCAACCTGAATTCTATCTCCAGCATCCCATGTGGTCCCCTAAGACCTCCAAAAGTGACCCCAAAGTACAGAGCCAGATGTAACCTTTGAACATTACAGTGTGTGGCCCCCCACCAAAAAATATTGATACATTCTCAAACAGTGTTACCATGTATAGACTTGTCTCTGATGCAGGATACTCTGCAGATTTTTCTGGAAACTTGGGAATGTGGGAACTTGATAGTGAAGTCACAGAAAATTTAAGGTCCAGGCCGTTGCTGTAAAGCTTCAGAAATTATTTAAGTAAGAAGTACATTGTTCCAGTGTAGTTGTTGGATGCGAACCCTAAGGCCCAAGTCAGATTCCTAAGAATGTAACAGAGGTTGGAGTTCTTCAAGGAATAGGGGGTGAGGAAGTGAAATATTTTTTCATCCACCTAGCATGGAGTCTCTGTTCCTTCTACTGTCTGGTCAAGAAAGGGCATGTGTGAGCTGAGGATCAGAGCAATAAACCACCCTTGAGAAGAAAGGCTAACATAAGAGTGAAGCAGATTAAAGCTCTCGACATCTTCCAGACATCACTATCATTTGAGTTACGTCTGTGACTACAGAAGGTATGAGCTAGGGCGGTGACACAACAATACTATTTTGATTTCAGCTCTTTAAGGGGTCCTGTAAACCCCCATAAAGCAACAGCTCCTATCATACACATGGAGCTTCTCACACAGCAGTGGTGGGTTGAACTGAGTTGTCGGCTGATCCCTCAGAAGCCCTAGCTGGCCTTTTGCACGGACAACCAGCTCATTCTAAAGGGATTTGTCCTTTACCTTGGATAGCAGGACAGCAGGAGTGTATGATCACAAGTGGTATCTTGCAGGGTCAAGATGTATAGAGAGACATCTGAGTGCAAGTACAAGAAAGGTGAGGCAGTCCTCACTGTCACACACATCTTGGCTCTAACATCCCCTGGCAATCAGGAAACTGCTGCCCTCACTCAGGTACCAGCCTTAACGATTAAAAAGGTAGATAACAATGCATTATTGAAAAAGAAATTGTAGATGCCTGAGAGATAATATAGAGGCTACTTGCCTTGCACATGGCTGACCCTGATTTGATCCCTTGTGCTTCTTACTTAAATTATTCCTAAAGCTTTACAGCAATGGCCTGTGACTTCACTATCTGTGATTTCACTATCTATCAAGTCCCCAAACCCCCAAGTTTCCAGAAAAGTCTGCAGAGTATCCTGCATCAAAGACAAGTCTATACATGGTAACACTGTTTGAGAATGTATCAATATTTTTTGGTGGTGGGGGGGCACACCCTGTGATGCTAAGGGTTACTTCTGGCTCTGCACCTCTTGGAGGTCTTGGAGGACCATATGGAATGCTGGAGATGGAACCCAGGTTGGCTTCATGCAAGGCAGGTGCCCTCTCTATCTGCCTTGACTGATTGACTGATACCTAATATGGTCACTGAGACCACCAGGGAGTGAGTGATCCCTGAGTGCAGAGCTAGGAGTAAGTCCTGAACATAGTGAGGAGTGGCACCAAAGTGTGCACACGAGGGGGGGGGCGGGGGGAGGGAGAAAGGGAGAGAGAGAAAGAATGAAGGAAAATAGTTGACTTGTGTGCAAAGCATGTGCTCTAGCCCCCTCAGGTACCCCTCTGGTCACTCACCCAGCAAGTCTGAACAGATATCACCGTCCCACGACCTCCCACCCTGCCCAAACCTGTCCTTTCTGAACACTGAAATGTCCCTCAGGAGTAAAACCATCCTTCAGTATTTGCTTCACCTGTGCCATTATGCAAACAGAATGGCATGCATTTAGACCTGAGGAGTCTACTATCATAGTTAATTTTTGGTTTATTTTGGACCACACCCAGCAGTGTTCAGGGCTTACTCCTGGCTCTGTGCTCAGGGTATTACTCCTGGCAGTACTCTGAGAACCATTGGCGGTACAAATAAAGCACCTTAACCTCTCTGTTATTTCTTCAGTCCACTATCATTGTTATTAAATCACACAAGTGAACAAATATACTGTTATAAATCATGATTTGTATTATGGGGATTTCTTATAGAAAAGGAACTCACTAATACTGGAAATCAATGTCTTAAACTAAGTTTTGTCTCAAATGTGTCTGTATGCTGGTGGAATTTGCCCCTGCAATAGTCAAAAAGCAGCTGAACAGCCCTGTCTAGGCTAATGAGGTCCCTTGCTGACTGCCTTGATAGCACCTGGAGCTGGCTATCAAAAGACACCTGCTGACCATCAAGCTGGACCAGAGAATTATAGGTGCCTCATAACCACCTTCTCCGCATTTGGGGTGTGTGTTTCACTTGCCTTCTTATTCCCAGAAACTGCCAAAAACAAAACACCTTACCTCTAAGATAAACTATAGCAACAAAAATTAATTAAAATGTATTTTTTAAAAGATAAAATGTATCATTGAGGCTACTGGATGATGTATGTGATTAAGCTCACTAAAGATTTTTGGATAAATTTTAAGATGTGGTGGAAGGTGCAAAAAAAAAAACACTCTTGTTTTGACAAAGGTAAAGTCTCAGAAGGAAGTACCCTTGGTTATTAAAACTACCATCTTGCGATATGGGGTGCTCTGCTGTTTTCTTGGGTCTCTCTTTGTTTATCACATAGAGTGGGACTTGATTTCAGATTATTCCTGGGATCATCTTGAGGCTGTATCCCCAACACCCTGGTGACTCATTCGCTTTCCCAGTTACATTCTTGACATTTTGAAGGGAAAGCAATCTTTGAGGAGGAAGCAGTCTTGCTTTTTATGCAAGACCCCCTGGATTGGTGGCATTTCTGATATTCTTTAGCTTTGCATTCCACACACACACACCCACTTCCCAGTCCACCCCAACCAACAACTAGTGGTGAGGATGAAGGTGTCTCTGACTAGTGATCTCCCATTGCCCTCACTCCCCCAGCCAGCTAATTCCTGATCCTGCTTCTCGCCCAGCTCTCTGCTGCGATGAGGATCAGTGAACCCAGAAGTGCTAGCAAGGATCACCTCCCCCAGGAGAGGGAGGCCCTGATCTGGTCTTCAAGTAGAGGAGGTAGGTATACAGTTGATCAGGTTTTCCTAGGCACACCAAGATCCCCAGCAAACCAACAGCTGACCAAGGTGAGGGGCTGAGTCCCCCTAGACTTGAGAAACTGACAGTCTAGATGGTACAGGGAGGTGTGTGTGTGTGTGTGGGGGGGTGTATTTATGGAAATGTATCCAGTGTCCTACAACTTTGCATCCTGTGCTGGGGTTTCTCAGTTCATGGGATGAGAGAGCTCATATAGGTTCCTCTCAAGCAGCAGTTTGGGGGAAACAGCAGTCTAAATAGTTTGGGTTCTGTTATCTTGGCCCAAAAGTATTGCAGAGGGCAGAATGAGGGTGGAGCTGCTGTCTGGAAGAGGTAGGTCTATGCTGCACATTGAAGACTAGAGTTGGGCCCAGGATTCCTGGACTGGGCACCTACTCTGCAGCAACCTCCGAATGCCCCAGACATTCCTAGGATATCTTGTACATGAGCCACCCCTGATCTCGCAAAAAGGGAACATATGGACCTGGCTTTGGCGCCTAGGAGTCTTTTCTCTCTCACTTTGACTATTCACGGAGGTCCTTGCTCAATTCTTACCTGTCTTGAGCCCTTCAGTGGCGCCCCCACCACACCCCCAGACCCAAGCTGTTAGCGTTCCCTTACCGAATGGCCACGAATCCCGGGCAAGATGAGCAGGAAGCTGGAGGCCAAGGCCAAGAACACCACAATGACGATGAGCAGCGGGACGCTGAAGCCCGCAGCGCGGGGGGCCTGAGGGTAGAAAGGTAGCACCCCATCCCACAGCGTCATGCTGCCGGCGGTGGCCTGGAGCTCCGGGGAACCGGGTCAGCGGACCCTGTGGGGGGGACCCCGGCTCACTTTTCTTTATCCGGCCCCTCGGCGTGCGAGGACTGGCCCCAGTGGGCTGGTGAGATCTGAGCCCTCGGCTGGCCGCCCTCAAGAGCGCGGAGCTGGCTCGGGAAGAGCTGGCCGCGCGCGCGCAGAATTCTTTCTCACGGGTTGCGGCCACACACGTAAACCCGCCGCTTCAGGCGAGTTTGCGCCGAGTTTGAGAGTTGCGCCGGGCGGGGCCAGCTTTTATAGCAGTGACCGCTGTGACTGAGGCGAAGCGGATGTCGGGGCTCCAGCGGGAAGAGGTCTTGGCGAGGAGGGGCTCCGATAGCTATGCAAATGAGAGGAGCCCCACCTTTGCAGCCTCTCTGAGAGCCCTAGGGCCAGATGCTCACACTTGGCGCTGGTCGCGCCTGAGAGGACACTCACCCGTGCGCTGCGGCCCAAGAAACTGACCCCGAGGGAAGGGTGAGAGTGCCGAGGGGATTCCGGGCTGGGGCGGCGAGGATGGAGCACGCGGTGTGCAGGCCGGGAGTAGGGCAGAGCTGCAGATTCAGGAGCCAAACCTTCTAATCCTGTTTATCGCCCCACTATGTGTGTGTGTGTGTGGGGGGGCGTGCAGAGTTTCCCTCTCACTAGCCTCTTTTCCTCCCCACTCCCTGCCGCCTTCTTCCTCCAAGAAGCAGTTGTGGAGGAGGAGGGACTCAAAGGGTCTGCAGAGCACTCTCTACCGAGCCTCCCCACTTCCTCCGGTGGAGGTGGTTCTACCGCGGGATGGAGAGTGGGGAGCAACTGCAGCATCTGGGGGACCGCCAACTATCCTAAAAGAGAGAGGCTTGTGGGCCGGAGGGACAGCTCCACTGGGCTGAGAGCAAGCCACTGCATGGCCCCTCCAGCAACATGCCCCTAGGAGCAACAAAATGAGAAGTCACCCGTGAGCCCATCAGAGTGTGGGCCTCAAACAGACCAAAAATAAATAGATAAAAGAGGTTGCCGGAGCTATAGTACAGTGGGTATGGCACTTAACCTTTCACGAGGCTGACCCGGGTTGATCCCAGCATCCCCAAGCCGGCCAGGAGTAAGCCCTGAGCACAGAACGAGGAGTAAGCCCTGAGCACCACTGAGTGTGGCCCCAAAATACATTTGAAAAAGAAAGTGCTCAGTAGGTTCAGGTCCTTGGTGGTGGGATGTATCTAAGAGTTCTGTCCCAGAAATGAAAGCAATCAGTGCCACTCCCCTTGCAGCCGCTGTAAGTTTGGGGGAAGTCAGATCCAAGCCTCTGGCGTTTCGCCTCTCCACTTGCTACACCGCTGAACCGACGGGATGCTCTCTGCAGAGGTCCTGGTGCTCCTGGGAATTCTGCTGATGGCCCATCCAGCAGGTAAACATCAGGTGCCTCTGGTTTCCCTATGTCCCGTCTGGAGGTGGGGCAGAAAAGGAATTCAGGGAAGTGGTTTCTTTTCTTTTCTTTTCTTTTCTTTTCTTTTCTTTTCTTTTCTTTTCTTTCTTTTTTCTTTTCTTTCCTTTTCTTTCTTTCTTTTTTCTTTTCTTTTCTTTTTTTTTTTTTTTGTTTTTGGTAGCCACACCTGGCACTTACTTTTGTAAGCCACACCAGGGCTTACTTTTGGCTCTGTGCTCAGGGGTCACTCCTGGGGCTCAGAGGGATCATATATGGTGCCAGGATGGAACTGAGTAGGCAGTTAGTTAATAGGGAGAGCTCCTTACCGCTGTGCTACGCCCCAGCACGGGAAGCGGTTTCTAGAGGCTGGGATGTCGGGTCAGATCGGGGCATGTCTCCGCGTTATGGGAGCTTCCAGCGTAGCCTGTTACAGCGCTTATCTAGGTCGGGCGCGGGCTGATACTGCCTCAGAGATCCTCTTGTGGATGGGCGCCTTGGAAGTCCCTGTAGCGCTGAGGACCAATGCTAAGACTATTCCTTGTCCCGCAGGCGCCCGGGACCCGCAGTCGCTGTCCTGGGAAGTGCAACGCTACGACGGCTGGTTCAACAACCTGCGGCACCACGAGCGTGGCGCTGCTGGTGAGTCTGGCGGGCAAGGCTTGGGGAGCTGCCTGCCCCACGGTGCTGGGCACCGAGCGCCAAGGGACAGAGCTGTCTCATCAGTGAGGACGGGGGCGATTAGAGGAATGCAGATGCAAGGTTTGTGGGCCTCCTGGAGACCCCGGCTTTGACCTCGAGACTCCCCCGCTCCCTGCAGGTGTGCGGCTGCAGCGCCTAGTACACGCCAATTATGCAGACGGCGTGTACCAGTCCCTGGAAGAGCCGCTACTGCCCAACCCGCGCCTGCTCAGCGATGCAGCCATGCGGGGCGAGGCTGGCCTGGCATCCGGGGCCAACCGTACGGTGCTGGGACTCTTCTTTGGTAAGCGCAAAGCTGGAGAGCGCTGGGATTCTAAGCGCCTGCAGGGAGGGACTCTTGGGGTCCTTCCACAAGTCCACAAGAAACCAGGCTTCAGAGTCTGCTGACCGCTGGCAGAACCCACACTCCCTTCCCAAGCAGCATTTCCAGCCATTCTTCACTTCGGAAGGATCAGTGGTAGTGGTGATGGTGGTAATGCTAGAGGGACCTTTGTCTCCCTCATAAATCCAAACCCTTATTCCAACACAGGAATACGCCTGGAACCCCATTATAGGTGTTAGGAGTTGAATTCCCCACCTGTCTTTCCCACAGTATTGTAATCTCTTCCTCCAGCCCCCTCTCCCCTCCCAGGGACAGCGAGGCAGAGCCCTTAAATTTTGTTTTGACTCTTATAACAATGCTGTGAGGTGCGGTAGAAGAGGACCATATTCCACTTTGCAGAGCTAGTGGTCCAGACCGAAAGAGTGATAGTTTTCATGCTCTCGTGCTCCCGCTACCCGCCTCTCCCCCCAGGCTACCACGTGCTGTCGGACCTGGTGAGCGTGGACAGACCCGGCTGCCCCGCCGAGTTCCTCAACATCCACATCCCGCCCGGAGACCCTGTGTTCGACCCCCACAGACGCGGGGACGTGGTCCTGCCATTCCAGAGAAGCCGCTGGGACCCCCAGACCGGCCAGAGCCCCAGCAACCCCCGAGACCTGGTGAGACTAGGCGGCCGCAGGACTCACGGCAGGATGGGCGCAGGGGAGACGGGCTGGGGTCGGGGTGTGCGGAAGCCCCCCACCCCGTGTCAGCGACCCTGCGCCCGCCCGCAGACCAACCAGGTGACCGGCTGGCTGGACGGCAGCGCCATCTATGGCTCTTCGCACTCCTGGAGCGATGCGCTGCGGAGCTTCTCCGGGGGGCAGCTGGCGTCGGGCCCGGACCCCAACTTCCCGCGGGACGCGCAGAACCCGCTACTCATGTGGGCCGCGCCGGACCCCGCCACCGGCCAGCGCGGGCCCCGGGGGCTGTACGGTGAGGCCGGGTCGGGCGCACTCCGGGGCTGGATCTGGGTCTCAAGAAGGGGTACTCGGGAGAGGGGTGTGTCCGGGACGCCCGGCCGGAGCTCACGTGCCCGCGCCCCCCGCCGTGCAGCCTTCGGGGCGGAGCGCGGGAACCGCGAGCCCTTCGTGCAGGCGCTGGGCCTGCTGTGGTTCCGCTACCACAACCTGTGCGCGAAGAGGCTGGCGGCCATGCACCCGAGCTGGGACGACGAGCAGCTGTTCCAGCACGCGCGCAAGTGGGTCATCGCCACCTACCAGGTCAGTCGCAGCCCAGCGCCGCCCGGGAGAGCCCCGGAGAGCCCCGAGGCCCCGCGCAGACCCCTCCTGGGCCGCCCCGCCGCCAACGCCCTAGTCCAGCTCCCCAGCCCCCAGCACCTGGAGGCATCACCTCTGGGAGTCGTGGGAGGGGCAAAGGGCTCCTCAGTGAGAGACTCTGGTCTGTAACCCCCTCCTTGACGGTGAGGTGGGACAACGCCCCATCCGCCTCTAGAGGGGTCTCTCCCCAGTCAGCCCTGCCTGTGCCTCATCTTCCCAGGAGTCTCCCGGGCTTGGGTCCCTGTGGGTCTCGCCGCTCCAGCGCTCAGCCCCTCTCCCTTCTTCCTCAGAACATCGCCATGTATGAGTGGCTGCCCAGCTTCCTTGGGAATACGACCCTGACCCCCGCCTATACAGGTGAGGGGCTGGGGGCTAAGAAAGCTTGCGGGAGGCGTTGGGAGGACCGGAAAGCTCGCGGGCACTTTTCTTGGAGGGCGCTGACCCGGGGTGTCGGAGAGTACTGGAGTGACATGCTAAAGCATCTCTTGGGGCCAGGGAGATAGTACAGTAGGTAAGGCGCTTGCCAACACAAGTGGAATCCATGGCATCCCATACGTCTCCAGAGCCCACCAGAGCCAGGAGTAAGCCCTGAGCAACGCCTAGTGTGGCTCAAAAAACAAAACAACAACAAAATATTAAAGACCCTATCTTCTCTTCCCTCAGGGTACCGCCCTTTCCTGGACCCCAGCATCTCTCCAGAGTTCGTGGCAGCTTCTGAGCAGTTTTTCTCCACCATGGTGCCCCCTGGCGTCTACATGAGGTGAGGGAGGAGCTGAGGGTGGAAGGGGGAAGCCCTCTGGCAGAGCACCCTGGAGTGGCGCACTGAAGCTCTTTATACACCTCCAGTTTATTAGAGAAGAGAAGCTGAATTTGGCCCTGTGAGGGCTCAGTTGTAGCTGTCTCTCACCCCACCTGCTGCTTCTTCAACTTTTCCAACTCAGGCTATTTTCAACTCCCGGTTCCCTCTTCCTTCCCTCTCTTCTGAGCTATGTGCACAAAGAGAAACTTCTACTCCCTACCCCAACCCCCTTTTCTCTCCTGCCACAATACAGAATTCCTGTTGTCCTTAAGGAAATCCAGGGCCCCTGACCAGTCCCACCTGAGTTGTTCACTCCAGTTAATCACATCTTAGCCTTTCCCTAAATTTCCTTACTGCTCCTTTGATTTCCCCATTTCAGAAATGCCACCTGTCATTTCCAGAAGATCCTGAACCCGGACAATAGCAGTTCCCCAGCGCTCAGAGTCTGCAATAGTTACTGGACTCGCGAGGTCAGCCTGGGCTTGGGTCATAGTGGGTCAGTCTAGTCACAGAAGCTGGGTAAAGCAACTGCTTCCATTTTTGGATGTCAATGCTCTAAGATGGTGGGGGATGAAGAGTAGAGGGATCCAGACATGCGTTTTAGGGGCGGACCTCACCCCGTTGTGTTTAGGGCTTACTCCGGACTTTGTGCTCAGGGATCACTCCGGGTGGTACTGGGTATCAAACCCAGGTCAAGGCAAGGTCCGTAAGAACCCAAGTCATGCATGTGTTTTAGGAGACCTTATCTGCTCTCTATCCCTCTGGCTCCAGTGAGTCTGGGACTGACTAAGTGTCCTTTGTCTTGTGATCCTTCTTGGGTCCAGGCAAGAGGCTCTGAGGCCTGAGGGCCCACTTCAACCCTCTGTTTCTTTGCAGAATTCCAATCTGAATAGTACCCAGGCAGTGGATCACTTGCTGCTGGGAATGGCCTCCCAGATTTCAGAGCGGGAAGACAGAATAGTTGTTGAAGATCTGAGAGGTAAGCTTGGAAGGTTAGGGTTCCTTCTCGGTTAAATCACCAAGCAGGTCTAAGCTGCCAGGATCACAGACACCAGGCAAAGAGTCATCAGAATGGTTTATTCCTTAATATTTAGTGCTGCTTCTATTCTAAACAACTTCATGTCTGGATTGAGGGTAGGATAGCATCACAACACCACAATCTCTTTTGTGCTTAGATCTCTAAAGGTTTTCTCAACCCTGTATTAAGAGTAAGGAAGTAAAAGACGGGGAATTTACAACTTGGTGACTGATACAATTTAGAGTCTTAGAGGAAGAGAGTTGCCAGAAAACTGTGCTTGGTCATACCTGATATCATTGCACCCACATCAAGGCAAGGTCCATAAGGACACAAGTCATGCATGTGTCTTGAGTGCTGGAGGTGGATAGGGCCAAGGCTGTCACACAGAGGAGAGTTGGGGGACCAAGCCTATAGCTTGGCCTTCTCTCCCCAGATTATTTTTGTACTAGTCACTGTGAAATGACAAAGTTATTTATGATTGAGTTTCAGGAATACATTGTTTTAACAACAACCCCTTGACCAATGCCCACTTTTATCCACTAATTTCCAACCCCCTTGCCTCCTACCCACCAGTCTGTCTCTACAAGAGAACTTTTTAAAAATATGTAAGTTTTTGAATTGTGGTTTACTATACTGTTACCATAGGATTTCATACAAAATACCTTACCACCTGTCAGGACCACCTCCTCCTGTTTGATCTTCCCTCCACCAGAGTCATTGCTCCTTCCTCTCTTCAGATTACTGGCCTGGCCCTGGCAAGTTCTCCCGCACGGATTACGTGGCCAGCAGCATCCAACGTGGCCGAGATATGGGGCTACCCAGCTATATTCAAGCCCTGCAGGCCTTGGGGCTGGAGGTTCCAAAGAACTGGACCGAACTCAACCCACATGTGGATGCCAAGGTCAGGAATAGTCTTGATAATAGCAGCTACACTTTTTGTAGTGATGCTGTTCTTAGACCATTACACAATAACTGAGTCTTGGTCACAAACAGAGTTGTTGCTGTCAGTTTCCCATTTTTACTAACGATACAGTGTAATGCAGTGACAGAGACAGGGTTTGAGCTCAGCCATCTAACTCCAGAGCATATTTGTTTCTGGAAGGCCACTCCTCAGGATGACTACCACTCTCTGCTCCTGGAAGGTTTTGCTTCTTGAATTGTGGGGGGGGGGGCTGAGCATTCTGGGGAGTGATGGACACATGAGAGCAGTCTCAGCACAGACAGGGTGACACCAGTCCTCCACTAGACTTGAGGGAGGCTGCCAGGAAGAGGGACTCCCTTAAACCCAAAAAGAAAGCTAGACCCCTTATGGGGTCCTTTGTTTGCAAGATTGGGCAATTGTGGCTGCTTTCCCTGTAGTACTAACACACACACACACACACACACTCATACACTCACACATACAGACATTCTCACATATACGCACATACATATACATACATATACTGACACATATACACACATACACTTACACATACATATACACATATGCACTTATACTCACACACATACACACACACACTTGTGTGCTCACTCCTCACCTCTGGTGGTGTCTCAGGTACTAGAGGATACAGCCACCTTGTACAATCAGGACCTGTCTCGGCTGGAGCTGCTCCCTGGGGGGCTCCTAGAGAGCCACGGGGACCCTGGACCCCTCTTCAGTGCCATTGTGCTCGATCAGTTTGTGCGACTACGGGATGGTGATCGGTACTGGTTTGAGAACACTAAGAATGGGTAAGGCCTGCCAGGGTCCCCCATCACACCCCTCCCTAGCTTAGTTCCCAGACCCTCTGCTTGTCTGACTACTTCCCAGGTGCCCCCGCCCACCCCGTCCCTTGTTTCTCTCCCTCGTCTGCGCCCCAGGGTTGCTGGAGACCTGTTTCTTTTTCCTTCCCAACAACCCCGACTTTGTCCCACACAGGCTGTTCTCTGAGGAGGAAATTGCAGAGATAAGAAATACTACACTGCGAGATGTGGTGGTGGAAGTCACCAATGTGACCAAGAGTGCCCTGCAGCGCGATGTCTTTGTCTGGAATGAAGGTGGGTGGGATGTGGCCAGAGAAAGCATGAAGGTGGGGCTGAATGTGCAGGTTCAGGAGTCCCATGTAGCTGCCCAGTGAGTCAGGTACCAGGGAGTCTTGGTGAGGGGAGGCCCATTCTAGTTGCCTCCCATGGACCAGCTGAAGGGGATACTGAAATATCTGGGATTTGCAAGGGGACATTTGATGGGTACAAATTTCAGGGAATTGGGTCTGGGCAGGAGAGATGAAGGAGGTCTGGACGGGGCAAAAGATCCTCAGCTCTGAGGTGCTCTGCACCCTCTCCCTCAGGTGACTGCCCTCAGCCCAGGCAGCTCACGACTGAAGACTTGCCCTCCTGTGTGCCTCTAACCGAGTTGGACTATTTTAAGGGGAGTGGTCCTGGCTTTGGCATCACCATCGTGGCTCTCTGCTGTCTTCCACTAGGTGAGCCCCTCCCCCTTAAGTTCCCCCACACTGTCTGTTTCTGCTGCAGAGTTAGCTCTGTGGTAGAGATGAAGCCAGAGTGAGTGGAAAGGCTGGGATGGGCTTGGGAAGGGAGGGAGCAGCCACCAAAGCCTCAGTGAGATGCAGGCCAGGGGCTCCTCTCCACTGATGTCATCTGTCCCCCTTCAGTGAGTCTGCTTATTTCTGCACTGGTGGCCCACTTCAGGGGCCGAGAGCTCAAGAAGTTACAAAAGAAAGGCAGAGAGAGCATGAAGAAGGAAACACACAAAGACGGGGTGCCAGGTGAGAGGGGACTGGGGAGACAGAGGGAGGAAGGGGACAAATGGGGATCCTGGGAGAGAAAACCAGGTGACAAGATGTTGGGGGTGGGGATTGGGACTTACCCTGTGGGTTCCTATTCAGATAGGGAGAGTGGAGCTGGCAGGAGGTCAGAGGTTGGGACTGCTTCCACCTACTTGTCCCTTCCTCAGCCATGGAGTGGCCAGGCCCCAAGGACAAGAGCTACCTTGTCACCATCCAGCTGCTCCCAGATGGAGGGCTGCAGGTCCTAGACCAGCGTCTCACTGTGCTCCGCACCGTTCAGCTGCGGTCCCCGCAGCAGGTCAACCTCATCCTGTCCAGCAACCGCGGCTGCCGCACCCTGCTGCTCAAGATCCCCAAGGAGTATGATCTGGTATGACACTACCTGACTGCAGCATGGGCGACCTGTCCCCTTCCTTTTTTTGGAGGGGCTTTTTTAAAAATAATTTTTAAATTTTATTGAATCACCATGAGATAGTTACAAGCTTTCATGTTTGGGTTACAATCACACAATGATCAAACACCATCCCTCCACCAGTGCACATTCCCCACCACCAATATCCCGGGTATACCCCCTCTTTACCACCGTCCCCCTGCCTCTGTGGCAGACAATATTCCCCATACTCTCTCTCTACTTTTGGGCATTAAAGCTTGCAACACAGACACTGAGAGGTCATCATGTTTGGTCCATTATCTACTTTTGGCATGCATCTCCCATCCCAACTGGTTCCTCCAGCCATCATTTTCTTAATGACCCCTTCTCTATTCCATCTGCCTTCTCCCCTTCGTTCATGAAGCAGTCTTCCAGCTATGGGGCAATCCCATATGGGGAAATTTTCTCCCCCACCCAGCCCCCTGGCCCTTGTATCTACTGTCCTTGGGTGTCAGCCTCATGTGATGCTACCCTACACTCCACAAATGAGTGCAGTCAAGAGAGGCTTTTTTTCAGAGGCCCTCCTAGACACCCTCTGACTGCCATGGGATCCTCACCTGGTCAGCCTGGATGGAGGGGGCTGGGTGGGGGAGAAAATTTCCCCTCCCACCCCAAGTTCCTTTGAAGGAAGAGTGAAGCCCGAGCTGCTTTGTCTGGGCTTCCTTCTGCCCAGGTGCTGCTGTTTAACTCGGAAGATGAGCGGGCTGCCCTGGTGCAGCAGCTGCAGGACCTCTGTGTGCATCGGGCGCTGGACCTTGAGCTGGCTGAGATGGCTGAGGAGGAGCTATTCAGGAAGGCCGTGACCAAGCAGCAGCGGGGCCGCATCCTGGAGGTCTTCTTCAGACATCTTTTTGCCCAGGTGCTATGGCTATGCCTTTTGGATGGAGCCCAGCCCAGGGGTTGGAACGAACCTGGACTGGACAGCTGCCTCTTTATGGGGTGAACTAACCAACTCTGGGGGTGAATCCTCACTTTGCCACTCACTAGCCGTGCAGGCTTAAGTTGCATCCTCTCTGCTCTGTATGTATTTCCTCATCTATAAGCTTTGCCATTGGGTCGCTGTGAGGATTCACCGACAATTTCTATTGGTGCTTCTCAAAGTGTGGCATCTGCAGCAGCAACAGCAGCTTTGCCTGGATCTTTAAAAAGCAGATTCTCAATGCTTCTCAAATATTTTGGAATAGAACTTCTACATGGCACAGGGATTCCTCTTCTTGGTGTCTATCCACTTCCCCCAACATAAAAGCAGTAATTCAAAAGGAGATCAACACACCTATGTTCATTGCAGCACTTAATACAATAGCCAGGATATGGGGGAAAAAAAACCCAAAAAACATCAACCTCAATGTTCAGTGATAGATGAATGGACAAAGAAATTGTGGCACATAAAAACAATGGAATGCTACTCAGATTTTAGAAAAGAGAAAATCCTGCTGCAAAATAGATGTTAATCGAAATTATGCTAAGCTAAATAAGACAAATTCTGGATGATCTCACTCAGTCTTTAGACTATAGAGAGACAAAGCAAGAGAGTGGATGGTATCAACTAACTCTTGGCCGTTGATTACCAAGAAGTGTGGAGAGGATGAGTGGAGAAGTGACCATAGGATGAGAAGCAGCCATAGGGTTCATCTTCTCTGAGTTGAACTTTGGGGAGATGTGAGAGTGACCAACTGCTCCCAGGGCAGGCCTCATCTCCTCTCCTTATGTCTACTGCTTCACTGAAGGTGTTGGACATCAACCAGGCCGACGCAGGGATGCTGCCCCCGGACTCATCCCAGAAGGTGCGGGAGGCCCTGACGTGTGAGCTGAGCAGAGCTGAGTTTGCCGAGTCCCTTGGCCTCAAGCCCCAGCACATGTTTGTGGAGTCCATGTTCTCTCTGGCTGACAAGGACGGCAATGGCTACCTGTCCTTCCGGGAGTTCCTGGACATCCTGGTGGTGTTCATGAAAGGTGGGGGATGGTGGACCATTGTGGGAGGCCACATGAGGATCTTTCAGCAGAAAGGTTACCTTTTCCCCCGCTTTCTTTTCCCAGGTTCCCCAGAGGACAAGTCCCGCCTGATGTTCACCATGTACGACATTGATGGGAATGGCTTCCTCTCCAAGAATGAGTTCTTCACCATGATGAGGTACGGGGTGGGACATTCTGATCCAGAAATTTCCTGGTGTTTTTGTTTTTTGTTTTTGTTTTGGGGCCACACCTGGCAATGCTCACTGGTTGCTCCTGGATCTGTACTCAGGAATCACTTCTGGACGGTCTCAGGGAATCATAAAGGTTACTGGGGATAGAACCCAGGTCTGCCACATGCAAGACAAGTACTCTACCCACTATACTATCTTTCTGGCCCCAAAACCTTCCAGTGTTTTCGACAGGAAGCAAGTCAGATCCAAGAAAACAATGGCCATCTACATTGAGAAGTGGCCTAGGGTCTGTATCCCAGTTCACAGAGCATCAGTGAAGGTCTTGGAGATCGCTCAGAGGGCAGAGCTCATGCTTTGTATGTGGGAGTTCCAGGTCCAATCCCTCGCACTGCATGGGGACCCGAGTACAAAGCCAGGAGCAGTCTCTGAACACCAGTGGGTATTCAGAAAATTTACCTAGTTAAGAAAAAAAGATCACTAATGATACCACCAGCAACAACATTCAGGACCAGAGATATAACGTGACAGGCTGAATGCATGCTTGAATCTGGGAAGCCTGAGTTCAATCCTTAGCACTGCATGTCTCTGAGCAATGCCAGGAGTGAACCCCCCCCCCCAAGCATAGAGCCAAGAGCACCCCCTGAGCACTGACAGGCTGGTTGTCCCTCAAACCCAAACCAAACAAACAAACACCAGCGGATATACTACATAGAGTGAACTATGGATTTTTAGTTTACAAACTGTATCAGAATTTAGAAAAAGAAGGCAATAGGGTGAAGCTGATTGCAGTCTGTCTGATCTGGGGTTGCCTTTTCAAGCCTCTGGTGGGGCTCTTGGTAGGAGATGGCAGATCTCTGCCCCCTCAAGGACATTTTCATCCTCACCTCAGTTTGGATATTGCTTGTCTTATGAGATGATGTGTGTT
Source organism: Sorex araneus (assembly GCF_027595985.1). Taxonomy (NCBI): domain Eukaryota; kingdom Metazoa; phylum Chordata; class Mammalia; order Eulipotyphla; family Soricidae; genus Sorex; species Sorex araneus. Next base: position 89,804,943 of record NC_073304.1, on the reverse strand, counting down.
TTTTAGTTTGTTTATTTTGGAATCCTACCCAGAAGTTCTCAGGGCTTTGTCATCAGAGATCTGTCCTGGCTCTGTCCTCAGAGATCACTCCTGGGGGGGGGGGTGGGGCTCAGGGAACCCTATGGGATGCTGGGGATCAAATCCAGTTGAATGCATGAAAGGGAAGTGCTCTATCTGCTGTACTATTTCTCTGGCCCCTATTAAGTAAGTGCCATTAGCACTTGCTGTATGGTACAGGTGAAGGTCTGTCTGTATTTGCTAAACTTCAAAAGACCTATGGTCTGTTTATTTTTGTGCTCAAGCACAACCTCAAAACAAGAGCTGGGTCACCACAGCTACCTTTCTGGGTGTGTGTCAGCTGGTGCGTGGAAAGTCTACCCATGTCCTGTCCTGTTGGCATGAGGAAGCAGCTGCCATCACAGTGACATCCCTTCCCTGCCCTTGTGGATGGCTGCACCACCAGTCCCACAACCTATGGAAGGGGGAGCCCCGGGGTGCTGTGGGAAGTATCAGCAGTGGATGAGAGGGTAGAGAGCCTGTTGAGCAAGAGGACCTGGTTAGCTGGGTATGTCCCCAAACAAAATAGATTATTATCCTGCCTCCCACTGCCAGTTTGAGGGTTGCTTTCTCTAACTAGTCAAGGTCACTTTCAGTTTTATTCTGCCTTCTAAGCCTGTGGCCACCCCACCCAGCTTAGTATCAGTCCCAGGCCACTTAAGTCCCTTCTCAGTTGCCCTCTCCCAACTCATGGTAACTGTATTAGGTAATCGGGGCTGCCCCAGTCCCAGCCTGAGTGTACTGGGTGACAAATTGCCTGTTCTGCTCCTTCCCTAGCTCCTTCATTGAGATCTCCAACAACTGCCTGTCCAAGACGCAGCTGGCCGAGGTGGTGGAGTCCATGTTCCGGGAGTCGGGTTTCCAGGACAAGGAGGAGCTGACGTGGGAGGACTTCCACTTCATGCTGCGGGACCATGACAGTGATCTCCGGGCCACACAGCTGTGCCTCAAAGATGGAGGTGTGTACGTCTGCAAGGAATGTTCTGCATCAGGAGCAGCTACCTTCAGAATGAGAGCTCCTGGTGGACAAGACAGAGATGGGCTGGGATGTGGCTGAGATGGGCTGGGATGTGGCTCAGTGATATTACACATGCCTTGCGTGTGGAGGACCTGGGTTTGACTCCTGGCACCAGCATCAGCAGCACATGAAGTCTAATTTCTTTCTTAGTTCTCAAACCTTGCACAGCACCTAGGCGCATGTAATCAAGGTAGGGCACATGAAACTATGCAGCTGCTACCAAAGTATAAAGGTGCCCGCTGAGGGGTCGAGAGGTCTGGCTTTGGTGCTGCTCACCTAGCACTGCACATTGGTTGGGGAAGAGGAACTATTTTCTTGACATAACCTCTGTAAAGTGGGTGTCCCTTGGCCACACTGTCTGTTCTGTGTACAGTGGGGTTCAGTGAGGCATGAAGGAGGAGGCTGGAGGAAGAGCTGGGACCAAGTACCCACCCCATCTGCCATGTGGGACGTCTGTTCAGCTTCTTGTTCTTGGTGGCAGTTATTGGAGACATTTGGCAGTTGTGGTGGTGGTGGTGGTGATGGGGAGACAGTTGTGACATACCTGATAAGGCTCAGGGGCTATTTCTGGCTCTGTGCTCAGAAATGATTCTTGACAGTGATCAGGTGAACATATTCAGTGTTGGGAATTGAACCAGGGGTCAGCCTCCTGCAAGGCAAGTGCCTTACCCCCTATATTATCTCTCTGTCCCCCAGGAGACATTTTTAAACCCAACATCAGTTGTCGAGTCTCATTCATCTCTCGGAAGCCTGCAGGATGGTGAGCAAAAGTGGGTGGTCCCTGGGGCCTCTTCTGTAGAGCAATGAAGAAGTCAGAGGGTAAAATCAGCTTTAGGGGTCTGATATTTGTCTTCTGAAGGAAACTTTCAGAGTGTGGCGGATTCCATCCTGTGTTCAGTTCCCCCCACTCCCCTCCCATATATACCCCTTGTTTACATGCCTGGCTAGTTATCTCTGCTACTCCAGGACAGAATCATTCTACAAAACAGACGATCAGCTCATAGTCATCTTTCTTTCCTGCTTCCGGTCTGCTTCTCTCTGACCAGTTACAGGGCATGCCTCCACTGCTCCTGTAAGCACTGACCTGCTGGTTCTTCTTTTGGCTGTTTTCCTTTTCTCAGCTCCAGACCCCAGGGAGTGGACGTCCCTACCTCAGAAGCCCCAGAGCTGCGTGGCCCGAGGCTGAAGAAGAGGTTTGATAGAAAGTAAGTGTTTGGTAAAAAGTAAGTGAAAAATAAATGTTTCCCAGATTCCTGGGCCCACAGATGTGTAAGGAGAGGTCTTGGGGTCTCTGTACCCTTGACTCCTTCAGTTGTGTTCCACATAAGACTCTTCAGCTTTGTGTGTCAAAAAACTCATCAGCCTCTCCACCTTCTGGACCCTCATCTTCAGCAAAAGACCTGGCCCTTGACTGCAAGACCAACAGGACAGTGAGGGGCCTCCTGGCTCCTGCTTGCTTTGAGGCTAGTGCAGGGAGTAGGAAGAGCGAAGGATAGAGCCAACTGGATACAGTGGTGGAATAGTGGTGAACAGAGAAGTGGTAGACAGAGCAAATAAAGATGAAAGCAGGGGCTGGAAGACAGTACAGGAGGCAGAGCGCTTGCCATGCATGCAGCCAACCTGGCTTTCATTCCCGGTACCAAATATAGTTCTCTGAGCTTGACCAGGAGTGACTCCTGAGTGCAGAGCTAAGGAGAATGCCCTGAGCACCAAAGGATGTAGTAGCGCCATGCCCTGCCGCCCACCCCCATGAGAACAAATAAAGATGAGGAGGTTGCAGTGTGGGATTTACCCACAAAGTGCTTTTTCCTTAGTAGAGTGTCATTTTGGGGAGGCCAGGTGACCGGGTGGTGCCCTCAGTCCCCAACCCTGTTTCTCATGGATGCAGGTCTGTGGGGCCTCGTCCCCAGCTATACACAGAGGCACAGCAGGAGAAGATGGAGCGGGGTTTCCTGGCCCAGAAGCTGAAGCAGTATAAGCGCTTTGTGGAGAACTACCGTCGGCACATAGTCTGTGTAGCAGTGTTCTCCGCCATCTGCGCTGGCCTGTTTGTGGAGCGCGCGTACTGTAAGGGCGGGGAGGCGGCCTTCTGCGGTCATTCCTTGACCCTTCGCATCTGGCTGGGGGAGGCCCCGCTTTGCAGAGGTCCAGGCCCTTACTTCTGTGTCCTGCTGATACATACTACCACCCTCTTCTCTGTCCCCAGACTATGCCTTTGCCTCACCACCCTCGGGCATCGCAGAGGTTACCTTTGTGGGCATCATCCTGTCTCGAGGCACGGCGGCCAGCATCTCCTTCATGTTCTCCTACATCCTGCTCACCATGTGCCGCAACCTCATCACCTTCCTGCGTGAGACCTTCCTCAACCGCTACGTGCCCTTCGATGCTGCTGTGGATTTCCATCGCTGGGTTGCCATGGCTGCTGTCATCCTATCTAGTACGTGTCTATGCCCCCCTCCCCCCGCTCCCATGGCTGCAGCCTGTTTCCTAGCTTGAGCTGTGGGGAAGCCATGAGAGGGCTGGGTGGTGTCTCTAATTGCCTCTGTCTCTCAGTTTTGCACAGTGTCGGCCACGTGGTCAATGTCTACATCTTCTCAGTCAGCCCCCTCAGCCTGCTGGCCTGCGTCTTCCCCAACATCTTTGTGAATGACGGGTCAGTCGGAAGAAGTCCTCCTGATTTTGGGACACCGGGGATAGGCTTAAGAGAACATTAGAATGAAAATAGAGGGCCCTAGATATGGAGAGGGGGAGGCCTGATCCTCAGGGAGACACTGACAGGAGACTTCCTCATTGTCAGGAAGGAAGTTGGCCATGGTTGGCCAGGAAAGAAGTTTGGTAGATGAACTTGGGGGCTCCTTTCTACATGTCCCTGACACCATAAGCTTGCCATCTGGGCTTACTGTCATCCATGGAGCAGGAGTGATTCCTGAGTTCAGAATCAGGAGTAAGCCACTGGGTGTGGGCCAAAAACCAAGAGAGAGGGAGAGAGGGAGAGAGGGAAAGGGGAGGAGAGAGGAGAGAGAGAGAAGAGAGAGAGAGAGAGAGAGAGAGAGAGAGAGAGAGAGAGGAGAGAGAGAGAGAGAGGGAGAGAGGGAAAGGGGAGGAGAGAGGAGAGAGGAGAGAGGAGAGAGAGAGATGGAGCATATCTTTCAATCTTTCATTCAGGTGCTAGGAGTAGGATGCTAAGACACAAGCATTTGTTCAGGAGATATGTGTGGAACACTGTCTGACTTAGTGTGAGACAATGCTAGAGCACCCTACTCCATCCCCCCCATCAGCTTTTTTGACCCCTCTGCCCCAGGGAACTCACAGAGACTGAATCAGGTGCTCAAGCAAACAAAGGTCAGCTGTTGGAGATTTAGGACAAGGGATCCTTGTGGGAGGGCAGACAGGAAAAAACAGGAGGGGCATGTGCCATGTTCCTTGGGTGACCTACTGGGTGGAGCCCTTAACTGCTGCTGTCCATGTGAATATGCTGGAACTCTCTGGTCTTCACCAGTGGCTCCACATACCTTTGTCCCACAGGTCCCAGCTGCCCCAGAAGTTCTATTGGTGGTTCTTCCAGACGGTCCCAGGTAGGGAGTTGTGTGTGGAGTCCAGGGCTCTTTCTGAGCCTTTGTCTTCGTCTGCCCATCATACACATTTGACAGTGGTGGTCATTGGTTCCCTTTCTAGCTCTGGGATCAGCCCCAGCTCCAGTCCTTTCAGGCAAGGGAGGGAGAAGGGAGGTCAGGGAAAAAGGATGAGGAATGCTTTGTTGTGCTCTTAACCCCAGCGGAGGTCCTGAGATTGCTTCTGTCCCCACTTCCCCCAGGTATGACAGGAGTGCTCCTACTCCTGGTCCTGGCCATCATGTACATCTTCGCCTCCCACCACTTCCGGCGCCGCAGCTTCAGAGGTTTCTGGCTGACCCACCACCTCTACATCCTGCTCTATGTGCTGGTGAGGGACTCCTTTGGGCAGGGCTCGGCCATGGCACAGAAACGAGGTCTGATAACTCAGGGCTGAGAGCCTGAGATCGGAGACTGAAGCCCCTGCCAGTCCTCTCAGCCCAGGCTCAGGCAGGAAGTATTGCAGGCAAGACGCCTGACTGGGCATGAGTTATACTAATTGGTTGTGTCTTTAGATCATCATCCACGGCAGCTTAGGCCTGATCCAGCTGCCCCGTTTCCACATCTACTTCCTGGTGCCAGCACTCATCTATGGGGGTGACAAGCTGGTGAGCCTGAGCCGGAAGAAGGTGGAGATTGGAGTGGTGAAGGCAGAGCTGCTGCCCTCAGGTACCCAGTGCAGCCAGACCCGGGGTGGTGGGCTGGGGGAGGGGCTGGGGAGGGTACTGGGAAAGATAACTACCTAGGATATCTGTGGGACCTCTGCCATTTGCTGATGCAAATGCAGCTTTTATTTATTTACTTTTTTATTTGGGCTGGAGCCATAGCACAGCAGGTAGGGCGTTTGCCTTGCATGCTGCCGACCCAGGTTCGATTCCTCCACCCCTCTCAGAGAACCAGGCAAGCTACTGAGAGTATCTCGCCCGCACAGGAGAGCCTGGCAAGCTACCCATGGCATATTCGATATGCCAAAAACAGTAACAACAAGTCTCACAATGGAGACGTTACTGGTGCTCGCTCAAGCAAATCAACGAGCAATGGGATGACAGTGACAGTGACTTATTTATTTATCTATTTTATTTATTTTAACTTCTAGGCACTTTCACAATATTGTTACTGATAGGGTTGCTTATATAACACATTCCTACTACAGCCCCACCAGAGTGTCCATGTCCCTCCACCATTGTCCCAGTATTGAGTCCCCAACTCCCCACTACATGGTAAGCTTCATACTAAAGACAAGTTCTTTTTTTTTTAAATTTTTTATTAGTGAATTACTATGAGGTACTGTTACAGACTTACAAACTTTCGTACTTGCCTTTCAGTCATACAATGGTCGAGTGCCCATCCCTCCACCAGTGCCTATTTTCCACCACCAATGGTCCCAGCATCCCTCCTACCACCCTCATTCCATCCCCCCCTCCACCACACCCCGCTTCTGTGGCAGGACATTCCCTTTCACTCTCTCTCTCCTTTTGGGTGTTGTGGTTTGCAGTAGAGGTCATCTGTAGTAGTGGCCATCGTGTTCGGTCTGTAGTGTACTTTCAGCCCGCATTTCCCATCCCGAGTGGGCCCTCCTACCACCCTTTACTTGGTGGTTCCTTCTCTATCTGAGTTGCCTTCCCCCCCAGCATTAGAGGCCGGCTTCTAAGCTGTGGAGTAATCTTCCTGGAACTTATCTCTACCATTCTCGGGTGTTAGTCTCCCATTCTGTTATTTTATGTTCCATAGATGAGTGCAATCTTTCTATGTCTGTCCCTCTCTTTCTGACTCATTTCACTTAACATGATAGTCTCCATGTTAATCCACTTAACTGCAAATTTCATGACTTCATCTTTTCTAACATCTGCATAGTATGCCATCATGTAGATGTACCAAAATTTCTTTAACCAGTCATCTGTTCTCAGACACTTAGTTTATGTTGCCTTTGGGTGTTTGTTATACCCTATTTTGTTTTGTTGTATCCCACTTATGAGAGAGATAATTCTGTGTCTGTCCCTCTCCAAATGCAGCTTTCAAAAAAAGGCTGTGCTGTGTTGCACTTAGTCTAATAGCCAAGATATGGAAATAATCCAAGTGCTCAACTACAGAGAATGGATCAAGAAGTTATAGTATATATATATATACATGTATATATATATACACACAGACAAAACACACACACAAATACTGTGCAGCTCTAATAAAGAACAAAATCATGCAGTTTATAGCAACATGGATGGACCTGGAGGATATCATTCTGAGTGAAGTCAATCAGTCATGAAAGGGATAAATCTAGAATGATCTCTCTCATATTTGGGACTTAAAGATACAAAGCAAGGCAGCAACAAATATCCAAGGGCAGCATAATGGATTAATTGATCTATATGTTGAGTTTGGGAAGATGAGAAGGAGAGGGTTGGTGTCCTTGGGGGAGGAAGATGGATACTCTGGTGATGAGTATGGTGTTGCAATTATGTCCATAAAGAACCATCATTAATAGTATTATAAAAAATCAAATTAAACATATGCAAATAAATAAAGTTTAAAAATAAATTTTAAAAAATTGTGCTGAACCTTGAAGAGGAATTGAAGGTTAGAGTATGTTATGAGAAGAGCTGGCTAAAGCCATACAGGAAGAGAGGGCAGAAGAGACCCCTCCTTGTGCATGGGTGCAGGACATGGATCTCTTCCCTGTCCTTCCCTCAGAATAAGACTCTGAAAGAGACAGGCAAAGAGAGTCTTGTTGAGAGTCACTGTTGGCCAAGACTGGGCAGCTTGACTCCATAGAGAGTGGCAGGAGATGCCTTTAGGAGTGTAGGGATGAATAGTCTAACCTTCAAGACTCACACAATGAGAAACTGAACCTGAGTTCCCTTAAAATGACTTCATTGTCCATTTCTACTCCCAGGAGTGACCTACCTGCAGTTCCAGAGACCCCAAGGCTTTGAGTACAAGTCGGGACAGTGGGTGCGGATCGCCTGTCTGGCTCTGGGGACCAACGAGTATCACCCCTTCACGCTGACATCTGCGCCCCATGAGGACACTCTCAGCCTACACATCCGGGCAGTAGGACCCTGGACCACTCGCCTCAGGGAGACCTATGCAACCCCAGTGGGCGACATCTATGCCAGATACCCGAAGGTGCTATCTCTGGGAACTATTTTCGGGTCTTAGGCATTGGTAGAAGGTTCCTGTCCACCTAGATCCTGAGATTCCCCCTGAGACCTGACTAGGAGTGGGAGTGCCTCAGCCAACCCTGGGGTGCCCCATATTCTCTCCTCCCTGCCCTTCTTTCTTTTCCAACCTCAGAACTGAGGAAAGATCTTTCTCACCTTATCTCCCCATTCTCTTGGCAGCTGTATCTCGATGGACCATTTGGAGAGGGCCACCAAGAGTGGCACAAGTTTGAGGTGTCCGTGCTGGTGGGAGGAGGCATTGGGGTCACCCCTTTTGCCTCTATCCTCAAAGACCTAGTCCTCAAGTCATCTTTGGGCAGTCAAATGCTCTGTAAAAAAGTGAGTGTCGGGCTAGAGACAGAACAGGGTGGAGGATTTCTTAAATGCAACCAACCCTGGTACTTCAGCACCACCTTGAGTCTGGGTGTGCCTCCAAATCTGTAGCACTGTTGTCCTGTTGTTCACTGGTTTACCCAAGTGGGTACCAGTAACGTCTCCGTTGTGAGACTGGCTGTTACTGTTTTTGGCATATCGAATATGCCATGGGTAGCTTGCCAGGCTCTGCCATGTGGGCGGGATACTCTCAGTAGTTTGCCAGGCTCTCTGAGAGGGACAGAGAAATCGAGTCTGAGTCAGCCGTGTGCAAGGCAAAATGCCCTACCCGCTGTGCTATTGCTCCAGGCCCCCAAATCTAAAAACATAAAAATAAGAAAGTATCTCCTGTTCTCAGGAGGAATGGGGATTGACAGTGGATGTGTCCCCACATCACAGCAGAGAAACTGTCCATAGCCCTGGCACTAAGTTGGCTGGGACACTTGGACCCAGTTGTCTAGATGGCAGACATCAGAGGGAGGCTGGAGTTAGCTATATCTACAGAAGGGACTATGCTGGGGCCTGTCAGCCTGGATCAGGGCTTGGGACACTGCCAGAGGACTGATGTCTCTGAGGGGACTGGGACTTCCCAGATTCCGGGAAAAGGGTCTGGAGTTGGGGAACCTCAAACTGAACTGAGCCTTGGGTCCCCAGATCTACTTCATCTGGGTGACACGGACACAGCGGCAGTTTGAGTGGCTGGCTGACATCATCCGGGAGGTGGAGGAGAATGACTGCCAGGACCTGGTGTCTGTGCACATTTACATCACTCAGCTGGCCGAGAAGTTCGACCTCAGGACCACCATGCTGGTAGGCCAGGGCTGGCCCTGTGGGGCGGAGAGTCACCACCTGGACGAGCAGCTGACCCTGGGCCTGCCTGGTGGGGCCCTCCCCTTCCTCTCTGTCCCCTAGTACATCTGTGAGCGGCACTTCCAGAAGGTGCTGAACCGGAGTCTGTTCACGGGCTTGCGTTCCATCACCCACTTTGGCCGTCCCCCCTTTGAGCTCTTCTTCAACTCCTTGCAGGAGGTCCACCCACAGGTCAGTTTCCCCCTAACCATTCTGGAACATCTAGACCCTCAAGGATCCCACAGTTCTTTCTTGAGGCAACAATGCCCACATTACCAGGTTTCATCCCCTCGCCTTCGCCCCTCACCCCTGCCTCTTCTTCAGGCCTTAGGGAGATTTTCTGGTCACTGCAGCCAGCTGTTAGGAGCAGCTTCTCCCCAGTACCAGCAGCTCATCCTGCTATGTGTTCTCTTTCTTCTGAAAACTCTCCCTCCTCCACTTGACAGGTGCGAAAGATTGGGGTGTTCAGCTGCGGCCCCCCAGGGATGACCAAGAATGTAGAGAAAGCCTGTCAGAGAATCAACAGGAAGGACCAGGCCCACTTCATGCACCACTACGAGAACTTCTGAGCTCAGCCTCCTTGGGTCCCATTTTCTTACTGTGGAGCCTGCTACTAGCACTTTCTCTGTCAGAATCTACCTGAGGCCTCAGCTGTAGAGCTGGAAGGGCCTCTCCCTCATTGTCCCTCTGTATCATGCACTGAAAAGCTAGAAAAGATCTCTCCAGCTCAAGTCATAGCAGGTTGTGATGGACACAGTGGGCAGGATCAATCCCTGCCTCATAAGTCATGAGATCCAACTGCATATGTCCGGTGTCTACCTAACTCCCACAAAATCCATCCATGACTGCTTCAGCATCTTCTTGGCATTGGGGGTGGATGGTGAGGTGGGTAGGGGTTTGCAGGTGCTGTGAGGACAGGGTTCAGACTGCAAATTTCCTCAGAGCTCCACTCAGAAATCCATAGCACAGGACAGGCTGGCTGCCTCCACCCAGTTTCTGAAGTCTCTGCAGCACTACACATACCCGCCTTCATACTTCCAGAGGACCAGAAAGCATGGAGTAAAGATGCTTCCTAACCCTGACATTGGCCAGCGATGCTCCCCCTCTTCTTCTGTTGGTAGGGCCCTCTGCATCTGCTGGAGCAGTTCTGGCACATGGAATGAGGGTGGCTGGCCCCTCACCAGACACCTCAAATACCCTTCTTGTCCCCCCAGTACCACAGGAGTTGAGCATTCAAGTGTACCAGTTTGACCAGGACTCTCCCAGTTTTAACACTGAACATTTCTTGTTCTTTGAAACCCCTCACTCCAAACATATTTCAATCTAGACAACCTTCTTGGGAGTCAAGCTGGGCTGTGACCCACCATACTTAATCTTAAAGAATCTTCCTTTCCCTAGCTCTTTCTTGAAAAACTGGGCTTGGATGGTTTGGTACTAAAAAAAAATTAGATATGATTTTTATGCAGTTAAGGTAGAAATATCAAGGTGACCAGTTATGTATGTGACCGCTACCCAAGACAGAATGTTTCCAGCACCAATAAATTTGCCTTGCAACTCTTTCAGACATTGCCTCTCAATCCTAGAAGCAAGCACTGAGGTACATTCTATCAGCACTGAGTTATTTACATCAAGTCTGTGTGATTTGTTGTTGCCTATATTCTACATGGTTCCTTTTAATTGCTGAGTCATTGCTTACTGCAATGAGGTATAACTCTTATTGATTCTTTTATTAAAGGACACTTCTAATTTTTCACAATTATGAATAAAGCTGCAAGAAACATCTTATACTGGTCTTTTGGTGAACTTAATGTGTTTGGTCATGTGGGGTATGTTTATGGGAGTGGAATTGCTGGATCCTAGAGTTTTCTAGCTAACAGAATTTGTGATGGAAGGTTTTAGACCATCCTTGCCTTAGAGTCCTTTCTTTGTTGGGCCACTCTACTTGCCTCAGATATGCCAATGACTGGGTTTCCAGCTCTCTCTATTTCTTCTCTTCACTGTTTATTGAAATTGGTCAATGATGTTTTAAGTGCTTTCACATTTGTTTTTCCTTAAGAAAGGACTGCACACAGGGATTGAGTGATAGCACAGTGGGTAGAGCATTTGCCTTGCACGCGGCCAACCTGGGTTTGATTCCCAGAATCCCATATAGTCCCCTGAGCACCACCAGGAGTAATTCCTGAGTACAGAGCCAGGAGTAACCCCTGTGCATCGCCGGGTGTGACCCAAAAAGCAAAAAAAAAAAAAAGAAAAGAAAAGAAAAGAGAGACTGCACACAAATGGACAGTCTATTTTAGGGAATGGGGGTGGTGTTGAGCTATACCCAAGCAGTCCTCAGGGGCTCTTCCTAACTCTGCGCTCAGGAGTGATTCCTAGTGAAACCTAGGTGGTGTCAGGAATTTGAACTGGAGTCAACAGGATGCTAGGCAAGTGCCTTAGCCCCTGGACTATCTGGTCTCAACTGCTTTTTTTTTTCTTTCTGTTGTGGACACCACATCTGGGAATGCTTGACCCAGGGATTGAACCCAGAGCTTCTGCCTCTCACATGCAAACTAGATACTACACCTCTTGAGCCACATGGCTCCATGGGTTGCTTTTCCAATAGGTAAAACATGGTGGTACATAGTGAGACCAGCTGACAAGTATGTATTCTTCTCTAAGTGATTAGAAATGATTAGAAGTTCTTCCCAACCCTCTATAATGAAGGAATCTATCTGACAGATCTGGAGGGACATTGAGTCAGGAATCAATGAAATAAGCAATAGATGTGTAGTCTAATAGCCACTTCACCTCTAGTAGCAGCAGAGAAAAGTCCCTTACTCTCTCAATTTCCTCATGTATTAACATGTCTTATTAAATATTAGGAAGTCAGGTAGTGAACAGGATTAAAAATTATAGATGAAAAATGCATGGGAATGTAGTACACAATTGCAATGTATTATTATTATTAATCTACTTATTTACAAACAGCACCATGCCCCCAGGCCTCCTGCACAGTCATTCACCCTCAACTCCCACCCTGTAAGGCCCAGTTTTAGCTTTATCCCCACATCTGATCCATCAGTGCCTTCCTTTCTCTTTCTAAACATGTTTCCAAATACTTTCCTGACCCACTCTAATTCACTGATTCTTCTCAGATCAGAGTGTGTTGTTAGTTTGGCTGATGATTCTCTATATGATCTCTCCTTAGCCCTGATCTCCCTGGTTTGGAGTTTGAGTAAAGGTTTTCTAAAAATTTTATGCCCACTTTTGCCCAGACCCCAGGTAATGCCAAGTATACATCCAGCTGGAAGGAGGGATGTGCCATTATGATTAAAATTGTTGCTATTGTTTTTGGTTCACACCTGGCTTACTCCTACCTCTTTACTCAGGGATTACTCCTGATGGCTTCAGAGGACCATATGAGGTGCTGGGGATCGAATTAGGGTCAATCACATGCAAGGAAAGCATTCTGCCCATTGTACTAACTCTCCAACCTCTTAATTAAAAAAATTTAGTCACCATGATTTACAATACTGTTAATATTAATGTTTTAGGCATATAATATTGTTTTACCACATCCTCTACCATGGTGTCAGCGCCCATCTACCACTGACTCTAGGTCCCCTCTTAGGATTCTCCCTGCCTTAGTCACTCAGTTATATGGGTCAGTTCTCATTATTACTTTACTATGTTTCCATAGTGTATTTTTTGGAGGGGCTTTTGGGTCACACCTGGCAATGCACAGGGGTTACTCCTGGTTCATGCACTCAGGAATCACTCCTGGCAGTGCTCAGGGGACTATATGGAATGCTGGGAATCGAATCTGGGTTGGCTGCATGCAAGGCAAATGCCCTACCCGCTGTACTATTGCTCCATCCCCTCTGTGGTGTATTTGATATGCCATAAACAGTAACAACAATGGGCCTCATTCCCCTGACCCTGGAAGGGCCCCCAATACGGCAGCATTAAGAAAGATGGACAAGAAGAGGCTGATAAAACCTCAGGGCTGAACTAGGTTGCCAAAACAAAGAAGGACTAAAATGACTGTTTGCACTTTTAACGCATGAATGCTGGCATCAGAAACATCCATTGAGGACCTGATGGTGCAAGCGCAGAAGATCAAGTATGACGTCATTGAATTGACCGAGATGAGAAGGCATCAAATACATCATGCCGTTTTTGACACTGGAGAAGAACTGTTCCTTGGAACATGCGACAGTAGAGGCATTGGTGGTGTCAGTGTCCTTGTCAACACGAATTTGGCCATGAGCATTGATTCGTTTGAATGCCTACAACCCGCATCGGACGCTTACATTTGATGCGGCTCATTGCCGGCAGTTTACTTCATCATCTACTCACCAACATCCAACTATGACGAAGAAGAAATTGAGAAGTTCTACATGGAACTGGAGAAGTTCAATAAAGAAGACCACACCTTCTACAAGGTCATTGTCGGTGATTTTAACACCAAGATAGGACCTAAAAGGTCACCCAAAGAACTCCACATCAGGACTCATGGAACGAACAGGGTGAGAGACTGTCTGAGTTTATCATGTTGACCAAGACCATCCATGGTAACTTGCAGTTCCAGAAGGTTGAATCTAAACTTTGGACATGGGAGTCTCCCGGTAGACAGTTCCGCAATGAAATTGACCACATCATATTCAGTCGATGGTTTTTTTTTTTACCTGACCGATGTCGCCATTGTCCTAAAATTCCAAATGGGATCAGACCACCGTCCACTTTGTGTGAAATTGTACTTCACAGAACAGGGAGAAAGGGCTGCAAAGTTTAAAAAGAGGGGCGTTCCCGGCGTGCCTTCTGCCCAGAGATGACCCGGAGCCACGGCACGAGCAGACCCTCCGCGCCTAAAGACTGTGAGCCTGAGGTCTCCTAACCCATTTTGGCACCAGAGCGGATTCTTGCAGCCATGCATTTTGACTGTGATCTGAGCTACAACCTCGTGCAGCCCGGGGAGGGATTTTTTCCTCTCCACCCCATTTTTCTGAACGAAAATGGCGGCAGTGGCAGCGCCCACGGGGTGAGAGCCACCCTCTAAGACCCCTCACCCTAGAGGTAGGACTTTCTTTAGTGAAGTAGCCCTTAGGTGGCCCTGGGAGGGGGGCGTTCCTGGCACGCCTTCCACCCAGAGATGACCCGGAGCTGCGGCACGAGCAGACCCTCCGCGCCTAAAGACTGTGAGACTGAGGTCTCCTAACCCATTTTGGCACCAGAGCGGATTCTTGCAGCCATCCATTTTGACTGTGAACTGAGCTAAAATATTAGAAACCCAAAACCGCGCGGCCGCGATAGACTCTTAGCAATGAAGAGAAATTATTAGATGATGCCTATTCAGCAGGCCTGATTGTTGGGGAAAATTTCCAATCAATAATAGTGAGTTCTGTGTGGAAATATGGAATGTACTCAAAGTTTATAGAGAATAAAGGGAATATTATTAGCTACTTAGATGGGGGTGGGGTGGGGGGGTGTATTGGGGTTCTTGGTGGTGGAACATGTTCACTGGTGAAGGGATGGGGGTTTAATCAGTATTTGACTGTGACTTAAACCTGAAAGCTTTGTAATTTTTTTCATTCTTTTTTTCACGGTGATTCAATAAAATATTTCTTTAAAAAAAGTTTAAAAAGAGAACTCACAGAATGACTACCAACTGGAAGCTCTTTGGCACTATTGCAGCAATATGGGAAGATGCTGTCGTTGACAACATTGATGAGGAATATGATCAACTGGTTCAGCATCTCAATGATTGTTCAAGGAATGCAGAGAGAGAAGCCACAAAAATGTCACCTGTCTTCAGAAATTCTTGAGTTCATTCACCAACGTGGTCTGGCGCAAGCCTTAGGCAATCACAAGCTAACATCTGAGCTTGCAAAGCTGTGCAAAGAAGCGATAAAAGATGACCTCAAAGAGAAAAGAGCAGCAGTGTTGGCTGATGTGGCAGAAGCCAGGAAAAGTATATGCAACACCCACCTGTCCTTTGCCAACTATAAGACCAAGATGACTACCGTCCGACGTCCTGATGGATCTATCACATCTTCAAGAAGGGCAATGGAAAAGGTATCCACGACTTCTACTCAGATCTTTGATAGCCACATCCACCTTCTCACATACCAAATTCTGCAGGATGGATATGTCGTTCCCAATGAACTCCCTTCTGAAATCCTACATGCCATTTCATCCATAAAGACGCATAGAGCACCCGGTCCAGACACGGTCAGACCTGAACACCTGAAGAATCTGCCGCCAGTACTCATCAATACACTGGCTTGGCTCTTCACACGCTACCTGTCTGAATGCAAGGTTCTGTCCCAACAGCAGGACCGTCCTGTTGTACAAGAAGGGAGACATCCATGACATCGGCAACTATCACTCGATCTGCCTGTTGCCTGTCTACAAGTTATTCACTCAAGTCATCCTGAATAGGATTGGCAGAACACTAGATGAAATACAACCATTCGAGCAAGCCGGGTTCCGAAAAAGATTCAGCACAATTAACTATATCCACATGGTGACCAAACTCATTGAGGTTTTGCAAGCGTTCAAGATGCCTCTCTGTCTAATGTACATTGATTTAAAGAAGGCCTTTGATTCTGTTGAGACTGAAGTGATCATCGAAGCCCTAGCTAAACAGGGTATTCAAACTCAGTACATCAAGATCCTCCATGAGCTGTATTACAGATTCACCACTAGGATCTCACCATTCTACAAAGAAGTAATCATCAACTTAAAGAGAGGGGTTTGGCAGGGCGACACCATTTCACTGAAACTCTTCAGTGCCACCCTGGAGAACATCATGTGATGAAGGAATGGGAGTGAAGATAGATGGTTGGCAACTACACCACCTCCGCTTCGCTGATGACATCGTTCTCATAACACCAAATATCAGCCAAGCAGCACGAATGGTGGCCAACTTTGACCATGAGTGTGGAAAGGTCGGACTGCAGCTGAATCTCACGAAGACAATGTTCATGAGAAACAGGCTAGTTCATGATGTTCCATTTGCCCTTAATAGAACGAACATCTCCGAATGCAGCAATTATAAGTACCTAGGTCAAGAACTCATCATGACAAATGACCTGGCACCTGAACTGTGCAGGAGGAAGAGAGTGGCATGGAATGTCTTCAGAGTGTTGAAGAAGTGGTTAAGAGGACAAAGAATCTCTGGCTCCAGGTGCATCTTTTCCTCTCCGCCATTCTTCTTGCACTAACATATGCCTCAGAGACCTGGGTCCTATGAAAACAGGATAAGAATGCTCTTCGGGTATCCCAAAGAAGAATTGAAAGAGCTATGCTTGGAATATCACATTTCACTCAAGTGAGAGAAGGCACCCAGAGTTCCAACCTCTGTCGATGATCGATCAAGAATCAGGGACGCTGTCTTATTTGCCAAGGCATCAAAAGTCAGATGGGCCAGACATGTAATATGATTTAGAGATGACTGCTGGATTAGAGCTACCGACTGGATTCCATGGGATGTCAAAAGACCGCATGGCCGCCCACCTACGAGATGGTCAGACTTCATTGTCAAGACTCTAAATGAATGGTTGAGGCTCTTTGTGTTCCTGGAGTGAGCAGACACCATTAGCACGAGACAGGGATAAACGGAGACATTACTGGTGTCCACTCAAGCAAATCGATGAACAATGGGATGACAAGTGATACAAGTGATGTTTCTTTATACTTTACGTATAAGAGGGATCATTCTCTATCCTTGTGCTTTGATTCACTTAGTTCAGCATGATATCCTCCAGTTCCATTCACATGGTACTGAATTACAGGACTTTGTTTCTTTTCCTTCTCCCCCTCTGTTGAGCCATACCAGTAATGCTCATGGATTTTACCCACCTCTATACTTGAGGGAGTCACTCCTGATGATGCTCAGGAGACCATGCAGTGCTGAGGATCAAACTTAACTCTCTTGAATGCAAAGCATTCTCTCAGGCCCATATGCCACAATTTTTTTTATCTGCTCATCTGTTCTTGGGTGCTTGAATTGTTTCCAGATATATGCCATTGTTAATAGCACTGCAATGAACATAAAGTATAAGCACATGTTGAAATGAATGTTTTTTGACTTTTAGGGTAGATGCCAGGAAGTGGAATCTCTGAGTCATACGGAAATTCAATTCTTAATTTTTTGTTTTTGTTACTTTTTCCCCAAGTTTTTCTTGGGGGCGGAACTTTCCCTAGCAGTGCTCAGGGATTACTCCTGCCTCTGTGCTCAGGAATAACTCCTGGTGGTACTCAGGGGACTATAATGCTTTATAATATAAGGTTGTGCCTTTAAGATCTAGGAAAAAAAAAAGCTTTTTTGTAGCACTCAGCATGCTTATCCTGACTCCACAACCCAGTCAAGTCCTAGTAATCGGCTCTAGGCTGGTCACATATACTTACGTATTCTGGCTGCTCTGCCTAACTTTGTTCAGATTCTCAAAAAGTCCCTCATTTCTTGGATAAGAGTCAAGGACTTACATAAAGTATAAAAATGTCTTTGGGTATTTGTCGTGACCTTCAACTAACCCCATTCTGCGTGGACTTTGTTATCAGCTCTTTTCAAGAAGGAGATGAGGGGTCGGAGTGATAGCACAGCAGGTAGGGCGTTTGCCTTGCACTTGGCCAACTTGGGTTTAATCCCTGGCATCCCATATGGTCACTCAAGCACCGCCAAAAGTAATTCCTGAGTGCAGAGCCAGGAGTAAGCCCTGAGCATCGCTGAGTGTGATCCCAAAAGAAAAGAAATAAATACAAGAGCCAGCATCCATCAAGTGATGTGCCTTTGGTTTACACGATGAGGTCATAGGAAATAAGGGGGAGGTTAAACTCTAGAAAATAGATAAACAAGGTAGGCTATAAAAATAACTCAAGGGAAAGATGACTAAGAAAAGATGACTGAGAGGAATTTTTCACAGAAAGTTTGACAGTGAGTGCAAGAGAATATAAATCTTTTCTTTGGGTCACAACTATCAGTCTTAAGCTTTAGGAATAGCCCAATCCCGGGGATAGGGATGAGATGAGAATGGAACAGGGCAGGAAAAGGATGCAGCTGGGATTGGAGGTAGCAAAGATAATGAGGAAAATGAGATTATCTGGAAAAGCCTTCATGAGAAGAGAGTGGGCAAGAACAGGGAGGTGAAGAGATTGAGTTTTGTAGGAAAGGAATGAACGCTAGTTCTTTGCCTCTTTTTGCCAAATCTTTAGACCTAGCTTCTTCCCCAGCAAGAAGGGAGAAATTGAGAATAAATGGAAACCTTCCTACCCACTTGCTAGGAATTTTTGAGGAAGAGGCACCAAACTATTGGTGTACTAAGAGTAAAGATTCAGTGGTTAAAAAGATAGTATAGAGTGTAAAGCAATTGTTTTGCATGTGACCGGCTTGGTCAATCCCTAGGCATACATGTGGTCCTCTGAGCACTGTCAGGTATGACTCCTGAACATAGAACTGGGAGTCCTCCCTGAACACCGCTGGGTAAGACAAAACTCCCAATCCCTAAAAATTCAAAAACAGTAAGAATTCATGAATCAAATTGGGTTTCAGTCCTGATGCATGATCTATAGCAATAAAGGAAAATTGATAGGATAGCCTATGTATTTCCTTCCTTCCTTCCTTCCTTCCTTTCTTTCTTTCTTCCTTTCTTTCTTTCTTTCTTTCTTTCTTTCTTTCTTTCTTTCTTTCTTTCTTTCTTTCTTTCTTTCTTTCTTTCTTTCTTTCTTTCTTTCTTTCTTTCTTTCTTTCTCTCTCTCTCTCTCTTTCTTTCTTTCTCTCTCTCTCTTTCTTTCTTTCTTTCTTTCTTTCTTTCTTTCTTTCTTTCTTTCTTTCTTTCTTTCTTTCTTTCTTTCTTTCTTTCTTTCTTTCTTTCTTTTGTTTTTTGGGTCACACCCAGTGGTGCTCAGGGGTACTCCTGGATCTGCACTCAGGAATTACTCCTGGTAGTGCTTGGGGGACCATATGGGATGCTGGGGATTGAATCCAGGTCGGCCACATAAAAGGCAAACGCCCTACTCGCTGTGTTATTGCTCCTGCCCCCAAAGTATTTTCTTGATTAATAGAATTTGAGACAATCCCATGTGTTGAATTCATTTCAACAGATTTTTGCTAGGCATTTTTTATGTCCCAGATATAGATCCTGTTCTTTTTTTTTTTTTGATTTTTTTTTTTTATCACACCCGGCGATGCACAGCGGTTACTCCTGGCTCTGCACTCAGGATTTACCCCTGGTGGTGCTCAGGGGACCATATGGCATGCTGGGAATCGAACCCGGGTTGGCCATGTGCAAGGCAAATGCCCTACCTGCTGTGCTATTGCTCCAGCCCTTAGATCCTGTTCTTATGGAATTTAAATGTAGTGGGAACAAACAAAAGAATAAGTTAAATTTAAAAAAAAAGGAAAGGAAGGAAAAAGAGATCTGAAGAGATAGCTCAGTGAGTTGAAATACATATGTTGCAACCAGGAGGCCTAAGTTTGAAACAATGCCAAGAGGAACCCCTGAACATAGACCTAGGGGAACCCCCGAGTACTGCTGGAAGTGACCCAAAAGTCATTAAAAAGAAGGAAATAATAGTTTCAGGTAAGGACCAAGTACCTATGAATAGCAAAGCAGAATATAATAGTGAGTCATCAAGGAAGGACCTTTGGATAAAATGATAAAGGAGGGACAAGGGAGACAGCTCAATAGACCTGGTTTTGATGCCCAGCACCCAAGGATGTCATTGTCAGGAGTGACCCCTGAGATAACTAAGGGGAGTCCCTGAGCACCACTGGGCTGACCCCAACTCCCCCAAAAGATGATTAAGGAGATTATCAAGAGGCTTCTAGTAGATTGTATTGATTTCTGCGCCCAGTGTTGCTACAGGTGTGTTAGATATATTAATTAACTTAATCCTTAGAATAACTTATGAGGCAAGCAAGCGTTGACATTCTCTCCATTTTTACTGGCTATAAAAGCACAAAGAAAACAAGAACTTTGATCAGCTTGCCTCCAGGGGTGAGGGGATTGGGAATGTTTGGGCCAAATCTGCTGATGTTTAGGAGCCGCTCCTGGCTCTGGAGCTAAGAAATTTTAAACTAAAGACCATGGTCTAAATAACCCTTTATCTTGCCCCTCAAAAGCAAAAGCTGTTATAGGTTTTAACAAAGATAATAAATGGATAACCTTAACTGTACTTGACACCTAGCAATGCTACTGATATTTAAAAAATAATTTTTGTGTTTTGGGCCATACCCTGTTATGCTTGGGGGCTATAGTTACTACTCAGAGGTTGGTTGTTGCTTCTGCTAGATGGACCAGTCAGTGTTGGGAATCAAACCCAGACACACACACACACACACACACACACACACACACAGAGTGCTCTACCACTGAGCCACATCCATGATCCTGCTCTTTATTAACTTTTTTATAAGGGGTTATCCCAGGGATGCCTAGGGTCTGTTCAGCAAGGCTGTATAGTGCCAGAGATTGAACTCAGGGCCTACAAATATTAAGCATGTGCTGTTACTTGAACTATCTCCCAACACTATCACTATTTTTGCTTGTTTGTTTAATTTTATTTTGGGGTTTGCATTAGAGGCCACACCTAGAGGTGGTCAGGGACTATTTCTGGCTCTGACCTCAGAAATAATCCTTGGCAGTTCTTGGGCCCCATATGTAATGATGTGGATCAGAAACAGGGCCAGCTACAGGCACGGCAAGTGCCTGACCTCCTGTGCTAGTTCTCTGTCCCCATCACTATTATTAAAGAGACACTGAAGCTCTGGAAGGCAGAACTCTGTACCGTGAGGAGTCTGGAGTACTGGGGGCTTGAGTGATGTTCCATGACTTGCTGTTAGTCCAGACCAGTTACTTCTGTGATGTCACCTGCCTCTCCCATGCAGGGAAGGAGAATCTTCCTTTTCCTGCTAGGGACACTAGATGATCTAGAATCCTTCCGTCTTGGCCCTGCCTGGAAGGGAACATGTCAGGGCAATAAGTTTTCCCCACCCAGTCTCCAGGAAACTGTAAAAGACCTGGAAATTGCTCCAGCTTACTTCATCGGACTCTGTAATCTTTCAAGACGGCAATCTTGAATGAACTTCCAGACGAAGATTGTCTCATTTGTTTATTTGTTTGGACGCATGCTCGGCAGTGCTCAGGGCTTACTCTTGACTCTGCACTCGTGTATTAGTCCTGGAGGGCCCAGGAGACCATCTGGGATGCTTGGGATTGAACCTGGGTCATTCTCATTTTTAAGAGAAACTGCCTGAAAGGTAGTGGATGCTAGCGTGGGTTTTCTTTCTTGCCTGGCTGCTTAAAATCACTATTCAACTTTAGAAATCAGCCAAGCTCTCTGGGCCTCCATTTCTACATGAAGAAAACAAGGGATTAGGTCATAACTTTTTGGGGACCTCAAAGTTTGCTCTTCCCTGCTACACTCATTGTCCCAAATCATTTAATTCCTATATTTGGAAAACAATTCATTGGTTTCTCATCTAAGATTCATTTAGCGATAGGAAAGAAACTAATGTGGAAGGGTTTCTATGTGTTAGATCCTGCAGCTGATTTACACCCCCTCCCTCACTTATTCTTATTTAGAGGAAGCAGAGTTATCTCATCTTACAGAGGAAGCTTCTGAGGATCAGAGAGCAAATTGCCCACAGATATACAACTAGGAGCCAGGAAAATTAGTTTTTAAATCTAGATCCCATACAATTTCAAAATCTCTGCTCCTTTCATCCTTCTGTCTCTATAGGTTAGAAAAAAAGAAGGTGATCAAGAAGCAATGAAGTATTTTAATCATTTGCTTCCCATAGTTCAATCCTCAAGTCAAGTCTGTAGGGTAACTTCTGTGAAGACAGACCATATTAAATTCCATATGGCCCAGAAGGAATGCAAGACCCACTTTCCCCAGAATAGAAAACCAGTTCAGCTCTGGAGAGAAAGGGTGTGTGAAAATCCCTCTCTTCTGTTGTGCTGTAAGCCACAGAAGGCAGGAACTATGCCTCTGTTAGTCACTGTCTTTTTAAAAAAATTTTTAAAATTTTATTGAATCACTGTGAGATAGTTACAAGCTTTCATGTTTAGGTTACAATCTCACAATGATCAAATACCCATCCCTCTGCCAGTGCACATTCCCCACCACCAATATCCGGGGTATACCCCCTTTCCCACCCTCCCCCTGCCTCTATGGCAGACAATATTCCCCATACTCTCTATTTTGGGGCATTATAGCTTGCAACACAGACACCGAGAGCTCATCATGTTTGGTCCATTATATACTTTCGGCATGCATCTCCCATCTCAGCTGGTTCTTCCAGCAATCATTTTCTTTTTTTTTTTTTTAATGTTTTATTAATGAATCACCGTGGGGGTACAGATACAGGTTTACATATTCTCGTGCTTGTGTTTCAGTCATATACAGCTTGAGTATCTATCCCTCCTCCAGTACTTGTTCTCCACTGTTAACCCAATCATCCCTCCCACCCCCTCCCACCCCCTCCACCCCCTCCCACCCCATTCTCATCCCCACTACGCATTATTGGCAGATTATTGGCAGAGCATTCCTCTCTGTTCCCTCTCTCCCTTTGTGTATTGTGGTTAGTAATGGAAGTCTTGGGTGGCCAATGTGTTTGGTCTATAGTCAGCTCCGTGCACGCCTCTCCCATCCCAAACGGGTCCTCCCGCCACATTTTTACTTGGTATTCCCTTCTCTATCTGAGCTGCCCTTTCCCCCAGCATGTGAGGCTGGTCTCCAAGCCATGGAGCAAATCTGGTACTTGTTTCTGTTATTCTTGGGTGTTAGGCCTCCATTCTGTTGTTTTATATTCCGCAGATGAGTGCAATTCTTCTATGTCTGTCCCTCTCTTTCTGACTCATTTCACTTAGCATGATACTTTCCATGTTGATCCACTTGTATGCAAAGTTCATGACTTCATCTTTTCTGACAGCTGCATAGTATTCCATTGTGTAGATGTACCAAAGTTTCTTTAGCCAGTCATCTGTTCTTGGGCATTCGGGTTTTTCCAGATTTTGGCTATTGTAAATAGTGCTGTGATGAACATACATGTGCAGATGTCATTTTGGCTATATCTTTTTACCTCTCCGGAGTATATTCCCAGAAGTGGAATATACTTCCACTGGGTCAAATGGGAGCTCGATTTCTAATTTTTTGAGGAGCGACCATATTGTTTTCCAGAAGGGTTGAACCAGTCGGCATTCCCACCAGCAGTGTAGGAGGGTCCCTTTCTCCCCACATCCTCTCCAACAGCGGTTGCTTTTGTTCTTTTGGATGTGTGCCAGTCTCTGTGGTGTTAGGTGGTATCTCATAGTTGTTTTTATCTGCATCTCCCTGATGATTAGTGACGATGAGCATTTTTTCATGTGCCTTTTGGCCATTCGTATTTCTTTCTTGAGAAAGTTTCTGTTCATTTCTTCGCCCCATTTTTTTTGTTACTCTTTTTTTTTTAATTTATTTATTTTTAATTAGAGAATCACCGTGAGGGTACAGTTACAGATTTATACACTTTTGTGCTTATACTTCCCTCATACAAAGTTCGGGAACCCATCCCTTCACCAGTGCCCATTCTCCACCACCCGTAAACCCAGCGTCCCTCCCACCCTCCCCAATCCCATCTCCCCCCCACCCCACCCTGCCACTGTGGCAAGGCATTCCCTTCTGTTCTCTCTCTCTAATTAGCTGTTGTGGTTTGCAATAAAG
Source organism: Sorex araneus (assembly GCF_027595985.1). NCBI lineage: Eukaryota > Metazoa > Chordata > Mammalia > Eulipotyphla > Soricidae > Sorex > Sorex araneus. Next base: position 89,781,187 of record NC_073304.1, on the reverse strand, counting down.
GTGTTGAGTGGCCGCTGTGCTCAGTCTCTAGCCCTCATTCAGCCCGCAACTCCCTTCCCCCACATGGCCTTCGACTACAATGTAGTTGGTGATCGCTTCTCTGAGTTGACCTTTCCCCGGAACGTGAGGCCAGCCTCGAAGCCATGGAGTCAACCTCCTGGTACTTATTTCTACAGTTCTTGGGTGTTAGTCTCCCACTCTGTTATTCTATATACCATAGATGAGTGCAATCTTTCTATGTCTGTCTCTCTCTTTCTGACTCATTTCACTCAGCATGAAACTTTTCATGCCCATCCACTTAACTACAAAATTCTTGACCTCCTTTTTTCTAACAGCTGCATAGTATTCCATTGTATAGATGTACCAAAGTTTCCTCAACCAGTCATCCGTTCTGGGGCATTCGGGTTTTTTCCAGATTCTGGCTATTGTAAACAGTGCTGCGATGAACATACATGTGCAGATGTTGTTTCGATTGTACTTTTTTGCCTCTCTGGGATATAGTCCCAGCAGTGGTATTGCTGGGTCAAATGGGAATTCAATATCTAATTTTTTGAGAGTCGTCCAAATTGTTTTCCAGAAGGGCTGAACCAGTCGGCATTCCCACCAGCAGTGAAGAAGGGTCCCTTTCTCCCCACATCCTCTCCAATTCGCCCCATTTTTTGATGGGGCTGGATGTTTTCTTCTTGTAGAGTTCAACCAGTGCCTTATATACCCTTGATATCAACCCCTTATCAGATGGGTATTGGGTAAATATCCTTTCCCATTCTGAAGATCAGCAATCATTTTCTTAGAGTCACTGTATTTTACCCTTCCTCCACTCCCTAGCATAAAACAGATTCTCATGGGTGATGAATTAAATGCCAACGTAAGTGGGAGAGTTTTGAAGACTGAGGAGTTTGGAAAAGATCTCTGGACAAGAAAGGTTATTAGCTGAATATTTGGGGAAAAGTGGGATCAACCCAGCAGTGCTCAGGACCTATTCCTGGCTCTGTGATGCAGTCACATACAAGGACTTATATCCTGTACTAGCTCTCCGATCCCTGAATCTTGAGGAATAAAGGAATAACAGAATAAACTCATCTCTGACTGGACTCCACAACCCACAGGTCCTTTCATAGTTAGACCTTCCTCATCACAGAACCCTCTTAAAGAAAGTGCATCTCTGGGAGGGCTGGAGTGATTGTACAGTACATAGGGCACTTCCTTGCCTTGCGCACAGCTGACCTGGGTTTGATCTCCGTCATCCCATATGGACCCCCAAACACTACCAGGAATGATTCATGAGTGTATAAACAAGAGTAATTTCTGAGCATCGCAGGGTATGACCCCAAAACAAAACAAGACAATAACAACAAAAAACGCATCTCTGGATTCCAATTATCTTTGTTTGGCTCTCCCAGAACCCAGACGACAGTGCTGTTGCCAGCTCATCCGACAGGAGGATTAAGCTTAATTCAGTTGAGACTGAGACCCTGGGAGATGGGCTGGAGGATCACTGAGTGGGAAGGAGAGACTCTAAATTTTACTGGAGATAGGAATGTCATTACCTGTAGTGACATTAGGAGGGTCAGCAAACAAGGTAAAAGAGTTCCCTCTGAGTCAGACCCAGAACATGTTCCTTCATGTTCTCTTATGCAATTTACCCAGTAACTCTACAAACTGTCAGGATCCTCTGGGTGTTCAAAAGTAAGAAAACAAGTAAGCAAACAATACAATCAAATGAAATATTATGTAACCATTAACAAAATTATTATATAAACAGTCTCATATCAAAAAATTTAGTAAAATACTTCAAGTCTTAAAATAAATTTAAGTTTGGGGTCAAAGAGATAATACAGAGAGTAAAATAATCTTGTGTGGTACCAACCCTGGTTTGATCCCTGGCACCCCAAATGGTCCCCTGAACCCTTCTGGGAGTGATTCTTGAGCACAGAGCTAGGAGTAAGCCCTGAACATGGCCAGGTATGGGTCAAGCAACCCCCTCCATAAAATAAATTTGGGGCTTTTGTCTTGCATGTGGCCAACCTGGGTTCCATCTCTGGCATCCTATAGGGTTCCCTGAGAACTGCCAGGAGTGATTCCAGAGTGCTGAGCCAGGAGTAACCCCTGAGAATCGCTGGGCATGGCCCCCCAAAAAACAAAACAAAATAAAATAAATTACTTATACTTTGTCCTCTACTAGTTCCTCTGCCAAAATGTATCTTTCTCCAATAATCTGGAGAAAGATTTACATTTATAGATGAAAGTGCACTATAATGGTAACTGGTTATTTATGTCTTGCAGATTATGGAGGTAAAATGAGATAATGTTTGTTACAGTCAGAGAGCAATATAATCCTCCAAGACATTGCCCTGCACTTCTACTTGTCTTCTCAACAAATCTAAGATGAGTTCAAACAGGAGCCTGTCTATGTGAATACAGAACTTTCTTGCTGAATTGGTTGGTGAGGAGAGAAGGAGGAGCTAGGAAGAGAGATTTTAAGAAGCTAGTAAAAAAAAAAATTTTTTTTTTGAATCTCAGTTCTCAAGCCTGGGATAAAAGGACCTAAAAGAAAGCCCCTACACATTCCCTAAGTTTTTTTTTTCTATAGTAATTAGCTACATAAGGTAAGCATCTCAGTTGATTTTCATGCTTTGGAGGAACATTTCTTCTATGAAGGCTTTGAAAGGACTCATCCACAGAGGTTGCTGTAGAACTAGGCACTGGGAAAGTGGCAGTGTGAACCAAAGAAGTGATCTGAAAGACTAGCTGAGGTCCTGTCTTAAAGACATGAGGTCTAATTAAATGGTGTATCAGATCATTATTATAAGATATTGTGAGATTTCCGAGAAGCATAGATGATTCAACAGGGAGTTTTTTTGTTTATTTGATTTTTCGCCATAACTGACTGTGCTGGGATGACTCCAGGTTTGGTGCTGGGAATCTCTCTTGACAAAGCTCCATGAACTGTGCAGTGTTGGGGATGGAACCAAGGGCTCTTACATGCAAAGCATATGTTTAGCCTGCTAAACTGTCTCTCAGGCCCTTAACAAGGCTTAAAAAAATTTATGACATCACATTTGTTTCAGGTGTACAACATAATGATTCAATATTATGCATATGTTGCCAAATGATCACCACAAAACATTTAATTAACATCCACACTCCACAGTTCCAAAACTTTTTTCTTGCAACAAGCTAGTAGTACATAGTCTTTTACTAATTTTCTAATATGTAGCAATTCATTAGCTATAATCACAACACTACATTATATTCCTTGGACTTATTTTATAAATGTATAATTTATAAGATAAATCATAATTATAAATTTAATTAATTAAAGTATAAGTATAAATTATGTTTCACTGGTATCACTTGTTATCCCGTTGCTCCTCGATTTGCTCAAGCGGGCACCAGTAATGTCTCCATTCAACCCTGTCGCGTGCTAGTGTAGCCCAGTGGTGTCTGCTCGCTCAGGGAACACGAAGAGCATATTTTATCAGCCTCTCCTTACTCATCCTTCCCAACGCTGCCATATTGGGGGCTCTTTCAAGGTCAGGGGAATGAGGTCCATTATTGTTACTGTTTTTGGCATATCGAATGTGCCATGGGTAGCTTGCCGGGCTCTCTGAGAGGGACAGAGTTGTGCTTCAGGAAATAAATTATGTATAATATATGATTATATATTATATGCAATATGTAGAGACTTATTGTTACTTTTTTTGGCATACCAAATATGCCACGGGTAGCTTGCCAGGCTCTGCTGTGTGGGAGGGATACTCTCGGTAGCTTCCCGCTCGAGCAAATTGATGAACAATGGGTCGACAGTGCTACAGTGCTACATGCAATATATAATTATATATTATATATGTTCAAGCGGGCACCAGTAATGTCTCTCATTGAGAGACTTATTGTTACTGTTTTTGGCATATCCAATACACCACGGGTAGCTTGCCAGGTTCTGCCGCGCAGGCTTGATACTCTCGGTAGCTTGCCAGGCTCTCCGAGAGGGGCGGAGGAATCAAACTCAGGTTGGCCGCGTGAAAGGTGAATGCCCAACTGCTGTGCTATCACTCTAGCCCATTGTATATGTTATAAAATATAATTATAAATTATATACTTGTAAATTTATAATTGTATCTTTTGACCACCCATCTCCCCACCTCCTGTTCCCACCACCACCACCCAGCACCCTGTCCATTCCCACCTCTGCAAATCACCGGGTCTGTTCTGTGAGCATATTTCATTTTGGAAGATTCTACATAAAATTGAGATCACGATATTTGTCTTTCTCTGACACATTTTATTTAGTTTATTTTAAAATTGTATCTATTAATTTTTTTAATGAATCACTGTGAGCCATAAGCACCTTTACTACTATCTCACCAACTCAGCTTTGAATTTCTTGCCTATAGTTTATGCATGCAGTTTCCAAAGATGTTAACAGGATTCACTAGTTCTATGCCCTAGATTCCAGTACCTTTTACTCTATTCCCACTATAGTTATAGACCTCATTTTGAACTTAACATTAATTTTATTTATTTATTTATTTTCCGTTTCAATCAGTTGTTTCCTGGCTTTCCCTTTCTATCTGCACCATCTAACTTAAAAGCATAAATGTGATAAATCACTTGCATCACTTGTATCACTTGTAATCCCATTGATCTTCGATTTGCTTGAGCGAGCGCCAGTAATGTCTCCATTTGTCCCTGTCACGAGCTAGTTCAGCCCAATGACATCTGCTCGCTCCAGGAACAGGAAGAGCCTCAAATCATTCATTAAGAGATTTGACGAAGAAATCTGACCATCTAGTTGGTGGGCGGCCACGAGGTCTTCTGACATCCTGTGGAATCCAGTCGGTAACAGCTCTAGTCCAGCGGTCATCTCTGAATCGCATTACATAACCAGCCCATCTGATTTTTGATGCCTTGGCAAATGAGAGAGCATCCCTGATTTTTGACCATCGACGGAGGTCAGAACTCCGGATTCCTTCTCTCACTTGAGTGAGACATGATATTCCCAGCATAGCTCTTTCAATTCCTCTTTGGGATACCGTAATAGCATTCTCATCCTGTTTGCGTAGGGCCCAGGTCTCTGAGGCATATGTTAGTGCAGGAAGAATGGTGGAATCAAAAAGATGTGGCCGGAGTCGGAGGTTCTTAGTTCTCTTAACCACTTCTTCGACGCTCTTGAAGGCATTCCACACTGCTCTCTTCCTCCTTCGAAGTTCTGGCACCAAGTTGTTCCTCATGTTGATTTCTCAACCCAGGTACACATAGCTGCTGCATTCGGAGATGTTCATTCCATTGAGAGCAAATGGAGCTTCAGGGACCAGTTAGTTTTTCATGAGCATTGTCTTGTTGAGATTCAGCTGCAATCCGACCTTTCCACACTCGTGGTCGAAGTCAGCCAGCATTTGTGCCATTTGGCTAATGTTTGGTGTTATGAGAATGATGTCATCAGCGAAGTGGAGGTGGTGTAATTGCCAACTGTCTATCTTCACTCCCATTCTTTCCCATTCCAGTCATCGCATGATGTTCTTAAGGGTGGCACTGAAGAGTGTTGGGTGAAATGGTATCACCCTGCCACATCCCTCTCTTTACATCAATGATCACTTTCTTGTAGAATGGTGAGATCCTGGTGGTGAATCCACAATACAGCTCTTGGAGGATTTTGATATACTGAGTTTGAACGCCCTGTTTGGCCAGGGCTTCGATGACCGCCTCAGTTTCAACAGAATTGAAGGTCTTCTTTAGGTCGATGAATGTTAGACAGAGAGGCATCTTGAACTCTTGGGAAACTTCAATGAGTTTGGTTAATAAGTTTGGTCATCTAATATCAAAGATTAGATGATCATATATTTGAGGGTGTATATAAGGATATTCAACCCTGTTCCATTGGTGTCTGATTCATTTTACTTAACATATCTTCCAGGACCATCCTTGTGGTCATAAGTGGCAGGATTTCTTTTTTTTAGATTGAATAGTTTTTAAATTGCATATTTATATCGTATTTTCTAAATTGCACTTGGTTTTTTCCATATATCTACTGTTGTAAGTAATGCTGCACTGAACATATGAGTGCAGATAGCTTTTCTTTTCTTTCACAATATTTTGAGTAACATTGCATTATAACATTATGTAAATTTTATTATAAATTGTCATCACTATATACTACAAGTAATTAGTGTACAAGTATTTTAGTATATGAAAAGTCCAATACTATCTTTCATTAGAAAATTGAGCCCTGGGACTGGAGCGATAGCACAGCGGGTAGGGCATTTGCCTTGCACGCGGCCGACCCGGGGTTCGATTCTCAGCATCCCATGTGGTCCCCTGAGCACCACCAGAGGTAATTCCTGAGTGCAGAGCCAGGAGTGACCCCTGTGCATAATTGGGTGTGACCCAAAAAGCAAAAAAAAAAAAGAAGAAGAAAATTGAGCCCTTTTATCCACAGCCCATTTTAGGGTGAGTAAAGCTGGAGATGAAAGACTGAAGTCTGTACTTTTCTTTTTTTTTTTTTTTGCTATTTGGGTCACACCTGGTAATGCACAGGGGTTATTCCTGGCTCTGCACTCAGGAATTATTCCTGGCGGTGCTCAGGGGACCATATGGGATGCTGGGAATCAAACCCGGGTCGGCCGCATGCAAGGCAAACGCCCTGCCCGCTGTGCTATTGCTCCAGCCCCCTGAAGTCTGTACTTTTCTAGAGCAAGATATATGACTGGGGTTGTGGGGAGCTGGGTGATAGTTCAAGGGTTTAGGAATTTGCCTCGCATGAGATTGACCTTAGTCCCATGCTCTTTGAGCACTGACAGGAGTGACCCAAAACACAGAGCCGGGAGTAAGAGCTGAGCACAGCTGGGTGTGACCTAAACCAACTCCCATGATAAAGAAATTATTTAAAATATTACTGAAAATGAGTTTAAACATTACTTAAAATGAGTTTAAAACATAAAAATGAGTTTAAAACATTAGGAAGATGAAGGCAGGAGAGATAGTACAGAGGGTAGTGATCACCAGGATTATCCCTATGCACATAGCCCAGACCAAATAAACAAACAAAAAACATTAGAGAGATAACAGAATGAGAAAACATTCTCTTTTTGATTTAGTTTTACAGGATTCACAAAATACAAAATTCTTTTTTTTAAATTTATTTATTTTTTAATTAGTGAATCATCGTGAGGGTACAGTTACAGATTTACACATTTTCGTGCTCGTGTTTCCCTCATACAATGTTCGAGAACCCATCCCTCCACCAGTGCCCATTCATAGACACTCCATGTGAAATAGGGGGTAAGAGGGCTAGAGCTATAGTGCAGTGGGTAGGGTGTTTGCCTTGCATGCAGCTGACCTGGGTTTGATTTCCAGCATCCCATATGGTCCCTGGAGCACCTCTAGGAGTAATTCCTGAGTGCAGAGCCAGGATTAACCCCTGTGCATTGCTGGGTGTGACCCTACCCCTAAAAAAAGAGAGGGAGAATGACGCAAAAAGCTGAAAAAATCTATCTTTGTAAATCACAATGCCTTAATAAAATTTAAAAATATATAGGGGAGCAAGAGAAGGCAGTGACAAAGACATGACTCTGGGACAGTGACACTGTATCCACAAGAAGTAAATGAATACCCAAGGATTTCCTTGAAGTGGGGTCATTGATCTGATTAAAAATTAAAAGTCAGAATTCACAAAAGATGGCTAGGATCAAAAGGTAAAGTGTGAGGAGAGAGAGAGAGAGAGAGAGGGGGGGGGGTTGCTCACTGCTTCTCCCAGTTCCTAGGAACTGGCCAGGGTTCTTGGCATTCTTTTGTACTTAAGTCTGAAAGCCACAGAGAATTGTGACATCCTTACTCAATTATTTTTTTTCCTTGCAATGTATTGCTACACCCATTTTTTACTTTTCTGCAATTTATTACTACACCCAATAGTGCTCAGAACTTATTTCTGGCTCTGTGCCTGGTGAGTATGGGGAGCCTGCTTTGGGTACCATGGATCAAACCCAGGTCATCTGTAATTTCAAGCATGTACTCAGCCTGCTGGACTATTTCTCCAGCGATTATACTCACTTTCTTAAAAAATTGAGTCTATTCATAATGCTAGTTTAAAAAAATCAATTTGCACAATGATCTCTTCCCATCCAACCCTCCCATTCATCTCCTGCAACATTAAGTACTAACAGTTTGAGTCTATCACTCTCAATACTTTCCAACACATTTTCAGACAGATGTGTATGCCATATGGGGCAAACTCATCTCTGACTCCATTTTCTCACATTTCAATGGGGTGAGAATGATACTAGTGCTGTCAGGTGATTGCGAGGATGAAGTGAGCGATGAATCTTGCATTCTCAGCAAAGTCCATGGTGTGTATAAGCATGTAGGGGCTGGTTGATGCAATCAGTCTCTCCTGCCCTGGTGGCTTAGTATTTGATTGTACTTAGACAAGTTTCTCAACCTTCTTCCCACCATAGGGATATCCACCTTGTTCCTGTCATGTGCCCTCTATTTACCATGGTTTGTACTTGTGGGTCCTCAGGACTATCCTGGAGGCCCCTGGAGAGGGGGGTGAGAAATGCTGCCCTTAGATGACAACAATACCGAGAGAAGTTTTACTGACTCCATCACACATGCCCAAGAACATACACAAATTAAATGGTTCTTCAAAATTAATGAGGGGCTGTGCCCACAACTTGTGATCCCAATCCAGAGTTGTTCTTATCATGGGGTCTTTCCACAATCCTCCTTAAATCACAGGTGTCTAGAGGGACAACTGGTCCCATAGGGAAACCCATTGTTTGACTCATTTTATCTGGACCCCGCCCTGGCTCTGATGGGTCTCCAGGGCCTGTGCTCTCAATCTGGGTGAACAACAATCTCTTGCCCTCACCTTCGGGGACATGCCCCTTTGCTTTCTTGGGTTTGGGTTTGATTTCTCTTCTTCATGATAAATCACACTGAGAACTCGACACCGCTCTGGAATTGGCTCGGGAAGATGAGCAGATTGTCTCTGGTCTGGGGCTGAGAGCAAGGTCTGGCTGCTTTTTCAGGCTCCAGACCCATTCAGAGCATGTGTGTGCCACTCGCTGCCCCAGAACAATGAAGGATGCTTCCACTAAGTGAGACACAATCGTGGCCTCTGGGAATCCATCTGGCATGAACCAATTATGCAGGGCTCCAGGATCTGGGGGCAACACAGGAGGCAGCTTTCCACCTCTCTCTGCCTGGCTTCCAGATCAGCTCTGATGCTGTCTCCCTTGTCCTGAAAATGATGGTTCAGTACAGGGGGTTGGGGCTTGCTAGGCTGAGGTGTTTTCTCTCATTCTGGGAAGTTCTCACACACTTCCAAGCACCTTTGTAGGCTCAGAATGAGAGTAGTCTTGGGGATCATCTACCCTACTAGTTTTCCAGGTAAAAAGAGAAAATTTGGTAAGGGAAGGGCAGGGGCACGAGCACATTATAAGCACAATCACAAGGTCATTGATCATGTTACTGCCGAATGGCTTCATTTTGACCCTTTGACAACTCTGACGTAAATACTGTTTTTACCACTTAAAGGTTGAGGGTTCTGAGGCTTGAAGAATGAGCTCCCATGATGGCTGGAGTGATAGTACAACAGGTAGGGTATTTGCCTTGCACGTAGCCGACCTGGGTTCAATTCCCAGCCTCCCAGATGGTCTCCCGAGAAATGCCAGGAGTAATTTTGAGTATAAAGCCAGGAGTTACCCCTGTGCATCACTGAGTGTGACCCAAAAAAGCAAAAAATGAAATCACTGTATTACCAATTTGCTCTAGTGGGCACCAGTAACATCTCCTTTGTGAGACTTGTTACTGTTTTTGGCATATCGAATATGCCACGGGTAGCTTGCCAGGCTCTGCTGTGAGGACGAGATACTCTTGGTAGCTTGTCAGGCTCTCCGAGAGGGATGAAGGAATCGAACCCAGGTCGGCTGCGTGCAAGGCAAATGCTCTACCCACTGGGCTATCGTTCCAGTCCTAAAAATAAATAAATAAAATATTAAATTAAAAAACAATAAAATAAAATATTAAAAAATAAATTAGATTTAACAAATGTGTAGGTGATGAGATTAAAATTGCTGTGCCACTACTATATTTGAATTACTCAGACAACAAAGTACCTTAAGAATCCTGCATAGTGACCATCTTTTGAAGTTTAAGAAACCAGTATTTGTACTTTAATAACTATTTTCATTTGTAAATTTACACTGAACTTAAGATGCCAGAACTAAAAATGAACATTCTATATTGCTTCTTCCTGCTGACACGTTAAAGTTTGGTAAATGGGAGTGAAAAGTTCCCTATCGGGAAGTGGTACTGAGGCTTCCAAAACAAGATTATTACCAAAGTATCCTGTTCCACAAGAACCCACCCATGGTTCCCTGTGACTCCCAGGCCTTTACAGGGATAGACATGTAGTTCCCTTGATGGGGGGTATTGCTATCATGGGCTAGAGCGATAGCACAGCCGGTAGGGTGTTTGCCTTGCACACGGTTGACCAGGGTTCATATTTCCGCCCCTCTCAGAGAGCCCGGCAAGCTACCGAGAGTGTCCCACCCTCACAGCAGAGCTTGGCAAGCTATTCGTGGTGTATTCTATATGCCAAAAACAGTAACAACAAGTCTTACAATGGAGACGTTACTGGTGCCGGCTCGAACAAATCAGTGAACAATGGGATGACAGTGCTACAGTGCTATATTCTGTTCTGGCTGGACAGGTCCCCTGGATTTACTAATAAGGAAACTCACACAGGAAGAAGTGATCATACAACATTGTAGATGACATTATATCCAGCAGAAGTAAATGGGTAACCAAGGATTCCCTTGAAGTGGGATTATTGATCTGATTAAAAATTAAAAGTCAGAATTCACAAAAGATGGCTAAGATCAAAACGTAAAGGGTGAGTCTAGAGAGAGAGATAATGGGTGCTTCTCCCGGTTCCTAGGAACTGGCAAGGGCTCTTGACATTCTTCTGTATTTGAGTCTGAAAGCCACAGAGAATTGTGACACCCTTACTCAGTTACTTTTTTTCCTTGCAATGTATTGCTACACCCAATAGTTCTCAGAACTTACTTCTAGTTCTGTGCCTGGTGAGTTTAGGGTGACATATAGGGTACCATGGATCAAATGTAGGTCGTCTGTAATTTCAAGCATGTGCTCAGCCTGCTGGACTATTTCTCCAGCGCTTATACTCACTTTCTTAAAAAATTGAGTCTATACATAAAGCTAGTTAAAAAAAATCAATTTGCACAATGAAAACAGAAAGTTCTGATCTCTTCCTACCTAACCCTCCCATTCATCTCCTGCAACATTAAGTACTAACAGTTTGAGTCTATCACTCTCAATACTTTCCAACACATTTTCAGACAGATGTGTATGCCATATGGGGCAAACTCATCTCTGACTCCATTTACTCACATTTCAATGGGGTGAGGATGATACTAGTGCTGTCAGGTGATTGCGAGGATGAAGTGAGTGATGAATCTTGCATTCTCAGCAAAGTCCATGGTGTGTATAAGCATGTAGGGGCTGGTTGATGCAATCAGTCTCTCCTGCCCTGGTGGCTTAGTATTTGATTGTACTTAGACAAGTTTCTCAACCTTCTTCCCACCATGGCTCCCTATCCACCTTGTTCCTGTCCTGTGCCCTCTATTTACCATGGTTTGTACTTGTGGGTCTCAGGACTATCCTGGAGGCCCCTGGAGAGGGGGGTGAGAAATGCTGCCCTTAGATGACAACAATACCGAGAGAAGTTTTACTGACTCCATCACACATGCCCAAGAACATACACAAATTAAATGGTTCTTCAAAATTAATGAGGGGCTGTGCCCACAACTTAACTTGTGATCCCAATCCACGGTTGTTCTTATCATGGGGTCTTTCCACAATCCTCCTTAAATCACAGGTGTCTAGAGGGACGACTGGTCCCATTTCTGTCCTTCAGGGAAACCCATTGCTTTAAGATAAGATATCCAATTGCTTTAAGATAAGGGAATGGCAGTGACACGAGCACATTATAAGCACAATCATAAGGTCATTGATCATGCTACTGACTCAGAATGGCCTTATTTTGACCCCATGACAACTCTGACGTAAATACTGTTATTACTACTGAAAGACTGAGGGTTCTGAGTCTTGAAGAAGTGAGCTCCTCCTTAAGAGTCTTAAGGAAATGATGTAGCCCAATGTGTCGCTTCCTCGTCTTACTTCAGGGAGCCCAGAGACATCTCAACATCTCCCTGCCCTCTTTCTTTTTTACTTTCTACAAATGCAGGAGTTTTCTCTCTGTCAGGATCAGGATTAAACACATATTGGGTGGCAGAAACTTTTTTCCCAGATCACTACGCCAGAAATGTCCACTTCCCTTGGAAGCATCATTCTCTTTGGAAGCCAGTTCCAGGGGAAGGTAGCATGACTTTGGCAGGACAGAAGACAAGGTGATCATGTTCCTCAGGTTCAGTTTCTCTGGGCGTGCAGCATACGGAAAAGTGTATTATGTTGGGATCAGGACTGACCCAGTGAGCTCTGGCTACAGCCTGCTGCCCATGGACTCAACTAAAATCCCAGTATTTCCCCAGAACCAGATACCTCAGTTCCTAAAGGCCAGAAATGAGTTTTCACTAGGTTCCCTGGAATACTAGAAATTTTCCCTCATCTTTTTCCTCATTAATTTTTTGTCAGGTCATATGCTGTCCTTCTGCTTATTCACAACAGCTTTTCTCTTAGTGCCCTGAAATTAATATTTGATGTTATCAATGTTGGTATCCCTGTCCATCTCCTATAATAAGTGACTGAGGAGATGATTCACAATCATGTTACTAAAAACAGCACAGCTCAAATATGCAGCCACACCAGAAAATCCACGTTGCTAAGCTATAGAAGCACAACATTAAATATATACAAGTGAAGGGGGTATGGTGCCACCCAGCAGGTCAACCTGTACCTGTGGGGTGAGTGCATCAGCAGCTTGATGATGCCTTCAGACTTCCTGATATACCCCAAAATTGCCACTGTGCCTTTGGCTGGACTACAACAACTTGGGACCAAGTTCACCAAGAAATTAAATGGCTAAAAGTTTCATATGTGGGAGTCACACCCACCAACCACCTCTGGCTCAGCTATATAAGCTCATTTATTGGCCATGATTCAGAGACCCATAAATAAATCTCAAAATAAATCTCAAAATCAGGCTAGTTAAGCACATTAAAGGCCAAATTCACAAATAAATTTCGGAAGAGAGCAGCACATCAGAGATGCCTCCGGACCCCAAATATTAAAAAATTTCAGAATTCCAGGCGTGCACAACAATGACATCTTATACTATTCATAACAAATAACACATTTAGGGGCTGGAGTGATAGCATATCGGGGAGGCATTTGCCTTGCATGCGGCCAAACTGGGTTCGATTTCCAGCATCCCATATGGTCCCCCGAGCACTGCCAGGAGTAATTCCTGAATGCATGAGCCAGGAGTAACTCTTGTGCATTGCGTGTGTGATTCCCCCCCCCCAAAAAAAAAGCAAAATAAATCATTTATTTAGCATCTGCCTATGGGGCAGGCTTGGGCTTACTCAGACAACAAAGTACCTTAAGAATCCTGTAGAGTGACCATCTCTTGAAGCCTAAGAAACCAGTATTTATACTTTAATAATTATTCTCATTTGTAAATTTACACTGAACTTAAGATGCCAGAACTAAAAATGAGCATTCTATATTCCCTTGATGGAGGGTATTGTTATCATGTCCTGACTGGACAAGTCCCCTGAATTTACTAATAAGAAAACTCAGGTCAGAAGACGTGACCATACATTGTAGATGAGGGGCCTTGAGCCTGAAGCTTTACAAGGTTGTCCAGAACCTGGAGAGCCAGTCGTCTCATGGTCCTTCCTCAGCAGTCCCTAAAAGCCACACCCACTGCCACATCAGGTCCCTGAGTCCTCCCACATGGTCTGGGTACCCCAATCTCAGATTTTTTTTCAAGAAAATTTCAATATTTTCTTTCCTTACCTAATCAAATCACCTTTAAAATGCTTTAAAATGTGTCTCTTCCACCAGCTGATTTTTACTTCTGTTTGGGGCCATACTCGGTGGTGTTCAGGGTTTATTCCTGATCATTGTTGGTGATATTTGAGGGACCACAGACAGACTGGGGATCAAAACCAGGTGAACTTTGTGCAAGGCAAGTGTCTTAATTTGTATACTACCTCTCTAGCCCAAACCCAGCTGTTTTTATTTTATTTATTTTATTTTTGTTTTTATTTTAAAGAAAAAAAGATAGTCAACACAGTTTTATTGTAAGACAAAAACTCTGTAGACTTTGCAAATATATGAAGATCCTGACTGGAAATGTCAGTCCTTCTACATAACAAAATAGAACGATTAAAAAAGATGTTCATATTTAATGACAGGAAATAACAATGAAGTGGAAACAAATGCAAAACTGTATAAGGAGAACAAATAACGTAGCTTCTTCAAAATATAGTAAAAACTTAGGGGATTTTTAAAAAAGTAGATTGAAAAAGACTTCAGAGACATACCAACTACATGCAATGTACTTGGATCCATTTTCAAGCAAACCAAATGTTAAAAAAAAAAGAGGTCCCATTTGTATTTAGTTAACTAGGGAAAGTTGGACTTAAATTGTGTATTTGATAAAGAAATTATTATTGTTAAATGTACTCAAAGGAACAAAGATATAAAAAGTCTATTATGCATGAAAATGGGAGAAAAGGGGCCGGAGAGATAATCCAAGGGTTAAGGTGCTTGCCTTGCTTGTGGCCAACCCTTGATCAATCCCTGGCACCCCATATTGTCCCTCAAGTATTGCCAGGAGTTACCTCTGAGCATAGAACCAGGAGTAAATCTTGAATACTAACAGGCATGTCCCAAAACAAAGAAAAAAAAGGGATAAAAATTAAGTACACTCTCGGGGCTGGAGCGATAGCACAGCGGATAGGGCATTTGCCTTGCATGCGTTCGACCCGGGTTCGATTCCCAGCATCCCATATGGTCCCCTGAGCACCGCCAGGAGTAGTTCCTGAGTGCATGAGCCAGGAGTGAACCCTGTGCATTGCCGGGTGTGACCCAAAAAGAAAAAAAAAATTAAGTACATTCTTATTTCTGCTTTCAATAAAAGCATGATTTTGGTCTTCTTTTGGTTGGGGCATGCCTGACAGTGCTGGACGATATACAGTGCCCTGGACTGAACAAGAGTCTCCTGCATACAAAGCATCACTTGTCACTTGTATCACTTGTCATCCCGTTGCTCATCAATTTGCTCGAGTGGGTGCCAGTAATGTTTCCATTTGTCCCCGTTGCGTGCTAGTGTAGCCCAATGGCTTCTGCTCGCTCCAGGAACACGAAGAGCATCAAACGATCTGTTCAGGGTCTTAATAAAGAAGTCTGACCATCTCGTAGGTGGGCGGCCAGGCGTTCTTTTGATGTCCTGTGGAATCCAGTCAGTAACGGCTCTAGTCCAGCAGTTGTCTCCAAATCGCATTACGTGTCTGGCCCATCTGACGCCATCGCAAACGAGGAGGAAGGCAGCGTCCCTGATCCTCAATCATTAGCTGAGGTCAGAACTCCGAATTCCTTCTCTCATTTAAGTGAAACGTGATACTCCTAGCATAGCTCTTTCATGAGTCCTCTTTAAAAGACCCGAATAGCTCTCCGCAGCTGCACAAGCGTGAATCCAGACCCAGCAAAACCTCTTTCGGCGTGGGCAACTCCTCGCAGAATGTCTCCAGTCTGAGAACTAAGCCTCGGCCCCGTGCCCGCCCAGGAGGGGAAAGGTATTTCTCTCTCTCGCCTCTTTCTCTCCGGGGATGAAGGACGCGGTGGCCGCCATATTAAGACGGCCACAGATTGGGTTTTCAAGCCTGCAATTATCTAATATCTGGAAGAAATCTCCCTGGACTTCTTGTTAAAGTACAGAAATTCAAAACCTTATTTGTCTTCACAGTAGGTGAAGACAAATCTAGTGGGGTACTCCTAACAACAATAGTGAGGTTTGTGTTGAAATATTGAATGTAACCAAAGTAAACAGAATGTAAAATGAAACTTATCAGTTACAAGGTAGGGGGTGGGGGGGCGGGATGGGAGGTGTACTGTGTGGGTTTTTTTTTTTTTTTTTTTGGTGGTGGTATATGGGCACTGGTGAAGGGATGGTTGTTTCAGCATTGTATAACTGAGACCTAAGCCCGAAAGCATTGTAATCTTCCACACGGTGATTTAATAAAATAAAATTAAAAAAAAATTAAAGGAATAAAGCCAAATTGACAGATACTTAAAATACATCTACAAAATCTTTTATTTTCAGCAAATAAAATTATATAAACAAATAAAATAAATAAATAAAAGACCCGAATAGCATTCTCATCCTGTTTTCATAGGGTCCAGGTCTCTGAGGTGTATGTTAGTGCAGGAAAACTTTTCGACTCCATAGCATCACTTAGCCGACAGAACTCTCTCATTGGCCCATAGGCATATTTCATATATGTTTGGTATATATAAGGAAAACAAGCACCTTAATTTATGACGATCTTTGAAAATGTTCTGGCTCATTTTTCTCTTAACATATCTGCCTGAATTTTTCTAGCAGCATGCGAAACGTGTGTAATAAGGGAAAGCAATCACCATTATATCTTCTGTGACAAGAGCACTGCAAACAGTTGGATGAGGAGGCCATTGAGATTCCTGCCAAGCAGGAGGAGCTGGGCCAGACCTGTAGACAGAGCCTGCAGACCCAGGAATGCCCAAATGGGCCCACAGCTGGTGGCCAGAGCACATAGAACCTCTGAGGTCAAGACAGACCAGTTGATCTTGACACCACCCACCTGGAGCCTGGAGCTGGTCTTTAAGGAGTTGCACACTCACTGTGCCTCAGTGACCTACCTTCTTCCCACAGATCGCCCCACCCCATGCTGTGAGAGGACGGATATTTCCTCTGTACCCCTAGTCCACGTCTCTGCCTCCAGTCCTGTGCAGAAGGGACATCAGTGCCTACTAGTAGGAACTCAATGATGGCCCGATATTCTTGGGCCCAGCTCCACAGGGAACCTCCCCTCCACCTTCTCCCCCGACTACCAGACTGTCCTGGAGCTTGGGACCCAGGAACTCGGGTGTCCCCAGGATAAGCATAATCCTCAGCAGCCCCTACCCTGCCCTTTCTCCCCTCCCACTTTCAATCAAGTCACTATCAGACACTCGCAACTGGAACTCAAATCCCAGGCTCTTCACATCTCAAGGACACTCTTAAAGAGGCTGACACTTGCCAAGGCCTCTGGAAGGTGGGAGCCCTGAGCAATATCCACAGTGAAAGACCTCCCACACCTTTCATTCATAAGGGAGGAAGCCAGAGCTTTTGGGTGTTGACTTGGTGTCAGTGAACAGAAACCCTTCACGATGGGCTGCCTCGAAGAGGCCCCAGTGGGTCCCCGACTCTGAGGACAGAGGTTTCTCCCCATTCCACCATCCCCACCAAAGAGCTCCTATGGGCTCTGAAGATCTACCAAGCAATCTCTCAGCAGGGACATCACGCACTCATCCATGCCACTTTCAGGTGCCCGAGGAAACAGCGTGGTGTCAGGGCTTTGAGAGGTGAGGAAGGTGGGATGGGGAGTGGATGCCAGGGGGCCATGGACAGCTCCTTCCTCTCCATGCCACCATGGCAGGAGCTGCCCACTGAAGGCACTTCCCTTTGTCAGTGAGCAGCTAGCCAAACCATGTCACTCACCCGGAGCCTGCTTAGAGGCCATCAGTCCTGCTTAAGGCCATGACCTGTCACTAGGTCCAGTTCCCCAAGTCCAGGCTCAGATGACGTGCAGAGGAGTTTGGGAAAAGGAAAATAGCCAATAAATAACCTCTCCCTCTTTTTTCCCCCCTTTTTTGGGTCACACCTGGCAATGCACAGGAGTTACTCCTGGCTCTGCACTCAGGAATTACTCCTGGCGATGCTCAGGGGACCATACAGGATGCTGGGAATCAAACCCATATCAGCCGTGTGCAAGGCAAACACCCTACTTGCTCTGCTATCGCTCCAGCCCCTCTCCCTCTCTTAACCTCTGGCTCAATCCATTTCAGCAGAAACCTTCTTTTGCTCTATCAAAGAAACAAAAAGGGGCCCAGGATGGAAGAGGCCGGACTAGAGAAGCCAGGCTGACACAGCCAGGGAATTGGAGTCAGGAGACTTCACAGTGGCATTTGCTATAGCCAAGGGTGGGATCTTCAAGGTCTGAGAGACAGCCTTCCCCTAGTTCCCTTAGCCCCTGTTCCACATACAGGGTCCTTCTTCCCAGCCGTCGACACTTTCACCCCATTCTAGTGCGAGGAGTGCCAGTTGGGTGGGGTCCTTGGTGTTGACTGAAAGTGAAGTTGGCTCCAGGCACAGGTGACAGAACACAGAGGCTGATGGGGCCACCCGAGGCTTGGAGCTCGAGGGGAATTCACCGTTTTGGTTCCGGGACTGATTCACTGAGTCATCAATATTTACTAAAGATGTTGTGAGAAGAACAAACTCCTGGGTTAACTGCAGTCCTTCCAAACAAAGGGGGAGCATTACAGTGAAGCAAGGGAGCTGGTTCAGTGATGGACTCCTGCCTTCTCAGTACCACATCCCCACATCCACTCGGTGAGCAGCCAGCACTTCCTGGAGCATCCTTCCCTACCTGAAGCAAGCCCAGAAACAGGGTGCCATCTGAGAGAGGGGAGACTTGGTGATGGGAAGTCTCTTGAACTGCTGGTTTTGTTTGTTTGTGGGCTACATCCAGCAGTGCTAAGAGGCCCAGTGGTTGCCCCTGGCAATGCCAGGTATTGAACTTGGGCATCAGTACCAAAAGCGTGTGCTCCAGCACTCTGAGCTATCTCCCCAACCCTGAGCTGCGGTTTTTGGTCTATTCACTCCCCCTCTCAGTATGGCAGGCATCAGGGGGTCCACAAGACACTGACTTAGAAGATTCAACAACATGCCACTGAAACTATGAAACTGCCAGCTCTGCCTCAATGTGGTTCCCTCAGCAGCATTTCAATCCATTTCCAGAGCAGGGACCTCCATCCTCAATCAACCAAGCAGAGGGAAAGCTGTGTCTGTGAAATAAAAGCAGAAACTCTACCCCTTCAAGGGTTTTTCTGGGGGAGGAGCTGGAGCAATAGCACAATGGGTAGGGCGTTTGCCTTGCACGCGGCTGACCTAGGTTCAATTCCCAGCATTCCATATGGTCCCCTGAGCACCACCAGGGATAATTCCTGAGTGCAGAGCCAGGAGTAACCCCTGTGCATTGCCAGGTGTGAACCAAAAAGCAAAAAAAAAGGGGGGGGGGTTTCTGGGGGATCTCCCAACCAGAAAGAGAAAGAGGTTTACTTTTTCTATTTTTTTGAGTTTTGGAGTCATACCTGGTGGTGCTCAGGGAACCATATGCCATGCCCCAGGGGACCCTATGAGGTGATGATGACCAGGGATTGAACCAGGGTCAGTAGCAAACAAGGCAAGCACCTTCACCCCTGTATTATCTCTCCCCCCTATTCATTCAACCTTAGTGGAACTTTTGGGCCCACTGAGGTAGAAGAAAAGTTCTGAGACAAATTTGTCCCTAGGAATTATAGAAGGAAGCACATGTGACCTAATATGTACACACACACACACACACACACACACACACACATACACACACACACGCACATGCACATGCATGATTATTTTACAGTTAAAGAAATAAACAGATAAACCAAGGAATTTACTCAAGGTCATATTCTGCTTCTTATGTAATCTCTGGGAGAGGGTGGGATCTTAAGGCTTCTCATACACACGTGCTTACTTTTACACACATACACACACACGCACAGCTTGCTAAGAGATCAGAGATCATTACTGGACATTGATAATTTCAATTACCAAAGGCTATTTATTTGATGCAAGTAAAGTATCACTTTTCAAAATATCCTGAATTATTTCCTTTATAAAGTGGGGAACCTGAGCCTTTACTTTCTTCATCAAGGGTATACATGGAAACAGTCTACAAGCAGAATTGATTCCCTTAAAGCAATCAGAAATTCCAGGCACTGACATAGCATTTCCTTCTTACAAGTGAAGCAGAACCTCTTCAACTGCTCCTTCTCCTGAAGTGAGGGATGACAGGCTACAGCCCGAGTTATGTCACAGCTACTACATCCTCATTCTTGATTAATAACCTGTCACAAATGTGACTGGGAGACAACATTGTAAAACTGAAGGACTGAAATCAGTCATGTTCAGAGGTACTATCCAGACAGAAAGAGGCCTTGCCTGGCTAAGAAAAATATGGAAAAGGGTTTTCTGTTTTTCATTACCAAAATTTAATAGAATTTTAATAATAGCTGTGAGTTTGCTCCTAGAAGGGGGAGTTTATCCCATGAGGGTGCAAAACATAGGTCTGAACTAATCACAAGCAGGCTCTAAGGTCTGCCAGGAGGACTCCAGTACTCTCTGCATGATTTAGTGAGAAAGAAGCTTGCAGGGCTGATGCTGATCATGAAGTGGATGATGGGACCATGATTATTCTTCACCTTGCACTATAGGTCATATAGGAGTTGAAGAGCAAATGTTCAGTCAGTGTTGAAAAGTTTCCGTTTTCAACATTTGAAGAATGCAAGCAGGTTTCATCTCACATAGGTTTTGGTTTTATTGCTTTGATTGATTTAAAAATGATCTTAAACACAGGAAAGTCAGTCCCATTCATCAAACTAAGGCAGGTAACTCTTAACTCCAAAAACCCTAAGCTCTAAACTAAAGTTGCTGACAATCCTTCACTCTAGACCCTGAGTTGCAGATATTCATGCCAACAAACTTCTTGGGTATCCAAAACCAATCTCTTAATATCTCAGGGTGGAACCAGGAACCCCAAAGGCAGTTTCCCTTCCTTATTTAACTTGGCTGCTCCAGGACATGGAATTCCCAGCACCTAGATGCTCTGTTCGCTGAACTTTGATCAGCACGTACAGCTTGTTTTGACTGTCAGTTCTTCCCAGAACCATTCCCATTGTGTTTGTAAGGTATGACCAACTCCTCTATTCAAGCTATGTTTATTAATGATTTAATTTAATTAACTTTACTACTCAGAATAAATTCCTATGTCAAGGCCCACCACCCATCCAACTATTCAGCCCCAAGGTGCTGAGAGGGTGGGCAGGAAGGTAAAGCCAATTCATTTTAAGGATTATGGTCATTGGGGTCACATTTGAGCATGACTTTCACGCCTAATCCCTTTTTGGATGTTTCAAAGGCTTCCAGAGCTTTTTCCAGAGGAAACCTATGTGTGACTAAGGGTTTTACATTCACAGACTTGGATGCAAGCATTGAAATCGCTGTCGGCCACCTATAAAAGATCATAAGTATTACATTAAAACCTTTAGGAGGAAAAACACATGTTCCTAAAAGCACCAAGACCAAGATGATCTTGGCCATTTTTATTTATAGCACTGTAGTTTTGCAAAGTTAATTCTACACTCTAACAGGACAGAAATGAGCTAGGAATGACTTGCAATTTGGGAGGACAGAGATTATTCCTAAATTCCCTTCCACGCCTGCAGTGTTTACTGTGAACCTATAATTCCTTTGTATGAAGGCAGAAGGCATTTTGGAGGCCATTCCAAATAGAAAAACCTCTGGGAAGTAGCCCTAAATAATATCATCAAACCCCTTAATAGCAGCTTGGAACCATTTGCTGAACTTGGAAACACTTGCTGAAATACTGGATGAAGGAATTATCTTTACTGAAGAAATGGTGAGAGGCTCGAAATGTGGGTTTAAGGGACATCTCTGGGAAAGGCTATCCCAGAGTGGGATCCTTAGCAGAAAGCATGTACAGCAATAGAACAGGAGGTGAGACAACTAAGACCCTCTCACTTCCAAAGGTGGTGGGCAAAGTGGCTCTACACTGGGAATCAAAGGACTTGGATTCTTGTCACGAGTCCTTTCCCTCCATCTTCCTTTTAAATGAGAGAAAATAAGGAACCGGTCCCTTAAGAATGGAGGAGCACAGGCTGAGGTGAGAGAGGCAGATGCCCTAGGAGAAAGTATTCTTTGGAGCCAGAGAGAGAGTATAGTGAGCAGGGTTTGAATCCTGATACCCCTTATAGTTTCCCAAGCCCCACCTGGAGTGATTCCTGGGTGTGGGGCCAGGAGTAAGTCTTGAACACAGTTGAGTATTGCACAATAACCAAAAATAAAAAAAAATAAAAAAGAAGAAAGCATTGCCTAACTTCCCCCAGTCCTCTGGTTCTTCAAGTGAATGCTCTTGGGGCTGGAGCGATAGCACAGCGGGTAGGGCATTTGCCTTGCATGGGGCCGAGCCAGGCTCGATTCCCAGAATCCCATATGGTCCTCTGAGCACCACCAGGAGTGATTTCTGTATGCAGAGCCAGGAGTAACCCCTGAGCATCACCGGGTGTGACCCCCCCAAAAAAAATCAAGTGAATGCTCTCTCTGGATTCCTACCCTACTGTATGGTGCTCACAGTGGTACTCATGAATAGTCAAGAACCCTTAACCCAAGAGGTCATGTGTGTGAGGGCCTGCCCTGGTCCTTTTTGCTGCTCACCACCCAGTTTATCCACAGCATACTCACGTGTTGCAGTATCGAAATACGCCCTTGATATCCACCTCCCGGATGGCTGCATTCACCAGGGGCACCTGGACCATCTCAGCACCCAGTCCCACAAGCACCAGGGTCCCACCAGAACGAGTGGCCTAAAGAGGAGGTAAGGGTAAGAAATCCTAGAGAACTGGAGTGATAGTTCAATGGTTATAATGTTTGCTTTACTAATGGCAGACCCAGGTGTGATCCCTGGTACCACATACTGTCCCCCAAGCACCATCAGGTGTGATCCCTGAGTGTACTGCCAAGAGTAATCCACTTGAGCACAGCCAGATGTGGACAAGACTCAACTACAGCCATAAAAAAATTCCTAGATTTCCCTCTCTGCAAAAACCATAATCTTCACATGGGATCACGTGAGTATTCAAAAATCCCAGAGAGGGGCCGGAGCGATAGCACAGCGGGTAGGGCGTTTGCCTTGCACGCGGCCGACCCGGGTTCGATCCCCGGCATCCCATATGGTCCCCCAAGCACCGCCAGGAGTAGTTCCTGAGTGCAAAGCCAGGAGTAACCCCTGAGCATTGCTGGGTGTGACCCAAAAAAGCAAAAAAAAAAAAAAAATCCCAGAGAATATGATTCTTTCCTTGTACAGCTATACTTTCAACATGTCAACCAAACTCAACAGATCAGAAAACCTGGGGGTTTGAGTTATATATGGTGGTGCTTAGGGTCACTTCTGGGAGGTGCTTGGGGATTGAACAGGGCTCTATCACAAACAAGCATCTGTACTATCTATATATACCATATATCTACATGTGCAGTATAGATATCCCTACTACCTCTTCTGCCCCCAAGCATATTTTTTCAATAATATATGCTGTAATGAGTCATCTTTTTAGAACATCTACCTAATTGGTGCCCCCCTTTTGAACTGGACCCCAGAGACAAATGTCTCCCAACAGTTTCCACATAATTCCACACAAGTGCACTGGCTGCTCCAGAAGTTTGGGGACATCACCATGTTTGGGTGTGTGAGACCCCTAATCACAGGCAATTCATTCATGCTACACTCCCATTCTCATTGGCAAGCACTGACTGGAACCCTTTTAAGTGTTAAACAGTAGAACTATGAAAAGGCACACAATGCAGCCTCTGTCTCTGATGGGAGGCAGGGAGGGTAGGGAGTGGGATGGGGAGGGAGGTTATCTTCTAGAATGTGCACTTTTGACCTGTGTGATCCTATTGGCCAGCTTTCTGCTATTTGAAAAGATGAGCTAATTTCTGCTATATGAAAGATGAGCTAATTTCCAAACAGAGCTGTAACAACCAGTGATTGGCACCAGGATGGGTTCAGAGTTGATGTGTGTTATCAATATTTTTTGGTTTTGTTTTGTTTTGTGTCACACCTAGCAATGCTCAGGACTTAGTCCTGACTCTTCTCAGGGATCACTCCTGGCAGGGCTCAGGGGACCATATGGGATGTCAGGGATCGAACCTAGATCAGCTGTGTGCAAGGCAAATGCCCTACCTGCTGTGCTGTGGCTCCAGGCCCCCTGTGTTACCTGTTTTTACTGAAATAGAGAGTAGTTTACAAACTGACATGAACACAGAGTGGGCCCAAAGGCTTTGAGTGGCTACCGATTGTTCAATGGAATGGGGAACAGGATTAAGTCAGACATGGAGCAAGGGATCAAAACTCCACATGCTGGTCAGAACGCTTGATGCAGAAACTTCCCAAGAAAACGTTGAAGAAACCAGTATTTCTCTCCTGAGGATGAGGAGGATACCACACAGGCCATCCAGGCTGCCTAGAGGCCAGCCATGTGTTGACCACAGACAGAAGAATGCTTGGCCCACCTGACCACCATGCGGTGGGTGTCACCACGAAGATAACATTCATCCTAAGCTTTTGCCCTCAAACATAATCTAGTCATGACCTGGCAGGAAAGGGACTCTCAAGTATGTCCACAAAAGGTGTCTCTTCCTACCCTAGGGTGGCTAGTAGTCGTACAGCACCTGTCAATTGTGAGACTCCATTTGCCACTCAGGAGAGTCTCAGGTTACCCCCATCTCCACATCTACCTCCAGCTACTTAGCACCAGGCTCACACTATCACCAACTGGATATGCCAACTCTTCCCCGCTGGTGTCCAGGGAGGGCCCAAAAGGAAAGAAAGCCTTGAATTATGAAGGCTTGTCTCTCCAGAGACAACCACTTACTCCTTATCATAGCCCTTCAGGTGTGCCTGAAACAAGGTCTGGCACCTAGGCCTGGCACCTAATAGGTACACGGGACACACTGAGCTGATGGGCCATAAGCAGAGCCAATGTCCCTGCCATCAGCAGACCCAATTGTAGTTTCCCTGCCAATGATCCTGAGAGTCGCAAAGTCACCTGGCTCACTCCAGCTGCATCTCAAACCTGGCAGAAGGTGGCACCTGCTCCTGCTTCCTCTGCCACTTTATCGTTCCCTGTTATCATAGTATCCTGGCAGGAAGAGGGTGTGATACCACACTGGCCATACAGGCTGCCAAGAGGCCAGCAGTGTGTTGACCACAGACAGAAGAATGATTGAAGATGCAAGGCATCATTGTTGAGGAGGGGGTGTCCTGAGGACCGTACCACAGAGCTTGAGGAGTGGTCTCTGCACTGGCTGTGTGGCATACCAAGAAGGGCTATCTGTGCCTTCTTTCTGTGTGATGCAGCTGTGACTCAGAAGGAAGAAGGAAGTCAGCTGCAGAGGGGAAGCAGCCTGGCAGGTGAGGTTGGGGTGCTGATGGGGCACAGTTGCTGTGTTTCCCCAGTGCAGCATCTCCCAGCACCCAACCCCCCGCCCCTCACCAGGTGCCCTTCTTCCCTCTCTCTCCGAGCAGGCACACAGGAGAGAAAGCTGGCACTGCAGCAGCGGGCTCCAGGCAAATGACCTGGCCTCTCCCCGTAAACTGAGAACCCACTTCCAGGTTCATTGTAAAGATTAGACATTGTGCCTGGGGCACCCAGTGGGGGGCCTGGTTCAGGGCATGGCTGCTCTCTTTTCCTCATTCTTTGAGCTGTTAAATGATGCTCTGCCCTTTCACCCCCATGGAGGAGTCTACAGGGTTCGGGCTCTTTATCAATTCCTAGTTTGCTTGGCCCACCTGACCACCATGCATGGGTGTCATAACAAAGATGACGTTCATCCTAAGCTTTCCCTTGGTCTACTCAAACACAATCTAGTCATGACTTAGCAGGGAAGATCAATGGTAGCCAGGACTGACCTTAAAAGTTGTTATCTTCATAATAACTCAATCACTAGTTATTTTGCATCAAAGACCAAAGTTTTTCCTCAATAAAAACAAGAGAGAAATTTCCCAATCTCAAGGGAGGTGTGGTTTCTGGTTCCTCCTGTTGATCCTTTCCTGAAGGAGGCTATCTTTATGAGTCTGCATATCAGTGGGGATTTGCATTTTTCAAGGCCCACCACCTTTTGGGAACCTCACAACCACCTTATCTTAAAGTGCTGTCCCTGTTACTTAAGTACTGTGTCCCTGTTACTGTGGAGATAAGCAGATAGAGATACAATTATCTAATGTTCCTCAAAGCCATGTCATGTCAGTGGAGAAGTTTGATCCTATGATGCCTGACTTCTATTCTGTTCCCTCAAGAGTAGGAGTATGGGCTTCGAGGGATAGCACAGGTATAAAGCACTTGAATCCTTGAATCCTGCTGGCCTAGGTTCAAATCCCTGGCATAGGCCCATGGTTCCTGGGAAGAGTCAGGAATAGCCCTGAGCATCAACAGGTATGGCCCCAACCCCTATCCCCATAAATAACTAAAATTTCTTCTTAAAAAAAAAAAAAGAGTAGGGGGCTGGAGCGATAGTATAGCAGGGAGGCCTTTGCCTTGCACATGGCCGACCTGGGTTGGTTCCCCTGAGTCCCACCAGGAATGATCTCTGAGCACAGAGTTCAGGGGTAAGCCCTGAGTACTGCCAGGCATGGCCCCCAAACCAAGAACAAACTAAATAGAGGAGCAGAACTACAGCTTTGCTTCAGCACAGATACCACAAAGCTGCCCTTGGCCCCATATATTCTCATCCCACTCACATAGATGCCCGTTTGGATGGAAGGTTCTGCCCCAGTGCACTCGATGGTGACTTCCGGCTTGCACCCTAGCAGACCTTCCACTTTGCTGGCAATTTCCTGAGGTTTTTCCTTGGAGATCTGGAGGATGAAATCAGCCCCAACTTCCTTGGCTTTAGATAACCGTGAGGCAGACAGATCTAAAGTGGACAAAAGGTTCTTTCAGTGAAAATCTGGATGGCTGAGGAGGGAGAACATGTAAATGGAGATGCAGGTTCTGACCACCTGGAGACTGGTGATCTGAGCGATTACTTAGTCCAACACACAAATTCTCTACACCTTCATATAGTCCCTTATCACACAGCTTCACACATGCCCTCTCACAGGTGGCTTCTCACACAAAACACAGTCTTCTGTGCACACCTCAGGATCCCACAATCACCTACCGACATCTCAGAGACAATCTCTCCCCACAGACTCACTTACAGACCTTTCTCTTTATATGTACATGCTTCTTCTACATGTTCTCATAGCATTTAATTCTATGTACACATGCCTACACATATCTATGATCTCACAGAGAACCTTGCTTCACCCCTGTGTTCACATCTCATCCAGACTACTCACCTCACATACAGACCTCCTCTCCAAATATATCATACCCCAATAATTGCACAACTCATCACTGTCACTGTTACTGTCATCCCGTTGCTCATTGATTTGCTCAAGCAGGCACCAGTAACGTCTCCATTTTTAGACTGGTTGTTACTGTTTTTGGCATATTGAATACACCACGGGTAGCTTGCCAGGCTCTGCTGTGTGGGCAAGATACTCTCGGTACCTTGCCGGGCTCTCTGAGAGGGGCAGAGGAATCGAACCCAGATCGGCTGCGTGCAAGGCCCTACTGCTGTGCACAACTCATACATCTCATAAACATGTCACCCACCTCCCCTCCCCTGTCCAAATTCCACATCACACACATGCAAACATACCCTCATTGCCTCCTGTGATACATCAGTGACCAAGGGCTAAGCCACTCCTCTTGGTAGCAAGTGGGAAAAAGAGCATCTGAGGTGACAAACAACACCCAGGCCCACTGGCTGCCACCTCCTCCCCACAGCTTCATAGCAGCCTCCTCTTGGGCCTGGGCATGCAGCTTAGTAGCAGCGGACTTGCTTGTAGGTACAGGCCACTGCCTATGATCCCCAGTATTGTCCTACCTGCCACCCGTGATCCTAGCACCACAAAAAGTGTGCCATTGCCAGGAGCGCTGCAGCCAAGTCTATGCAAGTGCTTCAAGTATGTGTACAAGTCATTGTAATAACATGGGGAGGGGAGGGGAAGAAAGAGTCTTCCAAGAAAATGGGTCTCACACCCGACTCCAAAACAGGAAGAAAAGGGCTGGAGCAATAGCACAGTGGGTAGGATGTTTGCCTTGCACGCGGCTGACCCAGGTTTGATTCCCAGCATCCTATATAGTCCCCTGAGCACGACCAGGAGTAATTCCTGAGTGCATGAGTCAGGAATAACCCCTGTGCATTGCTGGGTGTAACCCAAAAAGAGAAAAAATAACAAAACAGGAAGAAAAAGGGTTTCATACCCTAATCCAAAACTATAGGCCCTTCAAGGAGTGTGTGTGTGTGTGTGTGTGTGTGTGTGTGTGTGTGTGTGTGTGTGTGTGTGTGTGTGTGTGTGTGTGTGTGTATGTTTTTGAGATTGAACCCAGGGTCTCACTCATGCAAGACAGGATTTGTACCATTGAGCCACATCCCCAGCCCTCAAGGAAGTTAACAAAGAAAACTTTCTTACCAGTCACCACCACTTGAGCCGCTCCCATTGACTTGGCCACAATCAATGTAACCAATCCAATTGGTCCTAAATAAAGCAGGAAGTAGAAGATGTTTGTAGAATATTAAACACTAGCGCCCCCTGTGGTCTATTCTAGGTCCTGGATATGCACACTGTCTACCATGTACCTGTAAGATCTGTCTGGTGCCTGACAAATGATTGGACATAACTGAAAGTAAGAATTGTGGTTTACATGACAACTACTCCCAGTGCTGTGTTCTGCTTGTTTCTTTTCTTTTTTTTTTTAAATTTATTTATTATTTATTTATTTATTTTAATTTATTTATTTTTAATTAGTGAATCACTGTGAGGGTACAGTTACAGATTTATATACTTTTGTGCTCATGCTTCCCTCATACAAAGTTCAGGAACCCATCCCTTCACCAGTGCCCATTCTTCACCACCAGTAAACCCAGCATCCCTCCCACCCTCCCCAATCCCATCTCCCCCCACCCCACCCTGCCACTGTGGCAGGGCATTCCCTTCTGTTCTCTCTCTCTAATTAGCTGTTGTGGTTTGCAATAAAGGTGTTGAGAGGCCTCTGTGCTCAGTCTCTAGCCCTCATTCAGCCCGCAACACCCTTCCCCTGCATGGCCTTCGACTACATTATAATTGGTGATCCCTTCTCTGAGTTGCCCTTTCCCCAGAATGTGAGGCCAGCCTCCAAACCATGGAGTCAACCTCCTGGTACTTATTTCTACAATTCTTGGGTGTTAGTCTCCCACTCTGTTATTCTATATACCACAGATGAGTGCAATCTTTCTATGTCTGTTTCTCTCTTTCTGACTCATTTCACTCAGCATGAAACTTTCCATGCCGATCCACTTATATGCAAAATTCATGATCTCCTTTTTTCTAACAGCTGCGTAGTATTCCATTGTATAGATGTACCAAAGTTTCCTCAACCAGTCATCCGTTCTAGGGCATTCGGGTTTTTTCCAGATTCTGGCTATTGTAAACAGTGCTGTGATGAACATATAAGAGCAGATGTCGTTTTGACTATACTTTTTTGCCTCTCTGGGATATATTCCCAGTAGTGGTATTGCTGGGTCAAATGGGAGCTCAATATCTAATTTTTTGAGAATCGTCCATATTGTTTTCCAGAAGGGCTGAACCAGTCAGCATTCCCACCATCTGCTTGTTTCTTGACAACTGAGAGCAAGACATCTCACTCTTATTCTTGAATAATGATTAGAAAAAATTTCAAAGAACCAGAAGGCCCAGGGCTGGATAGCTCAATGGGCTGGACAGAATACTTTGCATGTGGGATTCCCAGGTTTGATACCCGGCACCACATGGGGTGGGAGCAACCTCCCAATACAAAGTCAGGATTAGCTTATGACCATTACTGGATATGACCCTCTCTAAAGCAAAACAAAACAAAAATAACTAGAGGGTCTAAGGATGTATTTATTTGTTCAAAGAATCTCAGAAGGTCTAAATATTATCTACTGATATGATAAAATAGTCATAATATTGTTTAAAAATAGGTTAAAAAAAGATCTGGAAAGTGGGGCTGGAGTGATAGCATAGAGGGTAGGGCATTTGCCTTGCATGCAGCCGACTCAGGTTCAATTCCCAGCATCCCATATGGTCCCCTGAGCATGACCAGGAGTGATTCCTGAGTGCAGAGCCAGGAGTAACCCCTGTGCATAGCTGGGTGTGACCCAAAAAAGCAAAAAGAAAAAGATCTGGAGAGATAGTACTTGGGGTTAAAACAGTGCTTGTTTTGTATGGGACCAACTCTGGTCTTATCCCTTGGTACTTGATATTTTTCCTTTGATACTACCAGAAGTGATCCCTGAGAACAGAGTCAGAAATTAATTCCTGAGCAACCCCAGGTATGGTCTCCAAAGCAAAACAAAAGGTAGTATGAGGCCAGAGGGACCGTAGGGGAGGAGGGAGCTTGCCTTGCAGCTCTATGACCCCAGTTCTATCTCTGACACGGCACATGGTCTCTTAAACCCTGTGGAGTGACCCTCGAGTACAGAGCCAGGAATATTCCCCGAGTACTGCTAGATGTGGCCCCAAGACGGAACAGAAGGAATAAAAAAAAAACCAAAAACACAGGAATGGATAGAATGAATGAAGGTTTCTGCAGGCTCCACCTGTATGGTTTGGGATCTTTCTCTGCCTACAAAACTAAGTAGAGGGTTTGTTTATCTAATGACAGAATCCTCTCCCAAAACTATGGGGTTGATTTTGGGATTCACAGGAAGAGGAAGATTATTCTCTAAGCCTGAGAGTCTGCTAGGGACTTCAGGGGAAGGAGAAAGACCAGAATATTAAGAGTGGGTGTAGGGCTGGAGTGCTAGCACAGCGGGTAGGGGATTTGCCTTGCACATGGCCAACCCAGGTTCAATTCTCAGCATCCCATATGGTCCCCTGAGCACCACCAGGAGTAATTCCTGAGTGCATGAGCCAGGAGTAACCCTTGTGCATTGCCGGGTGTGACCCAAAAAGCAAAAAAAAAAAAAAAAGAGTGGGTGTTGTTAACCCAGAATTAATCACTGCTAAGCCAGTTTGGGCTTAATGATAGTTGTAGAAGTAGACTCCTTAATAAAGTTATTATATATATAATATGTTCATAAAATAAATAAAAATAGAAACAAAATATTCAGCATAATCTCATTTTTAAAAATTACTGCAAATTTGAACATTAAAATGTAAATAGCAGGTTTCTCAGCTGAAAGGTCAAAGAGCTGCAGGTGAATTTCTCTATGGGAATGCATGCATGCGTTCACATGAAATTACATGTATGGTTTTACTTCTTTACTATGACACAAAGATATTATTACAGGCAGAGTTTAAAATAAAATCTGTCACCTGAATGCTGCGGTGTGCTGATGCAGAGAGGAAAGCCTGCATTACACCCACCAACGCTCTTTGAAGTCCTGCTGTCCCCTACAGAAAATCTCTCCTAACAGGTTCTGAGCAACACCTGATCACACCCACAGGGAGTGTGGGTGTGCTGCCTGGGTCCCCAGCCACAGAAGCCAACAGTAATGCTGTCTGGGTTGCCAAGACTTGTTCCCAATATTGTTGGCTCCCTGGTTCCCTTGGGAGGACCTTCCTCCCTGCAGGAAAACACTGCAAGGTGCCAGAGAGACAGTACAGAGTTTAAAGTGCTTGCCTTAACTACAACACCCTAAAGGAAAGAGAGAACAAAAGGGAATGCCCTGACACAGAGGCGTGGTGGGGTGTGGGGGCAGGGGTGGGGTGGTGGGAGGGATACTGGGATCATTGGTTGTGGAGAATGGGCACTGGTAGAGGGATGGGTACTCAATCACTGTATGACTGAAACGCAAACATGAAAGTTTGTTAAGTATGTAACTATCCCATGGTGATTCACTAATAATTTTTTTTAAAAAAATGTGGCAAAACTCAAAAAAAAAAGTGCTTGCCTTGCATGCAAGTGATCCTGGTTTGATCCTTGGCATCTCATTTGTTTCCTCCCAAACAGCTAGGAGTGATCCCTGAACACAGAGTCAGGAGTAAGCCCTAAGAACCACCGAGTGTGGCCCCCCTAAACCAAAATCAAAACAAAATTTAAAACTTGTAAAATCACCTCCAGGCTGGGGCTGGAGAGATAGTACAGCAGGTAAGGCACTTGCCTTGCATATAGCTGACCTGGTCTGATTCTGTATGGCCATCCCATATGGTCCCCTGAGCATGGCCAGGAATGATTCCTGAGCACAGAGTCAAAAGTAACCCCTGAATATTGCTGGGTGTGACCCCAAAACCCAAATGAATAAATGAATAAAATTAAACAAATTCCAGGGGAAATGAATAAAATAATAGGCTGTGAGGAAAGGGATAAAGGTCAAGCAAATACTTACTTTGTATATTTGAGGTCTGGGTTCATTCTGGGTACCCAAAATTTAAAATGGTAAAAAATAATCCCTAGAGTGAATGACTAATCCATTTACTTGTTGTTGTTTTATTTTGCTTTGGGGCCACGCCTGGCAGCACTCAAGATTTACTCCTAGTTTTTCACTCAAGGATCACTCCTGGCAGGCTCTGGGGACCATATGCTGTGCCAAGGATCAAACCCAGGTCAGCCACATGCAAGGCAAGCACCCAAGTCCTGTAATAGCTCTCTGGCCCCCAGGTTTAATGTTGTTCTTTTCGTTTTTGTTTTGTTCCAAATTCATTCATTCTTTCTTTCTTTCTTTCTTTCTTTCTTTCTTTCTTTCTTTCTTTCTTTCTTTCTTTCTTTCTTTCTTTCTTTCTTTCTTTCTTTCTTTCTTTCTTTCTCTCTTTCTTTCTCTCTTTCTCTCTCTCTTTCTCTCCTTCCTTCCTTCCTTCCTTCCTTCCTTCCTTCCTTCCTTCCTTCCTTCCTTCCTTCCTTCCTTCCTTCCTTCCTTCCTTCCTTCCTTCCTTCCTTTCTTCCTTCTCTTTCTCTCTCTCTCTTTCTTTCTTTCTTTCTTTCTTTCTTTCTTTCTTTCTTTCTTTCTTTCTTTCTTTCTTTCTTTCTTTCTTTCTTTCTTTCTTTCTTTCTTTCTTTCTAAATTTATTTATTTTTTAGTGAATCACCATGAGGGTACAGTTACAGATTTACACATTTTCGTGCTTGTGCTTCCCTCATACAATGTTCGAGAACCCATCCCTCCACCAGTGTCCATTCTCTACCACCAATGAACCCAGTATCCTTCCCACCCCCAATCCCATTCCCCCCCTCACCCTGCCTCTGTGGCAGGGTATTTCTTTTTGTTCTCTCTCTCCTTTTGGGTGTTGTGGTTTGCAATAGGGGTATTGGGTGGCCATCGTGTTCAATCTCTAATCTACTTTCAGCACGCATCTCCCTTCCCGCACGGGATCCCCAACCACATTTTACTTGGTATTCCCTTCTCTATCTGAGCTGCCTTTTCCGCCAGCATGTGAGGCTGGCTTCCAAGCCATGGAGCCAACCTCCTGGTACTTATTTCTACTATTCTTGACTTTCTTTTTTATTTATTTATTTTTTTTTGCTTTTTGGGTCACACCTGGTGATGCTCAGAGGTTACTCCTGGCTCTGCACTCAGGAATCACTCCTGGCAGTGCTTGGAGAATCATATGGGATGCCGAGGATCAAACCCAGGTCGACTTCCTACCTGCTGTACTATCTCTCCGGCCCCAAGTTCCATTCTTACATGATCCAAAGAATTACACTGCCTAAGAAATAACATGAACTCATATCTGCATGAATGATTTCATTTAGCAAAAACAAAACAAAACAAAATCTACTCAATTTCAGGTTGATTTTAGTTCTTGGAGTGATAAGATGGGCAGAGGGTCCCACACCCCAGGCAATGTTTCTCACCAGCTCCACAAACTAAGACTTTCTGTCCCAGGGTGATTCCAGCTCGTCGGCAGGCATGGATCCCCACAGACAGCGGCTCAATCAGTGCTCCTTCTTCAAAGGTGACGTTGTCAGGAAGCCTACGGGGAGTCAATCAACAGTCAGTCCCTCTGGGGTAGCAATAAGAGCTAAGATTTTTTTTTTTTTGGCTTTTTAGGTCACACCCGGCAATGCACAGGGGTTACACCTTGCTCTGCACTCAGGAATTACTTCTGGTGCTGCTTAGGGGACCATATGGGATGCTGGGAATCGAACCCGGGTCGGCTGCGTGCAAGGCAATGCCCTACCCGCTGTGCTATCGCTCCAGCCCCCAAGAGCTAAGATTTTTTGAGTATTAACTTATGTGCCAGGCCATATGCTAAGCAATTTGTATATATTCATTCAAGTAAATCCTTGCAATCGTTTGGTGGCAGGTACCTTTATTGCCATTTTCAAACTGAGGCAGGACTACAGAGAGCTAGTCTAACTGCCTTATACAAGGGAGCAGCTGGGGTCTGGTTCTTAGCACTTCATGGTTCCCAAAACACTGACCTAGGAGTAATCTTCCATCTTGTTTTTGTTTTGTTTTGTTTTGTTTGTTTGGGGGCCACACCCAGTGGTACTCAGGGACCACTACTGGTGCTGCTCCTGGGAACTTATGCAGTGCTGGGGATTGAGCTGGGGTCTGCCATATGCAAGGAATCTTGCACCTTACTCCCCGTGCTATCTGGTAAGCCTTTCCCCCATGGCTGATGAAATAAACTAAAGATGAGCTTGGAGGATGAAGTGGCTGTTTTTCAAAGTTTTATAGCTAGTGAGGGTTGCATAGGGTTTGATTAGGAAACCATATGTGTCCAATTCCAGAACTTTGGCAGCAGAGCCCTGGTCTGAAATGGTTTCTTTAGAGAAGCCACATCAAGGTATGTGAGCTAATGTGGGTTTATTTTTATTAATGGTGTAGCTGCCATTAATAAAAACAGGCTCACTATGGGGTTGGAATGATGATAGCTTTCTGGTCGGTACTGTATTATCCCCTGATTATCATCGGGAGTGATCTCAAGCACAGAGCCAGGATTAGCCCCCCCACCTCCCCCACACACAGAGGCTCACGGCAGTGGTAGAGACCAACCTTGATATCTCAGCTCTGCTCACAGGTAACCCTACCCTGTGACAACTGTCTGTGACTTCCCAAGGAGCACCACAACTAAGTGTGCAGCCTCCTTCATCAAAACAATAAAGGGGGGGGCTGGAGTGATAGCACAGCGGGTAGGGCGTTTGCCTTGTACGCGGTTGACCCGGGTTCAAATCCCAGCATCCCATATGGTCCCCTGAGCATCGCCAAGGGTGATTCCTGAGTGCATGAGCCAGAAGTGACCCCTGTGCATTGCTGGGTATGACCCAAAAAGAAAAAAAAAACAATAAAGGAAAAGGAAGAGGGGTCAAGAAAGAAAAGCTCGGGGGCTGGAGCAATAGCACAGCGGGCAGGGCGTTTGCCTTGCATGCGACCGACCCGGGTTCGATTCCCAGCATCCCATATGGTCCCCTGAGCGCCGTCAGGAGTAATTCCTGAGTGCATGAGCCAGGAGTAACCTCTGAGCATCGCTGGGTGTGGCCCAAAAAGCAAAAAAAAAAAAAATAAAAGAAAGAAAGAAAAAAAAGAAAGAAAAAGAGAAAGAAAGAAAGAAAGAGAAAGAAAGAAAGAAAGAAAGAAAGAAAGAAAGAAAGAAAGAAAGAAAGAAAGAAAGAAAGAAAGAAAGAAAGAAAGAAAGAAAGAAAAGTTCATATAACAGGGTTAGCTTCTTCTCAGCCTCTGTTTCTCAAACTAGAGCCTTTTTCTGCACCCTTTAGCAAACAGTTTCTGCAGGCAGAAGTAGGGCCAAAAGACAACTTAGAAGCTGGCATGACTTTTGAGGAATATCCATATTGTTTTCCAAAAAGGCTTAGGATTAGTCAGCATTCCCACCAACAATGAATGAGGGTCCCTTTCTCCCCACATCCATACCAGCACTGGTTGTTCTTGTTTTTTTAGATGTGTGCCAGTCTCTGTTTTGTGAGAAGATATTTCATGGTTGTTTTAATTTACATCTCCCTGATGATTAGCAATATAAAGCATTTTTTTCATGTGCTTTTTGGCCATTTGTATATCTTCTTTGGTGAAGTTTCTGTTCATTTCTTCTTCCCATTTTTTGATGGGGTTGGTTTTTCTTTTCTTGTAGCCTACATTTTCCTCTATAAACCTTATGGATTCAGGTCTGATATTGAGATCTTTAATCCATTTTGATCTGAATTTTGTGCCTGGCATTATAGAGAGGTCTGAGTTCATTTTTATCTGTTTTCCCAACACCACTTGTTGAAAGGCTTTTCTTTCTCCACTTCATATTTCTTGCTCCTTTATTAAATATTAAGTGATCATATATTTGAGGGTCTATGTCAGGATATTCAACTCTATTTCATTGGTCTGAGGGTCAATTTTCATTCCAATATCATATTGTTTTAATTACTACTGCTTTGTAGTATGAGCTGGAGCGATAGCACAGCAGGTAGGGTGTTTGCCTTGCATGCGGCCGACTCAGGTTCGATTCCTCCATCCCTCTCGGAGACCCCACAAGCTGCATGCACAGCAGCCTGGCAAGCTACCCATAGCATATTCGATATGCCAAAAACAGTAACAAGTCTCACAATGGAGACACTACTGGTGCCCGCTCGAGCAAATCGATGAACAACAGGACGACAGTGTGACAGTGCTACAGTGCTTTGTAGTACAGTCTGAAGTTGGGGAAGGTGATGCCTCTCATATGACCCAGCAGTACCACTTCTAGGAATATACTTCGGGGGCACTAAAACACACAGCAGAAATACTATCTGCACTTCTATGTTCATTGCAGCACTATTCACAACAGCCAGAATTTGGAAACAACCCAACTGCCCATGAACAGACAAATGATTTTAAAAACTATGCTACATCTACACAATGAAGTACTATGTAGCCACCAGGAAAAATAAAGCCATAAAATTCACTTATAAATGGATGGACATGGATAGTATCATGCTGAATAATCCCAGAGATGATGGGACTCTTAAGTTTCTTCGCCATCCCTACCTTCCTTGTCTTTGTAAATCCCAGAATGAGGAGGTATTTTGGTGACTTTCACAATGGAGTTAAGGGATCAGAAAAAAAAAAAACAAAGAATGTTCCAGAAGCCAAGGGGGAAGTAAGAAGAGAGAAAACAGCAGATAAGAACATGCAGAGTCAGTTTTCCAACTATAATACTGCAAATAGTGATAACTTGACCACTTCCTTTCCTATCTATATGCTCTTGATATCTTTTTCTTGTCTAACTGCTATGGCAAATATAGTATTCCAGTACTATATTGAATAGGAGTCCGAAGGAGAGGGACAGACATTGGATGATTACACTCATTTGTGTGTGTGTGTGTGTGTGTGTGTGTGTGTGTGTGAGAGAGAGAGAGAGAGAGAGAGAGAGAGAGAGAGAGAGAGAGAGAGAGAGAGACATGAGACATGCTGGGGGGGAAGTGCGTGCCATAGAGGCAGGATTTGGTGAGAGGGGGATGGCAGGAGGAAACTGAGGACTTTGGTAGTGGAAAGTGTACACTGGTGGAGGGATGGGTGTTGGGATATTGTATGACAGAAACCCGATCATCAACAGCCTCAAAACTGTGTATCTCATGGTGATTCAATAAAAAATAAAAAAAATAAGAAGCTGGCATGGCTTTGCTTGCTGCCTCCTGTAGGACACATTCCAGATGTCAGCAGCTCCCTGCCATGTTGGACTGATGAGGGGAGCTAAGGCCCTGTATCTCCCCAGACCGAGGAAATGCTGTGTCACCTTGGCCTGCCACTGCCAGCTGCTTTCTTCAGGCTAGAAACACCTCTCTGGTTAGATCACACATATTTGCATTAGGCGTTACAGGTTAGAGAAGTTTCTGCTCCATTATCTCAATTTAAGCTTCACTGTGACCTTGCCAGGCAGGAAAGGTAAGCTTTATTTTTGCTTTAATTCTATAGAAGAGGAAATGTGAATCCTGCAAAAGGACACTAAGAACCTTCACCAAGATGACAAGACTGATGGGGGCAAAGCAAACCTGACACCCAAGCCTCCTGACTTCCGTCTGCCCTGTGTCACCTGCCCCATAGGCACAAGCAACTCTGAAGATACTTGTTTCTGCTAATTCCTCATTTTCAGTGGCCTCCAGACCATGAGGTGCAGGAAAGTAAAAGTTTCTCAAGAATCAAAAAGAAAGATCAGAGAGATAGTAGAGGGGATGAGGCCTTGCCTACAACAAACCCTGGGCTGTGGGTCCCAGACTTGGGGGAGTCTGGGGGCGGGGGGGGGGGGTTGAATCCTGCTTCCCCAGTCTTACGGGGGGAGGGGAAGGGCTGAGGGTATTCCAGTACTATATTGAATAGGAGTGGCGAAAGCGGGCAACTTTTTCTTGTGCCCGATCTTAGAGGGAAGGCTTTTAGTTTTTCCCCATGAGAATTATACTAGCCATGGGCTTTTGGTAGATGGCTTTGACTATATTGAGGAAAGTTCCTTCGATGCCCATTTTGCTGAGAGTTCTCATCACAAATGGGTGCTGAATGTTGTCAAATGCTTTCTCTGCATCTATTAATATGATCATATGGTTTTTATTATTTCTTTTATTGATATGATGAATTATGTTGATTGACTTGTGAATGTTAAACCATTCTTGCATCCCAAAAGACTCTACAGAAAAGCTCCTAGAAACAATACGTCAATATAGTAAAGTGGCAGGCTACAAAATCAACACCCAAAAGTCCATGGCTTTCTTATATACAAATAATGAAAGAGAAGAAAGACATTAAAAAAAATCCCATTCACAATAGTACCTCAGAAAATCAAGTACCTTGGAATCAGCTTAACCAAAGAGGTGAAGGACCTATACAAGGAAAATTACAAAACACTACTTCAAGAAATAAAAGAGGACACTAGGAAATGGAGACACATCCCCTGTTCATGGATAGGGAGAATTAACATTATCAAAATGTCAATACTGCCAAAAGCACTATACAAATTTAATGCAGTCCCTACCAGGATATCCATGACATTTTTCAAAGAAATAGACAAGACACTCCTGAAATTCATATGGAACAATAAACCTCCACGAATAGCTAAAGCAATCCTTGGAAAAAAGAAGATGGGAGGCATCACCTTTCCCAACTTCAAGCTCTACTACAAAGCAGTAGTAATTAAAACAGCATGGTATTGGGATAAAAACAGACCTGCAGACCAATGGAACAGAGTTGAATATCCTATCACAGATCCCCAAATATATGGCCACTTAATCTTTGACAAAGGAGCAAGAAATGTGAAGTGGAACAAGGAAAGCCTCTTCAACAAGTGGTGCTGGGAAAACTAGATAGCTACCTGTAAAAAAAAAAAAAAATGAATCCTGACCTCTGTCTAATGCCAGGCACAAAAGTCAGATCAAAATGGATTAAAGACCTCAATATCAGACATGAATCTATAAGGTTCATAGAAGAAAATGTAGGCAGAACTCTCCATGACATTGAAGCTAAAAGCATCTTTAAGAATGAAATAGAACTGACCATACAAGTGGAAGCAAACATAAACAAATGGGACTACATCAAACTAAGAAGCTTCTGCATTTCAAAAGAAACAGTGACCGAAATACAGAAAGAGCCCACAGAATGGGAAAGAATTTTTTCAAATATCCATCTGATAAGGGATTAATATCCAGGATATACAAGACACTACTAGAATTGTGTAAGAAAAAACCTCCAACCCTATCAAAAAATGGGGAGAAGAAATGAACAGAAATTTTCTCAAAAAAGAAATACAAATGGCCAAAAGGCATATGAAAAATGCTCCACATCGCTAGTCATCAGGGAGATGCAAATCAAAACAACAATGAGATATCATCTCACACCACAGAGACTGGCACACATTCAAAAGAACAAAAGCAAACAGTGCTGGCATGGATGTGGGGAAAAAGGGACGCTCTTTCACTGTTGGTGGGAATGCTGACTAGTCCAGCCTTTCTGGAAAACAATTTGGACAGTCCTTCAAAAACTAGACATTGAACTTCCATATGACCCCGTGATACCACTTCTGGGAATATATCCCAAAGATGCAAAAAAGCACAGTAGAAATGACATCTGTACCTATATATTCATTGTAGCATTGTTCACAGTAGCCAAAATCTGGAAACAACCCGAGTGCCCTAAAACAGATGACTGGTTAAAGAAACTTTGGTACATCTACACAATGGAATACTATGCAACTTTTAGGAGAGATGATGTCATGAAATATGCTTACAAATGGATAGACATGGAGAGTATCATGCTAAGTGAAATGAATCAGAAAGGGACAGACATAGAAGGACTGTACTCATTTGTGGCATATAGAATA
This sequence comes from Sorex araneus, assembly GCF_027595985.1. Classification (NCBI taxonomy): domain Eukaryota; kingdom Metazoa; phylum Chordata; class Mammalia; order Eulipotyphla; family Soricidae; genus Sorex; species Sorex araneus. The sequence continues at coordinate 89,740,982 of NC_073304.1, read as the reverse complement.
ACATCACATGAGGCTGACACCCAAGGACAGTAGATACAAGGGCCAGGGGGATTGCCCCATAGCTGGAAGACTGCTTCATGAGTGGAGGGGAGAAGGCAGATAGAATAGAGAAGGGGTCACTAAAAAAATGATGGCTGGAGGAATCAGTCAGGATGGGAGATGTGTGCCAAAAGTAGATAATGGACCAAACATGATGACCTTTCAGTGTCTGTGTTGCAAGCCATAGTAGAGAGAGAGTATGGGGAATATTGTCTGCATGGAGGCAGGGGGAGGGTGGGAAAGGCGGAGTATACCCGGGATATTGGTGGTGGAGAATGTGCACTGGTGGAGGGATGGGTGTTTCATCATTGTGAGATTGTAACCCAAACATGAAAGCTTGTAACTATCTCACGGTGATTCAATAAAATAAAGTTGTTGTGCTGTTTTTTTTTTTTTTTAAAAAAAAGAACATACAGAGTCGGACTGGAGCAATAGTACAATGGGTAGGGTGTTTGCCTTACATGTGGCTGACCTCGGTTGATTCCCAGCATGCCATAGGGTCCCCCGAACACCGACAGGAGTAATTTCTGAGCTCTAAGTCAGGAGAAACCCCTGTGCATCACCAGATATGAATCTCAAAAAAAAAAAAAAAAGCCAAAAAGGACATACAGAGTCCGGGGATGAGGAAAGATTCACAAAGAGAAACTGAGTCCTGAGCTGGGAGGGGACACAAGCAGGACATTCCCTGGTAAAAGAGGAAGCACAGGGGTGCATGTCCCCTGGGGGCCCCTCCAGGCCCTCCCACTGCCCAAGCCACAACACTGATCCCCCACATCTCTACCAAACCAGCCTCATTTCTATCCCACATTGCCCCCTCACTGGCCTGCCCCTGTACTACCCCTGATGTCATAAGCAGACCTGACCCTCGCACAGCCTTTTCAGAGCCCAGGCCTCACGCAGAGAACCAGAGTCAACTTTTCGAGGAACCCAGGATCACTTGCATTGCTTTGTACTGCTGTGAGAAAGATCTCTCCCTTTTGCGTTTGGAAAGGCCTGTGATCAACGGGCTGCTTCAGGAGCCTCTTGCTGAAGGAAGGGCTTTGCATGAGTCACCCGTATCTTCCAGAGCCCATCCAGGTGCTGACTTGTGAAGTCTCTGGCCTGTGACTCCTCTCCAGGATTCCGGGGATTGGAGGGGGGGCGGGCACTTGAAAACTCAGCTCCATCAGACTGTCCCTATGGGGGCATCTGGCTGTGTGGCACAGAGCCCAGTCCAGCCCACAGCATATCCTCGACAGCTGGGTGGGGTGGCAGGAAAATGCCACCCAGTCAGGTGAGGAGAGCGGCTTGGAGCTCCGCCGGTTGGAACCCCGCTTCTGACTCCAACGCTTTGCTCTGTGTGTTAGGGTAGGGCAGTGAGCCCAAGACAGGAACTAGACAATCACAGTGGCCCCAGTCAGTCCCTGAACCCACTCCGTGCCAGTTAGTGTCCTGCAGCCTGGGGACCTATACACACAACTGCTGTGCTCTTGCCCACTCCTTGCTCTTCTGCTGAAGGTTAGGTAAGACAAGGCAAGTGAAGTGCTGTGAGCTCAAGGCCAGGCATGTGGTAACAGTAACTGACTTCACAGGCTCACTCTTCAGGTAATTAAAGGAAAGTGGAAGGGGGCTGGAGCGACAGCACAGGGGGTAGGGCGCTTGCCTTACACACGGCTGATCCAGGTTCAATTCCCAGCATTCCATATGGTCCCCTGAGCACCGCCAGGAGTAATTCCTGAGTGCATGAACCAGGAGTAACCCCTGTGCATGGCCGGGTGTGATCCAAAAAGAAAAAAGAAAAAAAAGAAAAGAAAGAAAGTGGAGGGCAAAGGCACTTGTCTTGCATGCAGTTGACCTCAGTTCAGTCCCCCAGCATCATCTATAGTCTCCTGAGCACCACCAGGGGTGATCCTTGAGCATAGAGCCAGGAGTAATCCTGAGCACATCTGGGTGAGGTCCCCAAGTCTCCCCAAAAGAAATGAAAGAAAATGGATCACTATATCACTGTATCCCTGTCATCCAGTTGTTCATCGATTTGCTCGGGCAGCACCTGTAACGTCTCCATTCGTCCCCGTCCTGAGATTTAAGCAGCCTCTCCTTACTCGTCTTTCCCAACGATGGGAGTTTCTTTTCAGGGTCAGGGGAATGAGACCTGATATTTGGCATATCAGGGCACTTGTCAGGCTCTTCTGTGCAGGCAGGATACTCTCGGTAGCTTGCCGGGCTCTCCGAGAGGATAGAGGGAGACAAAGTCATTCCCTGAAAGTCACTAGCTCGGAGTGCACAGGTCCAGTTGTTCCCAGTGCTCCTGCCCGGGTTGCATGCCATGTTTCCTTAGTAAACCTTGACTTGGGGTTGGAGCCATAGTACAGTGGGTAGGGCACTTGCCTTGCATGTGGCCAACCCAGGTTCAATCCCTGGCAACACATATGGTCCCCCTAAGCCCCACCAGGAGCGATCCCTGAGTTCAGAGCCAGGAGTAAGCTTTGAGCACTGCTGGGTAAAACTTCCCCTCCCCCCCAAACAAATAAAAAATAAAACAAAAAGCCCTCTGCTCTTGTGTTTCGTGCTATTGAATGTTCTCTTGTTCTCTTTCCTGTGGTCACAGTGGCTGATAATTAAAAGAAAGGGGAGATCAAATCATGTCCAGGAGGGTGGAGAGGCTGGGCAATGGGGCAACCATTATCTGCTGTGACCCTGGGTTGGGGATGTGAGAGGAAGTGTGGAAACCAAGCCCCACTGTGAGTCAGTCTAGCCAAGCTGGGAACAAGCTGCCCAGCTCCCCTCCCTCATGCCACCAGGCCTGCCAGGAACATGTTTCACATCTGGGTTCAGGGACTGGAAAGAACAACGCGATCACCACAGGGAACTAACAGAAACCCAAACAGCTGGGGGTGAGGTGGAGGGCACTGACTTGTAGCAGAAGTCGGCATTGTGCTTGTAGAATCGGCAGAGGTTCCCGTCATCTGGTGGTGTGGCACAGAAGAAGATGGTGGGTGACAGATTGTATCGGCCTATCTTGCAGAATTCATCAGTGTGTCGGGGAGCCCCGGGCTCAATGGCAACGCGATCACCTGGAGAAAAGGAAAAGAGGCTGTGAGGGGACCTATGCTCGTGGGTTAATGCCACCAGGCAGGGGTGCTGGGCCCAGTGCCCCAGCAAGCACAGCTCTCAGAGCTTCCAGAGGAAACATGGGTGCAACGCAGGCTCATACACTGGGGGGAAACAAGTTGTCCACTTCACACGCTGGCCTGCCCTGCACTTTAACCAACTCAGGCCCCCTGCCCATCTGGCAGTGGCATGGCAGTCTCCCAGTGTGGGAAACACAGACCATGCTCCATCTTGAAAAGAATCCAGGCCCATTTCCCATCCCACGTTTGCGCAAAGCATGCCTCTAGAGTGGAAAATATGAGATAGGTCAGAATCAGTCAAGCCCACTTTCCCTTGTGACTGATAATTTCAGTGATTTCAGGTCCAGAGGCAGCAACCTCTTGGTTGAAGTGAGGAGAGGGAAGATCCTCACCCCCTGTATATCCGAATGGCCAACCTTCAACGCTGGCTGACCAGCCGAAAGTACTTTTGATCTGGACCATTTGAAAAAGTTAAAGGTAAAGTTTTCTTTCCAGGACCAGGAGGACACCCAGACCAGATCCCTTACATCCTGGTCTGGCAGGAACTAGTTGAGACACCCCTTGCCTGGTTAAAAACAAGAGCTTTGTGAAACAGTGCAGAGATGGGGTTTGTCTTCTATAACTCTTCGTTTAATAATAGGTGTAGAAGCCATCAAAATAAAGTTTTCTCATGCTTTCACAAATGTTAACAGTTCAACTGTTTTCTTATGCTGCTATTTAAAAGTTTGGTGAGTATCAGTGGCCTCTTTTTGGGTCTAAAAGTATGTTTGAATTGTGAAATTGTTAAAGTATTGGTGTAAAAAAATTCTTATGATTTGAGATAATTAAGAACTTTTAAAATTTAGCCAAAGAAAGTTTTCTCGTGCTTCATGAAAAATTGATGGTTCAAAGGCTTTCTTATACTGGTGTGCCAAAATGTACATATCTGGTTTGGTTTTGCATTGGATTATCAGCATATCTGACCTAGAAAACTTTATGAGCTGAAGAAAATAAAAATTATGGAACACGAAAACAGGTTCAAAGAGTAATGGTTTGGCTTAAAATGTGTTTAGAGTTATAAGATTGATTGACAAAATTTTTACCCTACCTGTGTTTTATTTGATCTCAGAGATTTTTAACAACTTAAATTTCTGGATCTGCTTAGCAAAAAGTTAATAATGGGTTAAGATGTCAGCGTGATAGTCTGAAAAGTTTCAAAGATATAGAACTTTCACGCTCCAGACCAGTTTTCTTTTTACTGGAGATAAAAAGAGAAAAATTAGTCATTTTAAAATTTAAGAAGCTACAAATAGTCCCTTTGACCTTGGAAAGTGTGTAGGTGAGGTGCAAGGCCCTGAGTCACCCCAGCAACTATGGGTGACGCCCAAATGAAATAACTAGTCCGCTTTCTGTGAGTATTTTTATCTGTTTACATCTTTATATCTAATATATATTTTTATATCTGTTTCTTTAGAAATTGGAATTCTAAAGAAACAACTTAGTATGTTCTGATTAATCCCTAATGTAAACTAAACTTTTGCTAGTTCGTTTTGAAGTTAAGAAATTGATATCTAAGTGTAAAAAACTTTTGAATGCTTCTTGAATGGCGTAACTCTCTTTTTTACCACAAATGGAGTTGAAATTTAAAGCATTCTGGCAGAAGAGTTTTATCTCAGAAAAAATGAGAGGAAAAAGGAGATAAAATCGAGAACTAGCAGAAATACTTCCCCTCTCTATGTTATGGTATTTTCAAGAATTGTTGGAAATGCAGGCTTGAACTGCATATGTGACTATTTGAGTGTGTACTGAAGAGAAAAATTAAAATTGAGGTTAAAAGTCATTTCAAAAATACAAAATACAGTCCACTGGAAGTTAGAGAGTGGGCAAAGATTGAAGGAAAGTGTAGGTAAATGGAACAAATAAATCTTGTGAGTCTTTTGGCCCTGTTTTATTCACATTTTCCTAAAAACATGACATCTATAGGATTGTTCTAGTACCTTTTTGGCAAGATCTATGGAAAAGATAATAGATGAATTATTTGAACTCCTGTTACAGTGCTCTTAGATAATTTAATTCTTCAAAAAGTTGCGGGAAATCAAGGTTTTTTCAACATGGGATTGAATGAATTAAGTATGAAGCTAAACTGCATGCTTTATCCCTTAGATTTCAATGCTTTTGTGACTAGGACTCACAACAAACAGGTACATCTCATTGTGACTAAAGTGAGATGCTTGCTTTTCTCTTCTTTATGCCTTCAGTATTTTTTTTTTCTTCCTAATGCTTCATGGTACTATGTTGGTTTGCATAAACCAGACAAAAATGTCTCTCCTCTCTGTAATAGGGTCTACCCATAAGGCAGACAGAAAAACCAGCTATGGGATACCAAAAGTCCTCTTCCAGGGAAGGAGTCAAGAAATTAGTCTAAATGACAGGAGCAGGTATTTAACAGTTATTGTTACAAATACCCTACAAACCTCAGGAGACCCTAAAAGCAGGCCAGCTCAAGGAAGGACTGGACATCATCTGTGCCGTGGAAAAGTGAAAAATGAGGAAGCTGGAAATCTGCAATGACTGACTGAGCCTGGGCCCTGCCCTTAGTGTCAAAAACCAGAAGCTGAGATCTCTCCCAGCCCTGAAGAAGGGATGGGATGGACTCCTGATTGCCAGGACACTCCTATGGAGGACGAGAGGCCAGAGGCCATATCCAATTCAACCTCAAGTCTCTATCTCTAGTTCCTCATGGGACCTGATCTTCACACCTTAAGGGCGAGCCTGGAGTATCCATGACATGAGGTGAAACATTAAATTCTGTTATTGGTGGTCTCCTCCTGTCTCTGGCCAATCCCCAGGACTTCTCAGTAAATAATAAGGTATCCCAAATGGAGAGTCTTCCAATCTTCTGTGTTTATGCAAAGGAACAAGCCAGGTTTATTAAGTCATCTGGCAAATTTGAAATGAAGGTGGAAAGAAAACCATGCTTCTGTAACTTGCTTTTTATGACTTAGATTCTGATTCTAACGAGATGATTGAATAAATATATTCTAATCTTGATTTAAAAAGGTAATTTTAAAAAAATTAAAAAAAAATAAAAAGGTAATTTTAAAAGGGGATTTAAAAAGGCACCCCCCACTCCCCTTCGGGAAGTTTAGTAAGTAAGCAGCCCAGGCTTTCAAGGTAACTCAATGTTGTACATGCTCTCACCAATCTGACCAGGGTTGTGGAAGCCAGTTTCCAGGGGGAACCTCAGCTCAAAGGGCAAGATTAATTGCTATCCCCCAGCCTGTCAATTGGCTAAAGTACTGAGAGTGGACAAGTATTCATTCTTAGTTAATACATAACAGCTCTCAATTCTTGTTCTATAATGGGATTAATACCCCATGTAAGAGAATATTTCTTCTAGGCTAGAACACTCTACAGAAGAGGTAAAATGGGCATTGGTGCGAGGTTTCCAAAGTGAAGTTGAAAATCTAAGCCCTGGACCAAAGCAGTGAAATGTTTTTATTTTTAATTATTATTATTTTTAAAATTTATTTTATTGAATCACCATGTGGAAAGTTACAAAGTTCTCAGGCTTATGTCTCAGTTATACAATGCTCAAACACTCGTCCTTTCACCAGTGCCCATATTCCACCACCAAAAAAAAAAAACCTCAGTATACCTCCCACCCTCCACCCCCCAACCCCCCCTGCATAACTGATAAATTTCACTTCCTTTTCTCTTTACCTTGATTACATTCCATATTTCAACACAAAACTCACTATTGTTGTGGAGTTTCAACACAGAACTCACTATTCTTGTAGGAATTTATCCCCCAAGAATACAGCCCGATTGACAGGGAAACATTTGGTAATTAGTTTTCCATTGATGAGAATGAAGAGATATAAAGTCTCTTTATGTTTAGGATTACTGTATTTTAATAATTAAGTCCAGGGAGATTTAAGTTGGAAATTGAATCATTTCCCTTCCTGGAGCAGCATGGAGCAAAAGCTTAGTTCACAGTCTGGAGACATGGCTGCAAGCACTCGGTGGGACCCCAAGTCATATAGCTGGCTCTGGATCCTGCTCGTTCAGCAGCAAAGCGGCTGTGCAAAGGCATGGCCAACCGGGTCGAATCTCGGCAGACCTCGAGCGGGCACCGGCCCCAGCCCGAGACCAAAGCAGTGAAATGTTACTGAAAGGAATGAATGGGACAATCAGAAGGAAGTAGCTCAGAACTGTGCTTCCTAAGCCATTAGCATTTGAGCATTTGTCATTTGTTTTTCTGCCTTCAAGTTTGGGTCATTTCAAAGTAGCATTCCTTAGCTTAACTGATCTAATCTTTCAAATTCATTGCCTGGGGCTTATTAAAACCTAAGGTAGCTTGAGATTTCACTCCAATGGCCCTGTGCCAGCAGGAAGCAGCTCCAGAACATGGAACTTTGACCATTTTCCGTTTAAACTTCGACCATTTTCCCTTTAAAGATTTAAGGTGGTGAAATCTCTAGGGGAATATGATATAGGTAAATAGATTAAGGAAACACCCCTCCCCTCTCCCAAAAATCCCTTCCAATTGCCCTGTAGTGAGTGCAAACCCCGTTTATGTAGGAACTCTGCTCCCTTTAAAATCCTTTTGGGTCGACTGCCACTACTCCAACTTAGCCTTGAATGAGGAAGTGTAGGCCAGAATCTGTGATTTCTCTTCTTCAGTCATTACTGGCCCTGCAGGTATCAAGGCCCAGCTCCGCTCGGGGCTTGGAGCACATCTCCAGAGTCAAAGGGAACTAGTAACTCCTCATCCATATGCATTGGAAGAGCAAGTCTGGGTCAGGTGCCATAAGTCTGCCACCCTCGAACCTTGGTGGAGAGGTCCTTACATCATGATCCTGACCACACACCAACTGCTCTGAAGGTAGACGGAATCAAAACCTGGGTCTACAGTAAAAGCTGCCTACCCTCTTGGAAACAGAATGATACCGACTAGTAGCGTGTCCAGACAAAGGGAGATGACTCCCTTCAAGATAAAACTGAAGAAAGTGACTGAAAGGAACCATGGGAAGGGCATGGGTTATTCTCTATTTCTCCATGCTCTCAGTGACAGCTGTAGAACGAGCTCCTGACATGCCCTAGTTTTGTCACTGGATACTTTCTGATACTGAGACAGGTAGAATTGACCTTGATCTGTGCCAGTTATGGCTCACGCTGGGACTTGTGTCTGTTCAGGGACCTACAACTTGCAAAGTTCCCCCTACCAAGCCTATTGTAACCAAACTATACAGTGGCCTCCCAGAGATCATACCACAGGTCAGCTAGAAGAGTCCCTATACGGGGACCCAACAATACTTGACTTGTTTGCACATAATCCCTTGCTTGTTCCCCTCCTACCTTGCTAATTCCAGTCCTTCTGAATTGTGTTTAATGGTAAAGATTGTGCTACAGGTATATTGTTATAGAAAGGGAACTGGAAAAGTCAACTTGTCACCCTGATCCCATCTCACCTGGGACCCCTAGTGCTCCTGTTTTTGCTCCTGACCATGGGCCCCCGAATCCTGAACAAGCTAGTGGTTTTTGTTAAGGACAGAATATGGTTTTGAGGCAGAAATACCAATACATTAATGATCCAGTGGCTGAGGAAGATTCCTCAGTATAGTTCAGAGAAAAGGAGGGAATGTGAGGGCAAGATTAACGCCATGACAGGCTGCAGCTAACATTACGTCTCAACTAGGCCTCAGTTTCTGTTTTCCCAAAGCAGAACTTGCAGTTTCTGATAAACTTCCAGTTGAGTAATTTGCCTAGTTGAGGAACTGGGCAGTGGGGTCTGGCCAGTCATGAGGCCCTTTTCAGAAAAACCTCAAATTGTTCATTGCTGACCACTGTTGTAATAGGGCCAATGTTAAAAATAACCCAGTATATAAACTGCTCTTAACTTTGAAGCCTATATAAACCACACTGGGGTCCTTGTCAAGACTCCACTGTGTTGGATGAGACTTGAACCCCAGCTCTAGCTAGCAATAAAGCTCCTTTGCTTTTGCATTATTGTGTGCGGACTTGATCTCTCCACGACTGGGGATCCGAAACTCAGGCACAACAAATATGAAGGTATTTTTTTTCCTATCTTGGAAACCTGTAGCAAGGCCTTTATAGACATTATAGACATAGACAGTTATATATATATATATAACATATATTTATATATATTATATTATATATATTTTATATATAATATATCCACCTCTCAGAGAGCCCAGCAAGCTACCAAGAGTATCCCGCCTGCATGGGCAGAGCCTGGCAAGCTACCCGTGGCATATTCAATATGCCAAAAACAGTAACGATAGGTCTCATTCCCTGACCCTGAAAGAACCTCCAATCATTGGGAAAGATGAGTAAGGACAGGCTGCTAAAATCTCAGGGCTGGGAGGAATAGAGATGTTACTGGTGCCTACTCGAGTAAATCGACAAACAATGGGATGACAGTGATACAGTGATACAGCCATAGTGATATTAGACATGACTTCTAATATCACTATGGAGCCAGAAACGAGGTTTCCACTCCTGCCTGCTGAGCAGAACTGAAAGTAATGCTCAGGCTTGCAAAACCGCAGACTCCTCTCCCCCTCCTCTCCATCTCACTAGTCCTCCTCTCTCCTACCTTATTATAAAAAATTTCAGATGTACAGCATTATTGTGATAATTTCCCATCATGTAGTAAGGTTGAAAGAACTTGGAACAAGTTAAAGAACTCAGTGCATGGCCAGATTTAGATTCTTCACCAACCACTCACCTAATTCACTTGATCATATCGATCCCACCATCATTCCTCTATCCCAAGTCTTCTTCATTCATCAGTCATCTCTGCTGATACATTTCAGAGAAGGTTGCAGGGACTAGTACATCTTGTGGGTCTAGGAATGTAGCTAAGCAGTACAGTATTTGTCTTGTACTAGTGAGGCCCTAGTAGTAGAGTCTAGCAGAGAGTAGACCCTAGCAGAGAGTCTCTTGCCCACACGCCTGGCTGTCTTCCCCGGGAGCCCATTCCCTCCCCACCCCAAGCAGAGCTCCCGGAGGCTGAAGACTACCCGAACCTAGCTACAGCCATGCTGGAGGCCCCTCTCCACACGTTCGGACAGGCCTCAGACATGATGGTACCGGCAGAGGAACCCAGGTGTGTGTAATCCCATCAACGGCCAACATCCAGAGAGAGACTTAAAAGCAAGCTCTCAGAAGATATCTTGTAGCCTACTTCTCCCTCTGGGAAAAACTGGCAATCTTTTGAGAGTTTCCTGCCCACATGGGACAGCCTTGCAAGCTTCCCATGGTGTATTCATATGCAAAATCCAGTAACAAGCTGGATCTCATTCTCCTGATCCTGAAGAGCCCCCAGTGCAACATCGTTAGGAGGGCCAAGTCAAGATAGACTTCTAAGATCTCAGGGAAAGGACAAAATGAGAGCACGCCTCTCATTTGATGAGCACGCCTGAGAAATCGGTGATTAACGGGATTTTGTGATTCATGATTCGTGAGTAAGGCCCTGGGTTCCCTTCCCGACACCATTTTTTAAAAAATTACATTTAGGGGTTAGAATGTTAGTACAGTGGGTCGGGCTTTTGCCTTGCAAGTGGTGGACCTGAGTTTGATCCCCAGCATCCTATATGATCTCCTGAGCACCACCAGGAGTAACTGCTGAGTGCAAAGTCAGGAATAACCCCCATGCATTGCCAGATATTGGCCCAAACACAAACAAAAGAAAATTACATTTCATCCTTAACTATGTCCACCTGCATATAATTAATTAGGCTTATTAACACCTTTCTGTTTGTGGACCTTTTTCTTGGTGGGGGAGACATCTGTTTGTGTTCAGGGCTGAAGCCTACCTCTATGCTCAAGGATCACTCCTGGTGGGGTCTGAGGGACCATATAAAGTGCGGGGATAAAACCCAGATTGTTGCACCGTTGGGCAGTAATCTGGGTTTTATCCTTTACTATTGTTGGGCAAGTGTCCCTAGCTGTTGCACTGTCTCTCTGGCTCTATGGTCTTTTATAAAGAGGATAATTTGGTAGGTGGAAAAGATAGTTTAACCCCATTCATCACATGGAGTTAAATCCCCAGCACCACAAGGTCCCCTAAGCAAGATAGGAGCTACCCTCACAGAGTCCTGAACACCACCAATATGGTTTCAAAAACCAAAACTTAAAAAAAGGTAAAATTTGGCATCCGAGAGATAGTCCAGGGGGTTTAGGCTCTTGCCTTGCAAGTGGTCACCGGCCACAACCCTATTTGGAATTTCAGGCACCATATATGGTCCCCTGGGCATGGTCAGGGACCACTTTTGAGCACAGAGCCAGGAATAGACCCTGAGTACTACCAGGTGTGACTCCCTCAAACAAAACAAGTAAAACTTGAATACTAATGAAATGCACAAATCTTAAGTGGTTCTTAGATGATTTTGATAAATGCATCGACCTATGTAAAATAGCCCCTATATATATTTTTAAATTTTATTGATTCACTGTGAGATATGGTTACAAGCTTTCACGTTTGGTTACAATCACACAATGATCAAACACCCATCCCTCCACGAGTGCACATTCCCCACCACCAATATTCCCAGTATACTCCCACCTTTCCCACCTTCCCATTGCCTCCACGGCAGACAATATTCCCCATACTCCCTCTCTACTTTTGAATAGCCCCTATCTTGATACAGGCCAAGACCCAGATCTCAGAAATTTCATCCCTTTAGCGTCCCTTCTCCATTAAGTCCCCACCCCCATGCCTAGACCGGTGTTCTAGAAGAGTTAGGATTCTTCTGGGCCTGAGGGGTGGGAGAAAAGGCCAAGAGAGTCTGTGGGAGGTCTGCTCTTTATTGCACAAGCCTGTTAAGTCTTTTGTTAAAAGCAACCACCAAAACTCGTCCAGGCACACTGCATAGTCAGTGCTCATTGAAGGCAGTGGTGGTCAATACTGCCAAGTCAACTTCCTGGCCTAAACTATGTTCCTCTGCCTGTCCATCTATTTTGTTCCTTTTTTAAAATCTGGGGCCAGACCACGCCGGCTGAGGAAGGGAAGTATCCTTCTTTCTCGGTTTTGTTTTCCCTTTTTTGGGAAGAAGTGGCGTGGTGTCTGCCATATTATGAGGACTATTAAGCAGGTATGAACTTGGTGGCGCGGGAAGGAGAAAAAAAGGTGTTATGAACTTGAAACAGTGGGATGCTTGGGCAGTCTCGGGCCGGGACCAATACCGGCTCTCGCTCCGCCGAGATTTGACCCGAGTGGCCACACTTTTGTGAGGCCACTTTGCTGCTGATCGTCCACGATCTGGAGGCCAGCTAGACTACTTTTGGTCCCAGCCATTGCCACATACTGCCCCAGGAAGGGAAATGATGCAATTTCTAACATAAATCTCCCTGGACTTAATTACTAAATTACTAAAATACTGAATTCCTAAACCGCGCGGCCGCGGTAGCTGCATATCTCTTCATTCTCAGCAATGGAAAACTAACTATCAAATGCTTCCTTGTCAGTAGGGCTGTTTTTCTTGGGGGGGTGGGAAACTCCAACAACAATAGTGAGTTTTGTGTTGAAATATGGAATGTAATCAAGGTAAAGAGAAAATGAATTGAAATTTATCAGTTATGCAGTCGGGGGTGGGGGGTGGGGGGTGGGAGGTATACTGGGGTTTTGGTGGTGGAATATGGGAACTGGTGAACGGATGGGTTTTTGAGCATTGTATAACTGAGACTAAGTCTGAGAACTTTGTAACTTTCCACATGGTGATTCAATAAAATAAATAACTTATATGAAAAAAAAAATCTGGGGCCAGAGAGATAAGGCAGCGGGCAGAGAACTTGCCTTGGATGTGATCAACCTGGGTTCAATCTCTAGTACCCCAGATGGTCCCCCTGCCCTGCCAGGTGTGATCCCTAAGTGCAGAGCCAGGAGGAAGCACTGAGCATGACCAGGTGAGGCCCAAGGGAGGGGAGGGGGTCAGGGAAAACAATAAGGGCCACAAGGCTCTTGTTTTTCAGTGGTTGGTGTTTATGTATATGCTGATACTTGGTTCCCTTTACTATAAGCACTTAGGGACTACCTCATTTCAATTTTCTTTCTTTTATTTTTTGTTTGTGTTTGGGCCACATCTTGCGATGCTCAGGGGTTACTCCTGGGACTGTGCTCAGTAATCACTCCTAGAAATGTTTGGGGAACCATATGGGATACCAGGGACTGAAGCAAGGTCAGCCAAGTGTAAGGCAAACACCCTGCCTGCTTGTACTATGGCTCCCACCCCTCAATTTTATTTTTTTTTGTGGGGAATGGCACTCAGGAGGGGGGTGTCCACTGGCAATATTTTTGTGCAGTTGGTGATTGAATGTAATGACCTGAGAATGTGATGATCCTTGGAACCTGTGATGACAAAAGTACCTGGGTCACCTGTAGTGATGAGATCCTCCAGGGCTGCACCCAGCAGTGCTCAGGGGACAAGAAGGGTCTGGGAATTTATCCTAGTGCATGCTAAGGTATGTGCCCTAAATGCTGTACTATTTTACAGCCCCTCAGATTGACTTTTATATTTCCTCAAGGCACCCAGCATAAAGCTGGACTTGTTATAGATGCTTACTAAGCAGCTGTTACCACTTAAATTGAAAGAGCCCCATTCCTTGTAATAACATATTTAGGAACCTCATCCCACAGGAATGACCAATCAGTAGCTGCTGGAAGTCATATGCCTTTCACCTTGAAATCACCTGCAAAACACTTGCACCAAGACCACTTGCACCAATGATGGAGAACCTGACTCAACATCTCAGTGTCCTCAGAGCCCTTCAATTCCTGTCCATGCAACTTGGCTTAGAAATCATTGTAACTAAGCTAGGCCAGCACTCCTGCCAACCGCTGTCCCCCAATCTAATGTCAGCTCCAGGTTGGGCAGTGTCTCATGAGCAGAGGATGATTAAAGCTGATAGCTGGTTAGGCCAAGCCAGCCTGGATTAATTCACTTAATTGCAGCATATCACAGTCTGCCACAGCTGAGAATTCCTTCCACTGGGAGAATACATAAGTAAATAGTGGTGGTTTTCCAGTCATCCCATAAAATAAAATTTACCCAAGGCCCTGGTTCTTGGCAAGTGAAGACAGATTGTGTCTCCCATGCCAGGACTGTTTCCCCAAACTGTTACCTTGTTTGTTTCCCACTTGTCTTCAGGTGTTGGGTTAACTGTCCCATCCTCAGGGAGCCAGGGTCTGGGGACAACACCCAGACCACACCCTGTATTCTGTGTTCTCTTCCACTACTCTAAAAACCACTGTAATGAACCACTGATATGAAGGATCTAAATCATGGGCTGCCTGTCCCCAGGTCTGCTGCCACAGAGGAAGGAAAGACTGAGGCATGTGGGAACACCGCACAGTGCATGTTTAACAGAGGGCCCGGCTCCAAAAAAGTGCATACACACAAGTCTGCATGCAATGATCTAAAAATTAATTCAGCAGAAGGGATTTGCTGACCTGGTTTTAGGTGCTTGACTGACGATCCCACTTTTACAACAGTTCCTGAGGCTTCATGCCCCAGCACCATTGGTTTTTTCACGATAAAATCCCCAATTCGACCATTTTGCCAGTAGTGAACATCTGAGCCACAAATTCCAACCGAGTGCATCTTCAGCAACACCTCTGGAAGAGAAAGGAGAGGAAGATAAGAGAGGGCTGGAAGCAGTCCCCTCCCTCTGACCACCCCAGCACTTTCCCTGAAAAAGAGAGAGGGCATGTTATCAAAGGTCAGGCACAAAGCTGAGAGCAGAGGAAAGCAGCTAAATAACAACTTTAACTATTTCAAAGCATAAAAGAAAAAGAAAAACATACACAGATCAAAGTAACTGCTTCCATATGTCAACTTAGGCGATGGTTTCATAAACATTAGATGTTGTGAAGATTATTTTAAATGTGACTAACACTTCTGCATACTAACACTTCTACTGCATTCATGTTAGCTAAGTTAGAGAGACGATCAAAATATCCATAATGATTAAACATATAAGGTGTGATGTATAGGTTTAGTCAATTTACAGAGATTCATTCCTAGAGATAGAAAGAGTGGAGACTGGGGGCCAGAGCGATAAGATAGTGGGTAGGGCTCTTGTCTTGCATGTGGCCGACCTGAGTTCAATCCCTGGCATCCCATATGGTATCTCAAGCACTGTCAGGAGTAATTCCTGAGTGCAGAGCCAGGAGTAACCCCTGAGTATTGCTGAGTGTGGCCCAAAATACTAAAAAAAAAGAGAAAGTGAGGAATGGGCAAAATGAGGATCAAAATCACAAACTTCCACTTATAAGGGAAAAAATGTGGGGCTAGGGAGAGTTAGAAGAGCTAGAGTATGCTTTGCATGCTGGAGGCCTGGGTTCTTTCCTGGCACCACATGGTCCTGAGCAACAAGCTAGAAATAGCCCCTGAGCACTACTAGGTATGACCCAGAAAAAGGTTCTCATAATAAAAAAAATTGTAGGTATGCATCATGGCACATTTTAACTAGTTTTACCAGAATGATCATTTTGCAATATATACAAATTATTATCAAATCCTAGTCAAAAGGAGCAGGCGCTTTGTTTTTTTCACTGCTGTCTCTGAACACCTGTCCCTGGCCAACTCTGGGATCTTATTAAATATCTTTTGCATCAATAAATAAAGGACAGTAAATAAACAATTTAATTCGCACGGCAGAGTCTGGCAAGCTCCCCATGGCATATTCGATATGCCAAAAACAGTAACTATGATAGGTCTCAATCCCTTGACCCTGAAAGAGCCTCCAATGCAGAAGGACGAGTAAAGAGAGGCTGCTAAAATCTCAGGGCTGGACAAATGGAGATGTTACTGGTGCCCGCTCGAGCAAATCGATGAACAATGGGATGACAGTGATACTGTGATACGTATTGTATATTTGAAATGAACACAATGTTATATGTCAGTCAACACTGAGTATATTACCCTCCATAATGTGGGAAAACCTCACATAACCAACTGAAAGCCTTAAGAAACTGAAGGAATTCTCCTTTAGATAGTATTATCACCTTTACCTGAACGTCCAGACCTCTGATGGGCCCACAAAATTTCAGATTTGTTCATCCCCATATTCATGCGAGCCAATTCCTTAAGACAAATCTACTGAGCCAGAGGTGTGGCTCACACACTTTCCTAATATATGTGAGGTTCTGTGTTTGATCCCGGCATGACACAAAAATAATAAACCTCTTCCTTTTCTCTGTATTACATGTGTAATATCATGCAAAAAGCTATAAAACAAATTAAACTGTCTCTGTTTTTCTGGAGAACCCTGATACACTGAAAAAAAAAACCAAGATGTTATTAGTAAAAATAATTGTATTAACTACACAATAAAAGAGATAACACAGAGATTAAGGCACTTATCTTGCATGTGGTCAACCCCAGTTTGACCCCCTGGCATCATCTATGATCCCTGAGCACTGCCAGGAGAGTGATCCCTGAGTGCAGAACCAGGAGTCAGCCCTGAGCTCTGTTTGGCTTCCAAAATGAAAAAGAGAACAGGGGGAAAAATATTGTGGGTGGTGAGTATGCCCTGATTATTATCTATTTATAGAGAAAACTGGCAGAATCTGGGGCTGTGTCAACACCTAGTGTGAGTACCAGGCTTCGTTCCTCATGCCTACTGTTTTCTTTAAAAGTACTGCTTTAGTTTAAACCATCCAAAGATTTCAACTGGTATTCTCTCTTCAGAGGTTTGAATGAAGCGAGATTTGGTGGTATTTTTGTTGTCAACTTTCCAAATTTAAAATAATGATGCTGTCAAGAGCTTTTACTGAAAAAAGCAATAAAGGATTACTGGCCTCTTTTGACCAAAATGACCATGACACAGCAATCTCCCTGAGAAAAGGCCCTGCCTTAAAAAAACAAAGAGACCCACAGCTCTGCTATTCAGTCAGTTGTCTCACAGGTTACCCTTGCCACGGGCAACCCACTGGGTGTGGCTCTGGAGGACCTGATCTGTCCTTGGCTTTGGGAAAGTGAGTATGAAATGACAAGTGAATTCCTGAGATCCCAGATAGGAAACAATCTTTTGGGTTAGGAAATTTAGCTTAAAGAGTCCTGTCCTGGGGCTGGAGAGATAGCACAGCGGGTAGGGCATTTGCCTTGCACGCGACCGACCCGGGTTCGAATCCCAGCATCCCATATGGTCCCCTGAGCACTGTCAGGGGTGATTCCTGAGTGCAGAGCCAGGAGTAACCCCTGTGCATCGCCGGGTGTGAACCAAAAAAAAAAAAAAAAAAAAGAGTCCTGTCCTGCAGTTACCAATTTGTAATTAGTATTAAATAATTAAATTTGACTAACAAGAACCCTCAGTCTCATGTACCTTAGGGGTCCCCCTTCGAGCCCAAGCATAGCAAGAGACTGGAAGAGCGGGAGCAAAATCCTGGGGTAGAGAGATGCAGCTCCAAGTGTTCTGGGTGAATGATGGGTGACTCTGAGGTCACTATGGGGTGCCTCTTTCACGTGGTATTGTGGTGAAACCACAAAAAGCCCTAATTATACATCACTTTGCTAACCAATGATAGAAATGGCTATTGTCTGTGTTTTTCTCTCTCCAAGTCAATAACTCAGTTGATCTTTGAACCTGCAGGAAAGCTGCTTTCAATCTTCTTTTCACACAGAAGCTTCCTTCAATTGAGGGGTGAGGAGAGCTGAGGTGGGGGGAAGCACATGTGAAGGGAGAGTTGAGTGACTGTCAGCCACTCTGCTCCTGCAGCCTCAATTCAAGGTCCTGTAGACTAGCGGCCAAAGAGAGCCCAACAGGCTGAGTGCATGTTGTGCAGAGGGGAGGCAGGCCTGGGTTTGATCCCAGCACCTCATGGTGTTCAGAGCACTGCAGGAAGTGATTCTCGAGTGCAGAGCTGGGGGTAGCTTCTGAGCAGCATCTGGTAAAGTCCCCAATAATACTGACCCCAGTGTCCTGTGGAGTAGAAATAAGTGGACTCTGGGGATGGGAGGGGTTGAAATCTGTCCTCAGGAATCTGTCTGTATGAACTTTCCAGGTTAACCCCACCGGATTGAGTTTATTAGCTCAATCCAACAGGGTCTTAAGCACTGTGAGAGTCAAGAAGGAATAGAGCAAAGGTATCGTGAGCCCTGCTCCAGTGTGCTCACCCATTTCTGCACCTGATTATCAGGGTAGTGGGAGACACCAGCAGCCCCTCCCATCCCCACCAACCAGATGCTTCTCGGATGCTCCACTCATCGAGAACTGGTCTAGTGCAGACTGAGTCCTGAGGATTCAACCCTTTGCAGAGGTTGGGACTAGACAACCCCTTAGCAGTTTATGATAAGATAACACAAATCAGTCATTAAGACAGAAGAGAAACAATTCTACCTTTGAGCAATAAACTGAAAACAAGCATGGGCATAGGTTTTAGTGGAGAAGATATTAACACGTAGGAAAAGGCAGCAAAGCACATGCAGGATGAACACCACAACATATAAAATACAACCCCCCCAAGGGCTTACCATTCTGGCCTGGTTCAGGGATAGGATAGTTCTCCTAAAGAAAATAAAACAGAAAAAAAATCCTTTAGCATGAACAATAATTTCTATCCTGAATATTTTTTCATCATTTAAAGTGAAAGTGGAGAACTGGAGAAATAATACAGGGGTTAAGATTTTAGGGCTGGAGTCGGTAGGACACTTACATTGCTTGCAACTGACCCAGATTTGATCCCCAGCATACCATATGGTCCCCTGAGCCTGCCAAGAGTGATCCCTGAGTAATTCCTGAGTACTGGCGGGTGTGGCCAAAAAGCAAAAGAAAAAGGCTTTTTCCTTGCACATAGCTGACCCCGATTCAATCCCCAATAGCATATATGGTTCCTAAGAATCACCAGGAGTGATCCTTGTGCACCGGAACAGGAGTTAGCCCTGAACACTGCCAGATGTGGCTCAAAGGCCAAAAAATAAAATAAAATGAGAGTGGAGTTTCATTCAGCTATTTCTAGGCTAGCTTGTATGGTGACTGAAGGGAAGTCAGAGGGACTCCTGAGCACTGTGGCTTCTAATGGCCAACCTCACCGCAGCCCGCCATGGCACTTTGCCCAAGGTTAAGAAAAAAGGGTGCTATATGCACCTACAGGCACAATTTAGAAACTGTACCCAGGTCTCAAGCACTACCTTCTCTACCAGATGCTTCTGTCCAAGAAAAACATTTTTAGATTTGTTTGGTCTGGCAAATGCATCCAGGGAAAGCAGGAGGGTGCCCTGGCACCTGAACCTGAGGGTTTTTCTCACCAGACAGGTTGGAGACAGAGTGATGCTTCCTTCCAAAATATTTGGTGGAATTGGAGGCCCCTGTGAACACTCTCAGAGGTTCAAAATGCAGCCTCTTTTTTTTTTTTTTTTTTTTTTGCTTTGGGTCACACCCAGCGATGCTCAGGGGTTACTCCTGGCTCTGCATTCAGGAATTACTCCTGGCAGTGCTTGGGGAACCATATGGGATGCCAGAGATTGAACCAAGATTGGTCGTGTGCAAGGCAAACGCCCTACTGCTCTACTATTGCTTCGGCCCCATAGCCTGACTCTTTTTTTTTTTTTGAGTATTTTTAAGTATTTTTAAGGTGTAGAAGGCAGAGGAGAGAGAGAGAGAGGGAGAGAGAGAGACAGAGAGAGAGAGAGAGAGAGAGAGAGAGAGAGAGAGAGAGAGAGAGAGAGAGAAATGCACTCAAGAGAGAACAGGACTTCTCCAGGGGCGGAGAGAGCCCCGACACACATTCTAGCATTAGACACGAAAGCATGAAAGTACATCACTCAAGAGGGGAGATGCGGGTGACCATATGCTCAGGCGCCACATGTGCTCGGCCATGTGGGTGAAAGCAGCACATGGGCTCTGGCAGCATATGTGCCATAGATTGATTCTTTTTTTTTTTTTTTCTTTTTGGGTCACACCCAGCGATGCTCAGGGGTTACTCCTGGCTCTGCACTCAGGAATTACTCCTGGCGGTGCTTGGGGGACCATATGGGATGCCGGGGATCGAACCTGGGTCGGCCGCGTGCAAGGCAAACGCCCTACCGCTGTGCTATCGCTCCGGCCCATAGATTGATTCTTTATGTACTTCATACACTCCCTTATTCCTCAGTCCTCAACACAGCAAGTCCTTAAGCCTGCCTCTCTCTAGGTGCCTCTTATCTTATCACTACTAAATGCTTCATAGGATTCAATGTGTGACTTGAAAATTAACATGTGAAATCCTACGAAGATTCATAGGATCCTTCAAGAATCTTTCACTGGTACTGGGAAATGTACACTGGTGGAGGGATGGGTGTTGGAATACAGTTTGACTGAAATCCAATCATGAACAGCTTTGTAAGGGTCTATCTCACACACGCACAAAAGCAGCCTGAGCAATTCTGCCACTGCTGCTGATTATATATAGTCTATTAAGGGCTTTTTGTTGTTGTTGTTGTCATTGCCAAATATTTAGGAATTCCTGATGACAAAGGGGAAAAGCACTGAAGGCCACATCCAAGTGTTTGTTGATTTAATTCTTTGAAGGCAGCCAAGAAGAGGAAGGACTGAGAACTGCACATAGCACCCATAGGCACCAGTTTGGGGGGCTTTCCACAGTAGCAGCCCTGCTGTCTCCTCCGCCCACTGTGCAGATGAATACCCTATGGCTGGGAAGTTAAGTAATTTGGCCAAGGTCAAACCATGAGAGCAGATAAATGATAAATCAGGGCTACATCTGGTTATGTGTGACTCCTAAACCTGCTCCCTCCATATCCCCCAGAACTCTCCAAGATAAAGCAAGCCTTCTATTTTCCTTCCCTAGGGGTGATGCAAGAAGCTATCAGTCAGGCCATGTGAATATGAGAACTGCAAGGCATCACTATTGTCACCTCCAGAAAGTGTCCCTTAGATGCTCTTATAGGTAGCTAGCACCCTGCTACTCTAGTAACATCAGATGCAAACCACAGTCCATGCCTTTGAGCTCTTGCATATCAAGTCCAGAGGCCCAGGGTTCCTACTCGTTGAATACCCACCCAACAGAGGCTCACCACAGAGGTCTGAGGTTCTCTCCTTTCCTATGTTATGCCCTATAAAAAATATAAAGACGATGCGCGCATGGGAGGGGGTGATGTGATGATGTGTTGTGTTGCTCATGGGCTCTCCGGGCAGCACTCTCTCTCTCTCTCTCTCTCTCTCTCTCTCTCTCTCTCTCTCTCTCTCCCTCTCTCTCTCTCTCTCTCCGCTCTCGTTCGGTTCTCTCGAGCTGCTGTGTATGGACTGTATTGGGATGGCTTCACCTTGTGCTCCACTTCTGTGTGTGCCACTGTGCTCTCTTCTGTCTGTCTCTCTATCTTTGTCTCTGTCTTTGTAATCTCTCCTCTGGTCTCTTCTGACCTCTCTCTGTCTCTGTTGTCTGTCTTTTCTCTTGCTTCTGTGTCTTCTCTCCGTTTCTGTGTCTTCTCCTGTATCTTCTGTCTTGCCTCTGTGTCTTCTCTCTGCTTCTGTCTCTTCTCTGTGCTTCTGTCTTACCTCTGCCTTTCTGTCTTGCCTCTGCCTCTAGTCCTCTTAATCTTAGTTTATACAGCAATCATATAGGGTAGTGGCACAAAGGTGGGTTGAACATTAACAAATCAACAAAGAAGGGTAAGACTATTTCTCCAGGAGATTAACAAAATCTCATCTAAGGAGATTACTCCAGATTACTAGGAGATTCGCTCAAGGATCCAAACAAGGGTGTATCACTTTCTTCCTTCTTCAGCTAGTAATCCACTTAAATGGTTATAGTAAATTTATTTCTAATATTTCTAGCAATGTCATTCTGTATGAACATAGTAAGAGATATATCAGATTTAAAGTTTGGTTCTTCCCACAACACCCAAAAGAAAAGAGAGATATCAAATTGGAATGCCCCGCCACAGAGACGGGGTGGGGTGGGGGGATCAAACTGGGGGGGTGGGAGGGATACTGGGTTCATTGGTGGTGGAGAATGGACACTGGTGGAGGGATGGGCTCTTAAACATTGCATGAGGGAAAAACAAGAACAAAAATGTGTGAATCTGTAACTGTACCCTCACTGTGACTCACTAATTAAAAAATAAATAAAAAAAAATAAAGTTTGGTTCTTCCTGAGGACATCTCACTGTATGTTCCGGACCTCAGTCCTCAGGCCAGGTTAGTCTTCCTAACCCCATCAGGGTCCTAGTCTCGTGGTTACTTTTGGATTATGACAGTATTTGTTTATTACTATGCTCTCAACTTATAATTGACTATTGTGGCACTTTGGCCTGGCCCATTTCGATGCCAGGGTAGCTCAGAGCTTGCCCTGAATCCATTCAGTCCCTTGTCAGAACCGTGCTTTTGGGGTGCTAGGAACTAAGGGCAACTGAGTGAGAAAGCAGATGCCCAGGAGTAAATATTATTGGGATCAATCAGCTCCCAAGTTACAAAGCATAATATTAACTGTCTTCCTGTGTCCATACAGAAAGGACATTGCTTTAAGGTAAGCTAAATTCCCTGCAGCAAGGCTGAAAGGACAAACCCAATGTTATCCTACAGTGCCCTTTCAACCGAAACAGCTCAGTGCAAACTTGAACTCCAGTCTCTAGGGATGCCAGTTTCCATGTGGTAATGCTTAGGCTGATGAGCTGACACTGACCAGCTTCTCAGATTCACCTAACTGCTCTTTGCACACAACACCTCCTGTCACCCTCACAGCAACCCTATGATTATTATCCCATCTTCCTTATGTGAGGCTAAGGAATCAGAAATTTAAGACACTGCTAAGATAGTAGATGATAGAGTTGAATCCATCCTGACATGGGTAAACTATTTCAGGCAACTTTTCATCTCTTCGGAATTTAAATGGGAGCAAGGGGAAGGAAGGAGGGAGGGAAGGAGGGAGGAAGGGAGAGAGAGAGGGAGGAAGGAATGAAGAAAGGAAGGAAGGAAGGAAGGAAGGAAGGAAGGAAGGAAGGAAGGAAGGAAGGAAGGAAGGAAGGAAGGAAGGAAGGAAGGAAGGAAGGAGAGAGTGAAGGAGGGAAGGAAGGAAGGAAAGAGAGAAAGAGGGAGGGAAGGAGGGAAGAAAAGAAGGAAGGAAAAAAGGAAGGAGGGAAGAAAGAAAAGAAGAGGGAGGGAAGGAAGGAAGAAAGGAAGGAAGGAGGGAAGAAAGGAAGAAAAGAGGGAGGGAAGGAAGGAAGGAAGGAAGGAAGGAAGGAAGGAAGGAAGGAAGGAAGGAAGGAAGGAAGGAAGGAAGAAAAGAAAAGAGGGAGGGAAGGAAGGAGAGAATAAAGGAAGAAAGGAAAAGAGGGAGGGAGGGAAGGAAGGAAGGAAGGAAGGAAGGAAGGAAGGAAGGAAGGAAGGAAGGAAGGAAGGAAGGAAGGAAGGAAGGAAGGAAGGAAGGAAGGAAGGAAGGAAAGACCCACCTAAAAGCAGGCAAGACAGGTCACAAAAATCTTTTGTTAATGACGTTGCTGGTCTCACATCTAATATTGTATGACATCAGGGACCACTGTGTAAAGATGCTTCTATTATACTGTGTGTAATTTTTTATTTTTAGACCACATCCAAAGGTGCTGAGTAGACTATGCAGTTCTGGAGATCAAACTTGGGCCCCTTGCATGCACTCAGCTTTTTTGATTATCTTACCGACACTAAATGGGGTAAAATTTTAAGCTACAGGTTACATTGAAAGTAAAGATTAAGGCCTTTGTTTTAAGTCTGGAACAACAGCCCACTCTCCTTCTCAATGCTGTACAGTAGGCAACTTCCCAGACACTGGGAATTCCACGGCCCACTCTTCACAGCCTTGCCTCCAACCAGGCCAAGCCTTAACACCCCATTTCCACAGATAAAGAGGCAGTAATATGCAAGCTCAAAACAAGAGTAGGCCCACTAAATAGACTCTAGAGATTACCACCATAAATATTTGTTAGAGATAAGATTCTGGCTACGCCTTGCGGACAAAACTGCAGTGACTCTTCTAGACACTAGAGGGTGGTATGCTCACAGCCTTCTCTCCACAGTGCACGCACAGATTTCTGGAAAATGCATTTTGCTTTTTGGTTTTTGAGCCGCACAGTGCTGTGCTAGTGGGACTTGGGGTGGTGGTTGTGGTGGTGGTGGGGGTTGATGCTCTTGGAGACATGTGGTGCTGGGAATTGAACCCAGGGACTCACACATTCAAGGCAAATGTTCTACCACTGAGCCACACTCCCAGCCACATTCTCGCATTCTGGAGAATTTAAGTACCTCTTCCCCACAAACTAATTTTCCTTCTCTTTCTTTTGTCTTTTTTTTTTTTTTTTTTGCCCACAATGGGATGGGGGGAGTTGGGAGTCACACCCACACACCCAGCAGTGTTCAGGGGCGATTCCTAGCTTTTTGTTCAGGAGTGACTGCTGGTAGTCCTGAGCTTGGGTATGTGGTACTGGGGATGGGAGCAGAATCAGTCACATGCAAGGCTAGCAGCGCCTTACTTCCTTACCCCTCTAGCATTCTTTGTAACTGATTTGCATCACAGAACTGGGCTTGGCTCCTGCATCTCTCTCTCTGCAGGAGACATGCCTCCTAAGCACCCAAGCTGTCTTCAAATTTGTAAATATTATCCCAAGCCTGGCAGTGGAGCTCAGAATGCTTTAAAAAGTTATCACAGCAAGTTACTAAGAAAACTGCTCTTCACTTGTGGGTCCTGAATATGACATTGGTTACAATCCGTCTCACTTAATCTCCTTTTCTAGCTCAGATTTCAGTAGTGATATTCTTTGTTAGCCTTTTTCTCATTTACCCAAGTCCCTTAGCTCCTCGGAGATGTTGGACTAGCATCTTAGTCCCTCAGCTCCTTGCTTCATGCCCAAGGCAATCTGAAGCATGATCATTTATAATCCTGCTCAGATTTCTCATCTTTCTGTGAGTGATATTAATAAGGAGATAAGAGAAGTAACTGTTCTCTCCTGTGGTTTTTGGTCAGAAAAGTCTCTATATATTGGGGCCAAAGAGATAGTGTAATGGTTAGGGCACTTGCTTTGCACATGGCTGACCTGAGATTCGATCCCCGGAATCCCATATGATCCCCTGAGCACCACCAGAAGCAATTCCTGGGTGCAGAGGCAGGAGTAACATTTGAGCATCATTGGGTATGCCCACCACTGCTCCATTCCTCCCCCCGGCCCCACAAATAAAAAGCTTGTATCACACCTCCCTTCTAAGGCCCTCAGGGCCCCCTCACTGCAATTCTCCCCCCCCCCCCCAACACACACATATACACACACACCACATACACAACAACAACTGTTTAAATCAGAAATTCCCAAGCTTATTTGACCTACATTTTTCCCTTTTCAGGAGAAAAAAACACCTCATCCCCGCCCCTCCCCAATCTAATTTTTTTAAGCAAACACAGCAGTCCCCCAACTGCACTGGAGGCTACTACTTCTCCCTCCCCCCTCCACATCATCCTGGGTTGTACCCTGTCCCCTTGGAGAAACACTAATTTAAATCATGGGACTACTTCAAGAAAAACCTCTGTGGGCACATAAAGCTCTCTCAGGTATCCTAACTACCTCATGTGTCCTAAATGGAACTGTCCCTTCCCTTCCCTGAAAACATTTTCTCAGACTAGCCCTTATTCATACTTCCTCACCGTCCCTTTCCTCTCCTGCATCTGAGGCACATCGTCCCTGGTGGCAGCAAGGCATCTCCTCACGAGAAGTCAGAAGAAGATACACCTGCCCTCCACTGGCAGTGCTCAGTGATGTGAAGAACTTGGACTCAGGCATTATCTGCCCATGTGCTAACCACGCTCTCTTCCATTCACTGAGTAATGACCACAGTTACGTAACCTGTTTGTGTGCTCAATTTCTTCCTCTGGACCAAGATCAGAAGAGAAGACAGACACAGACTAAGTTTTGATGACAAAAGAGAAAATCAAAATTGCCATTGATCTATAATTAGCTCCCGGTGAGGCTGACTCTGCTCTGGATAACCTCGACTTTTTCTTTTTGAAAAGAGCCACGTTTTAAAATTTTATTTGGGGGAGAAGTTCTTCCCTCATTTTCATGTCAGTATGAAGAGAATTTGACAGCCCCTTCTAAGACTGGAGTTTGGAATAGTGCAGTTGGATTGCAGTGGAGTTTTTTTTTTCTTCTTCTTTTTTTCTTTTTCTTTTGGGGTTGTATCTGGTGATGCACAGTGGTTACTCCTGGCTCTGCACTCAGGAATTACTCCTGGCAGTGCTCGGGGGACCATATGGGATGCTGAGAATCGAACCCAGGTTGGCCATGTGCAAGGCAAACACCCTACCTGCTGTGCTATCGCTCCAGCCCTGCAGTGGAGAGTTTTTAAGGCTCAACTCTCAGCTGTGGGAAAGAGTCAAAGGCCCTATCATTGCCTTAGCAGAGGACAGCAGGGGAGGTATCCAGCCCCAGCCCACACATTAGTTTCCTGCTCCAAGGCACGAGTCAACCTGTAGGCTGGCTTCCCTACACAATGAAGAACAGAGCAGGAGGCCTTAGTTTTAATGCTTTCTTCCTGCCTCAGTTTTCTCTGTTGATTGCTTTCAGGGTAAGAGCAAAATCTAAAGTTTTCCTCAAAATTGTCCCTTTGGTAATAAGACGCTTTCTTCCAGTTTCTCAGCATGACTGGAGTATGGAAGTTAGCATATGGCAGGTATCTAGAAAGTTTCTTCTTTTTGGGCAGGAGAACCAATAAAAACAAGGCAAGTGCCCTACCTTACATAGATCCCCGAGCACCTCTGGGTATGGTCCTCTGGGTGTGGTCCCCAGTACCACAGGGCCTTTGCACTGAACTGCCACCCTGGTTGGGGAGAATCATCACAGGGGTTCCCCAGAACTTTCTGAGTGGCATCTGGGAACCCACTTCCCCAAAAGAAAGTTTTCTTCTTTCTTCAATCAAGTATTAATGGAAAGAAGTACAGTTGAAACTGCAACAAAAAGAGACAGTATGCTTCAAAAAAAAACCTCAAGGAAAAGTATTCCCAGCAATAGTACTTGCAGTTGGGTCTGACTCTAAAAGAAAGTGGGGAGAGATACAACCAGTTCAGTAAAATTTGGAGACAGTGCTCTCCTACCAGAATATGGGGGTTATGAGAGGACAAGGATTGTTTCTTATGAGAGATGGTGATGTTCTTAGAAAGTTTGTAGGCTGAAATAAATCACCACGGAAATGGCATCCCATGAAGCTGCTTCCGTGGAAGTACTGAAATCTTTAAGTACATAAGTAATTTCCATGCTTCTCTTTTATAATAAATTAAGGCTATCCAAACTAATAGAGAAATGAGAGGGCTGGACACTCTCTGAAAGTCCAGAGCTGGTGGCCTCTAGTTCAGGGCTCTGGGATTCAACCAGTCTTAATCTGTTAATCTTTCTAAGATACAGTCACTGAGTGAGTCCTATAAAAAATAGTCTCAATGGTCCCCTGAGCACCGCCAGGGGTAATTCCTGAGCACAGAGCCAGGAGTAACCCCTGTGCATCGCCGGGTGTGACCCAAAAAGAAAAAAATAAAATAATAAATAAATAAATAAATAAATAATAGTCTCAAATCTCACATGGCAAGTCACCAGACCTCCTGCAATTTTCAAACTCAAACTCACCCACACTCACCTGCTCAATCCCCTTCCCAAGCTCCACTTGCTGATTCAAGATTCCACTTAGGAGAGGATTGAGAAGGGAGGCATCTGGGCTAGTCCCATCCCTATGGGACTCGCGGAGGCTAGTTATGTAAATATTGGGATTGCAGCAACTGGGTTGGGCCATCCAACATGCTACCATCTACTTGGGACTGGTGCCTGGGTATCAGTCAGGGAAAGCAGCTCACAGACACAGACACAAGAATGAGAGTGATCAAACACTTGTCACTGTCTGCCATCCTCAGGCTAAGGAAGGGAGCTGTTCCTCCTTTTGAGATTTCCCTGGCACCTACACTTGGATTCATACGGATTATTAAAAGAATTGTTGCTATGGGCCAGAGCTATAGTAGAGCGCCTAGGGTGCTTGCCTTACAGTTAGTTGCCTTACAGTTAGAGAACTCAGGTTCTCTCCCCGGCATCCCATAGAGTCCCCCAAGCACCGCCAGAAGTAATTCCTGAGTGCAGAGCCAGGAATAAGCCCTGAGCACTGCTAGGTGTGGCCCCAAACCCAACCCCCCTGAAAAAAAAAATCATTGCTCAGTTATGACAGATTGATTAGCTATGTAAACTAATTTAAAATGTACTAACAGATTGGAAGGATACTATAGCAGGTAGGGCACTTGCCTTGAACATGGCCAACTTGGCTTTGATCACCAGCACCACCAGGAGTAATCCCTGAGCACAGAGCCAGGAGTAAGCCCTGAGTACCTCTAGATGCAGCGCCCCCTTCTCAAAAAAAAAAAAAAAACCCTCAGAAAAGAGAATGTACAAGCATCTGCCTACATAAGCCCTACAGGAACATATTAAACAGTTGTCTTTTTCTGAGGGGTGGGAGCACACCCAACAGCACAGAGAGGATCAAACCTGGGGCTTCTGCATGCGGTCTAGCCCTGTGAGCCATTTCTTGGCACTGGTAGTTCATTCTTCTCAACAAAAATATCACTCCAGCCCCCAAGAAACTACCCATTTTTTGGGGGGCCGGAGTGATAGCACAGTGGGTAGGGCGTTTGCCTTGCACACGGCCAACCCAGGTTTGATCCCCAGCATCCCATATGGTTCCCTGAGCACTTCCAGGGGTAATCCTGAGTGCAGAGCCAGGAATAACCCCTGTGCATTGCCGGGTGTGACCCAAAAAGCAAAAAAAAAAAATCCATTTTAATGGTCACACTAGGCTTAAAAAATTGGGGGCTGGAAAGATAGTATATCGGGTAGGGCACTTGCCTTACACACAGACAAGCTAGGTTTGAACCCTGGCTCCCCATGTGGTTCTCCGAACCCTGCCAAGAGTGAGCTCTGAGTGCAGGACCCTGAGCATTGTCAGGGGTGGCCAAGAAACTAAAACAAAATATAAAAAAGACTTAAAAAATAGTTGCTGAACTGTTTGCATACATACTTGTTTCTCCTGCTTAGTTTTCCTGTCATGAAATTTTATAAAAAAAATTTTCCCCTTGCCCATAATTCTAGCTTCCCCCTCAAGATAGAGCTGCTTTTATCAGGTCTGAGTATTCAGACTTAAAACAAAGTGGTAAACTCCACTTGTGCAATTATTGACTGCTCTGGTTGCTTTTAGGAGAAAATGCTAGCTTTGTGCTTTTTTGGCATTTTGCAGACAAAGGCAATGCTCTTCCAAAGCAGTTGGCAGAGAAGAAAGGATTTCCTGGAGTTATTCCCTGTTTATCTCATTTCAGTTTGTTTTACTGTTGAAATTTTAATTTTATTATTGAAAGTTTTGTTATATTATTGAATGAGAAAAAGGGTATTTCTTTGACCAATTTGCTATTATCCTGATTCTCCTTTTTTATAAAGAAGTTTTTGGTCTAGGGGTGGTGATTTTGGGGCCCATACTTGGCTACAATAAGGGATCACTTCTGGTAGTGCTTGGGAGACAATATATGGTGCCAGGGATCTCATGTGGGTTTATGTGCAAGATAGGTGCCTAGCCCACTGTGTTATCTCTCCAGCTGTAGAGTTTTCAATTTTACTTTCAGTCTCAAGAGCATCAAACAAATTTAGCTCAAGAATTGAACGTCAAAGTTATCTTCATGACCTCACTTGGTTATCTCCAGTTCAATGATCTTTAAAGGCTATCAGAAGGGGCCTTAGAGATAGCACAGGGGGAGATAATATAGCTGACGAGGCATTTGTGGCAGATTCCTGTTTGATCCAGCACTGCATATGGTTCCCTGAGTACCATCAGGAGTGACTCTTGAGCACTGAAACAGGAGCAGTGCCCAAACACTGAAAAAAAAAAAAGCAAAATAAATAAAAATGGAGCCTCTCAGGGTTAAATGGAAGCAGCTTGTTTTCTCAGAAGACCTAATGCTTAGATGATCCGGGTTAATAGCCCTTCATTACACAATCCCTTCTCCCCGCTCCAATCTTAACAGTTATGTGTATATGCAAAGAAGTGTATATGGAATGTGTTGTTTTACAGGCATGGAATTATCTTCTCTTTAAAAATGATTAGATTAGGGGCTGGAGCAATAGCACAGCAGGTAGGGCGTTTGCCTTGCACGCACGCAGTTGGTCAACCCGGGTTCCATTCCCAACATCCCATATGGTCCCCCGAGCACCACCAGGAGTAATTCCTGAGTTTATGAGTCAGGAATAACCCCTGTGTATCGCCGGGTGTGACCCAAAAAGAAAAAAAACAAAAAAAAAACATAAAAATGATTAGAGATTCAAAGCAGTTCTTACATAATAAACTTCTTCAAAGAGCAAGAACTGAAGCTCTATCTTCATGGCTCCCCAATTAATGTTTGAACTTGATGCTGATGTGTGGTTTTCTTGGCCTTTGATAATTAAACATCAACTTCTCATTCTAACATGCCTGTGGTTTCCTCATACAGCAGAGCATGCAACAAAAACCTGACTGGCCCCCAGGTGGTCAGTGTCCATGTCCCTAGAAGGAGGCGGGCGGGCTTGCTGCCGCTGTTTAGCCCCTGGCTAGGTGCACGTGTTTGAAGTCTGGCAGACCTGCCTGCCAGGACTAAGGGGGACAAAGTGTACTTGGTATGGTCGATGGGCTGTTGCTGTTAAGTGATGCAACAGAGGAAAAAGGCCAGGAGCATTTAGAAATGTTTACGGCTCTCTGACATTGCAGCAACATTGGCAGGCAGTAACACAAACATATTGTTGGACGGTCAACTGAAAACCACAATAAAATTTGCTTTTTCATCTGGGAAAGTTTGCGAAGTACTGCACAAAAAGCACAACGTGGGGCCAGGAATGTGGCTCGGCAGTAGAGCACATGCCTTGCATGTGTACGGCTCAGCGTTCAATTCCTGGCACCACCTGGTCCTCTGAACACTAAGTCAGGAGTAGCCCCTCAGCACATCTGGGTGCGACCCCAGGAAACAAAGAGAAGTAGTATGCTACAAAGGCCAGGTATGTGACTCAGTGAGGGAAAACAAGCTTTGCAAGTGTGAGGCTCTGGGTCTGGCAAGCCTGTGCAATCTTGCTATCACAACAAAAGGGAGAATAAAGGATACTTCTTTTGTGTGTTTGATTGGTTGGGGCCCACATCTGATGGTACTCAGGGCTTATTACTCCTGGCTCTGCATTCAGTGCATTCAGGGATCACTCCTGGAGGTGCTCGAGGAGGTCATCTGGGGTACCAGCGATTAGACCCAGATTGGCTGTGTGCAAGGCAAGAAAAGCCCCACAGGCTGTACAATTGCTACATCCGAGAGGACATTTCAATAAGAAGATAACTCCTGTCTCTGCATGTATGTGTACGCGTATGTATTCACAGGTTCTCACGACTGACCACCCTGTGTAGTCACTTAGAGCACGCGGTCCCTAGTCCACGGGCCACAGAGTACCGGAGGCTCTGGTCTTCCTCCCTTGCTATGGAGTCAAAATGACCATTGGGTTGATTAATCTTTCTTTTCCTGCAGTCGCACCTTCCAAAGAAGGCAAAGGGAATCCTGCCTTCTCCATAGGCAGGAGGCAGACTGGGTGTTAAGTTTCCTTCCTGTCAGGTGGGGGGACCAAGTTTCAAGCAGCCCAAACCACATTTTCCCACAGAACCAGTGTCCTGGCCTCTGGCCCGTCTTTGGCCTTAAGTGAAGTGGGAAGGCAGAACCGGCAGAAATGAGTGCACCCCTGCTTCTTTCCCGAGAGTGTTTGTGAAAACCACTTCAGATTTAGAAATGCACCTTTCTCTAGATAATCCCCTTGGAAGGTGTTTCTGAAGCAGGAGCCATTTCTCTCTGCAGAGGGTCTCCATGCTCCTAAAGGCCATAGCAGGGAATCTCAGATTTCATTCTTATTCACCCACAGGGAGGAGAACCAGTTGTTCTCCATCAGAGCAATCCCTGCTGCTTTCTCTCCTTTGCTACTGGTTCCACCAACCAAGCCCGAACTATGTGGGCACTATTCACCATAAGGAAGTGGGGAGAGGGTTTGGTACCTGCCATCAAGCTTTTATTACCCCAGCTGCCCACCCTTTCTTTCTCATCAAAACAAAGAAGGTGCTGGAGAGATAATACAGGGGGTGAGGTGTTTGCTTTGCTTGCAATCTACTGCTATTGCATTCCTGGCACTACATTTGGTCCCTCCCAGAACCATGTGAGCACAGATCCAGGAGTAAGCCATGAGCACTGCTGGATGTGTCCTCCCTGCTGCCTCCCAGAAAAAAAAAAAAACCCAAGACAAAAACAAAAAACCTGAGAAGAATTCCTAGTGATTAAGGAAGCAAAACAATGGCTGGAGGTGTGGCTTGGTGAAGAGTACAATGGAACAGTCATACTGCTACATTCTATTGGCTTTGATTGGATTAAGGTAGAACCTAACAAATGCTTTTGTACAGGTTAAGCCCCAAACTCCTGGTGGGGCAAAGGTGATCAGTGAAAACTGCAACGTAACTCTTATTGATCTAGTCCTCATCACATGAAAAATCCCTGCCTCCATATCATTTCTCCCCTAATTCCAGTACATAGGATATACCTAAATGTAGCAACAAGTCTTACAATGGAGATGTTACTGGTGCCCGCTCGAGCAAATACCTAAGTATGCAAGATTATTTACTGTTCATTATTATGTTCATTATTATGTTCCTCAACTATACATGCTCACTGTCCCTCATAAATTGCATGATATTTCCTGGAAAACCTCCTAAGTGTGCAGCGATAGCACCTAATTTTACTTACCATAGAACCTGACTCCCGCTTTCTAAAGCTGGCTCCTCTGCCTGGTCTGGCCAAGCTGTCTCAATTTGTAAACTGTTCTCTTGCCAATAAAGACTTTCCTTTCTTTTTAGCTGCCCCTGTGGTAAAACATACCCTACCTACCCCTGGGATACACTAAGAAGGTGCTGGGGTGATGGCCCACTTAAGAAGGAACACCTGTGGGGTGACAGGAGTCTCAGAAGCAGCTCCCCTCACCACTCCTACTCTTTTTGTTTTTCTTTTTGGGTCACACCCGGCACTGCACAGGGGTTACTCCTGCCTCTGCACTCAGGAATTACTTCTGGCGGTGCTCAGGGGACCCTATGGGATGCTGGGAATCGAACCCGGGTAGTCTGCGTTCAAGGCAAAAGCCCTACCCGCTGTGCTATCGCTCCAGCCCCTCAACTCCCACTCTTTTGGTCTTTTCCCACAGTATTGAGGTTCTCTAAAAGAAATGTCATCCATTCTTTCCTTGGCATGTACACCATGGGTCCAGCCCAGCCTGAGCGAGGGCCCCAACCCACCTCTAGGGCACTATTAAGACAGGACAACTTGTTCCTATGCAAGAAATGGTGAAAACCAAAGTCAGCCCCTCAGGTTGGTCAGCTTCCACATTTCCCCTGGGGAGGGCACGGGCTGCTGTTTGGAAAGCAGAGAAGCCCGAAATCTCCAGCCCACTTACCGTCCC
Source organism: Sorex araneus (assembly GCF_027595985.1). NCBI lineage: Eukaryota > Metazoa > Chordata > Mammalia > Eulipotyphla > Soricidae > Sorex > Sorex araneus. The sequence goes on along the minus strand of NC_073304.1, from coordinate 89,707,360 downwards.
TGTGCTCCACATCCCCCAAACCAAAGGAACTTCTCAAAGATACCATGAAGTCTGATACTGAGACATCGTAAACTCACATTTCAAACCTGACCTCAGCTTCGTTTATTCTCACTAACACATGCTCTGCCTCTCACTCTTAGGCCCGGGAGTTCTCCAAAATCCACTCTGAGCCCTTCCACCAGGTTGGGTACTGGCTCTAGTGATATTCTCTAGCCCGCCACACTTTTACAGCAATACTGCTATAATCAAAGAATTGATATAGCCAGGTTGATATTATCTACCTAAACAAACAAAAAAATAGATCAGGACAAGTCCAGACTCTTTGGCAGTCCCTGGCGATCATTCCTGGCAATGCTCAGAAGTCCATGCAGTGTGTGTATATGTGTGTGTGTGTGTGTGTGTGTGTGTGTGTGTGTGTGTGAGCGAGCAGTATTCCCTCAAGCAATCAATTTTAAGAACTCTCTGGCCCCTTCAGTTTTCAAGGCTTTGTTCCACCAAACCAGGGTCCACAGAATTAGTCTGGTTGAGCAGCTTAACAATATGAACTTAAGAGCTGTAAAAAGTAAGAACCTAGATTTGCCTTTCTAGGTCTTTTTGTTTGTTTGTTAATTTTGGTGTGGGGCCATATCCTGTGCTCAGTGCTTACTCCTGGCCCTATGCTTCAGTGGTGACATGCAGAGCAAGGGATGAACAAGAGTCAGACCTGTGAAAGGCAAACGCATCAGCATCTCTACCATCTTTCCAGTCCTGCAACTCTAGATCTGAAAGCAGGCCCTAAGCAGATGGAGAGATGAGAACTGTCTTCTCCACCTTCCCCACTCAAGCATTCCATTAATCATATCTATTTTCAGGGGCCAGGAAATAGGACCTAGAGTCTGGGACTACACAAACCTCGACACTTGCTCTCCCATTTGCTCCCAGGGATTCCAACTTCAAGCGTTTGTCTCCCCTGTGGTCTCTTTCTGGAGCAAAGGCCTTTTCTGAGAAGCCTATACTCCCTGAGGTTCTCTCTCTCCCTACCACATTATTTACTTCACCTGTCTGACCTGGGGCGAGGAGTTGGAAGTGGGACAGTGTTTCCCTTCTCCTTTATGGACCACAGCCCAGTTAGAACATGGTATGAACAGTCTCATCAGATCTCACCGAACAACTGAACTTGAAATTCCTGGGAGCTGTGTAGAGCTGGACCACTTTCCCTTCCTCATAATACCATCCCATGTATAGTAATAGTGTCTGAAAATAAATAGCACTAATAGTGTCTAACTTCGGTAGAAGGCTCAGGTTCAGTAGAGGCAATGGGAATACAGGAATAAGAATCTGAACTCGTTTTTCTCTGGACTCTGTTAAGCTGTGGGGTGGCCACTTAGCAGAGGAAATGGAGAGTTGGCTCTGGATGATATTTTTTAGTTTGGGTTACAAACCTCTAGAAAATTCAGAGATATGGGGTTCAAAGGAACTCCCTAAACTGGCACCACCAGGGGTCACTCCTGAACACAGGAGTTCTGCCAGGTTTAGCCTAAACCTCCCCACCCCAAAAATGGGGGCTGAAAAGATAGTTCAGGGGTTAATGAACTTGCCTTGCATACAGCCAACCCTGGTTTGAATTCCCAACATCACTCATGGTCCTCAGCACAGAGCCAGGAGTTAGCACTGAGCACAGCTGGGTATGTCAGGGGGATAAACAAATAGGTAGCCAGATAGGTAATAAAGAAATAAAGTCCCCAAACTCCTAGCAATTATTAAATTTGCCTGTTTGCATTCTGTGGAAAGACTCCGGATTCTCAGATAGTCCAGGACTGCTAATCTGCATACCCAAGTGTTTCCTGCAATGCATTCTCCAGAACATTCAGATCCTGAGGCACTTTCTATTTGAGGAAGAAGGGACTAGAGAGAGAGGCCTGGCACCCCTCCCATATACCCCCGGCCACTCCAGGCCTCTTGAGGTGGACTTTGTCAAGGGAGGCCTGACTGCTCACTGAGCTCTGGTGAGCCCAGAAGCTGAGGCAGTTTCTGTGGCAGAAGGCAGACTCTTAAGGAGACAGGGGATCAACATTAAGTAAAAACTGCTAGAAAGAGAACCAGAAGTTAATTAGTGACATCAGTATGGAAGGAACCTTAAAGACAGAGACTATCAAGATCTAGAAGTCCAGATCCTGGTGGAATAGTACCTTAAAAGTGGGGGCTTAACAGCCAGGAGTAGTTACTGAATACAGAGCCAGGATAACCCCTGAGCATCTCTGGGTATGACCCAAAAAACAAAACAACAACAACAACAACAAAAAAGTAGGGGCTTATAAGTATATGGTCATGAGTTCAAATCCCAGTGTCCCACATATATCAGGAGAGACCCTGTTAGCTCAGCTTCTTGAATTGAATAATAACTCTGCATTCCCTGATTGTCCACACACAAGCATCTACTGGCTTCAAAGCATCCAGGTTTGTATAAGAACCACGAGGTGGTAGTTTCAGCAGCACAGTCACTAAAGATGTGCAAGCCCCACACAGTAGGCGCAACCTCTGCAAGCAAACAGTCATCTGTGAGCACCCAATCATTACACGTGCTTCTCCACCAAGGGTGTGAGCCTGGTGTGTAAGCACTGCATCTAAAGGAATACAACCCTCCTGGGAGCTCACAGCAGCAGAGCAGCAAGTGCAACCTAACGAGCACCTCTCAGGAGAGCACCACAGCTAAAACTACAGTGTCAGTGCTACAGCCTGGGATGGGAACCCGCATCTTCCATCGCATCAACAATTGGAGGAGAGATTTCTTTTCTTAAAAGTTCAACCAGAGGCTGAATTACACGCCTGCAGCTGGCAAAGGAGGAAGGGATTCCACCGTGGTTTTGGTTTGGGTTTTCAGGTTTGTTTGTTTGTTTGTTTTGCAACCCTCCTGGACTCCTGCCTCGTGTACCACCACGGAACCAGATTCCCCTCATACTGCAAGAGCCCTGCCTGACAGCACCTAAGCAAACAATCTAATTGCCCCATCCCCCAACCTGGCAATCTGCTGTAATCTGTCAGCCCGGGCGTGCAAGGTGCGGGTCTGCGCACAGCTGGAACTGGGGCGCTGGGGCTGGGGCTGGCCTGGTGTGGGTAGGGGGTCAGTAGGGCGGGGTAGGGATATGCTCCCCACTCCCTTTTCCGTTTTACCAGGCGCAGGTCCCCGACTCCATGAACCACGACGGAAAGGTTCTCAGGCTTGGTCGCCGCCATGTCGTCCCCTTCTGTTCCAGTCCAGTCTACACTCCGCAGGACACGTGAGGGTAGTGGTGACTGCCCTGCAGAGGGTCGATTTTCTAGAAGTCGGAGGGAGGCTGGGCTTAGGCGGGGTGGCGCGTGCCCGGCCGGGGCGGGGCTTCTTTGTCCCTGACAACCCCGGGGCGGGCCTCGCGGGCTGGGCGGGGCTTGCGCCTCTTTCCCTCCTCCCCCCCCCCCACCCACTCGATCTGGACGGGGGGAGGGGGGCGAGGGAGGACTGGGCGTGCAGCGGGTGGTCTAGGCGGCCTAGCGCGATCCCGAGGATACCCTGACAGGAGCCTGCAGAAACAACAGCTACCAAACCAGTTTTCTCATGTTGACTGCAACGGAATAGAGATGAGTCCTGTAAGGGTTTTCCAACATTTAAAATAATTTAGGTGAAACCGGAGGGGTCTGTATAATCAGTTCTGGGAGTGTCGAGGCAATTGAGTGATCCAAGGTGAAGTGCCTTGCTTGCAAGAGAACCTGAGTTTGATTCCTGATGCTGCAAAATAAAAATGATGATAGTTTTTCAAATAATAAGAATTAGGGGTCAGACACTACAAGGGGTAAGGCAGTTTGCCTTGTGTGCTGCACTGTGTATGGTTCCCTGAGCACGGACAGGAGTGGTCCCTGAGCGCAGAACTAGGTAGGAGTAAACCCTGAGCACAGTCAGATGTGGTCCCCCAACAAACTAGTAATAAACATCTTAGATAAAAACCACAAAGTTTTTAATGACATAGGCTTCAGGTGTGTATCAGCAATAAAACATTTGCCTTGCATGCATGAGATCCTGGGGTTGATTTAATAGTAATAATAATAATAATAATAATAATAGACCAATGACATGACAATGAGCAGTCAGGGTTAAATTACTGTTGTACATGGTATAAGACGTCCTTTACCAGAGTCAAAAGGACAGTGAAGGGTTAGAGCACGAGTTCAGTCTGTGACACCTCATATGTTTCCCTAAGCACTGTCACAAGTGACTCCTGGGCACAAAATCAAAGTAACTCCCTGCCCTACTCTTCCACACGTGTTGTGGTTGGGGTCCAAAAGCCCGAAAGGGGATCAAAAAAATGAAAGACGTCATGAAGGGACAGGAGAGATAGCTCTCTGGAGTAGGGCACGTGCTTTGCACGCAGAAGGTTGAGATTTGATCCCTGGAGGCTCATGGTTCCTAAGTGCCTCTGGAAGGGACATTTGAGTACCCAGCCAGAGTAGCCCCTGAACTCTGTAGCCCAAAGTTCAAAATAAATAACTAGATGTCATCACAAAGAATGTCTTAACTTGTTAGTAAATTCCCAATTGAAATAACAGTTATGAAATTTGACAAAATTTTGAAATAAGACTGATCTGGAATAAAATTGTGATTTTATCACTTAATAGCTATGTGATTTTGGATAAGACTGTCAGTTTTCTCATTTTTAAAATAAAAATTACTTTAACTACTTCAAATGTTCATTTGTGGAATTAATGAAACAGTATTTTTACGGTCAATGTGTTAAACTGACATCCTCAAACTATCCTCAAATTTTCAACAATATTCCAATAAAAGGAATGAAAATATTTTTCAGTAGAAATGTCCTGTGTAATGGGATTATTAGTGAATGATAAAAATTAGGTGGGTGGCAAGGACATCTAGATGGAATTAAGGTAACATATATATACTGGTCTGAGCTGGATTAGATTAAACTCTAATGTGACTTATTATATTTTGGGCTTTGGGTCACACCCACCAGTGCTCAGGAGTCAGTCTTGACAGTGCTCAGGGTCCAGGTGGAACCAGAAATCAAACTCAGACTTCCTGATTGCAAAGTGTTGCACTCCAGTCATTTGAGTATCTTCCTGGTCCAGGTTAAGTTTAAAACTAATTAATTGGGGGCTGGAGCGATAGCCCAGCGGGTAGGGCGTTTGCCTTGCATGCAGCCGACCCGGGTTCGATTCCCAGCATCCCATATGGTCCTCTGAGCACTGCCAGAGGTGATTCCTGAGTGCAGAGTCAGGAGTAACCCCTGAGCATCGCCAGGTGTGACCCAAAAAGCAAAAAAAAAACAAAAAACTAATTAATTGTATAATAATATGTATGTTGGGGACAAGATGGAATTATGATAGCATCAGGGTTACTTGGTCTCCAAAAGCATTTTGAAAAGGCTAATGGTCCCAAAGATCCAGATGCTAATCCCTGGAATCTGTGAATGTTACTTAATATGGCAAAACGGATTTAGCAGATGTAACTCAATTAAGGAATTTGAGATGGGAGAATAATCTGAATTAACTTGATGGTGACTAAATGTAATCAGAAAGCAGAGAGTCTCTTGCCCCGGTGCCTGGCTGTCTTCCCTGGAGCCCCTCGGAGATGGTGGGTTTCAGTTTCCCTACCCGCCCTGAGCAGTGCTCCCGAGGCGAAGACCTTCAGAGCCTAGCCACAGCCATGCTCAAGGTCCCTCTCCACATGACGAGCCTCATGCATGAAGGAACCGGCAGAGGAACCCAGGTGTGTGGGACCTCCAAGGAGGCTGAGACCTCCAGACCTCCAAGCCTACTCAGATCGGGACTACTGGGCCTCTTCTGTCCAGATTCCCCATCTTCCAGTAGCTAGGTGGTCACACCCAAGGACTTGCTGCCCACCCCACCCCCCAGCCGTGTAATCCCACCAATGGCCAACATTCAGAGACTATAAAACCAAGCTCCTGGAAGCTTTGTGGCCGTGCAACATCTTATAGCCTAGTTCTCCCTATGGGTGAACATGGCAAGCTACCGAGTTTCCTGCCCACATAGGAAAGCCTCGCAAACTCCCCATGGCATATTCATATGCCCAAAACAGTAACAATGATGGGTCTCATTTCCCTGACCCTGAAGGAACCTCCAATGCGGCGCCACTGGAAAGGACGAGTAAGGAGAGGTTTCTAGAATCTCAGGGGTAGGACGAATGGATACATTACTGAAATCGCTTGAGAAATTCAATGATCAACGGGATGATGATGATCATCATCATCAGCAGCAGCAGCAGCAACAGCCATCTCTTCATCCCCAGAACTTAATCTTTTTATTGCTGAAGTTTAAACTCTTAGAGTAGTATTGGAAAATATCTAGTTTTTCACAAGTCCTGTGTTTTAGGTCCTGTGTTTTATGTTCTGTGTTTTAGGTTCCACATATTAGTGAGTTCTTCTTTTCTTTCCTTTTGTAGGATGGTTCTGAGTCACACCCAGTGGTGTAGAACAGTGAGTGATGGTTTAAAAATAGGGTAAGCACCTTACTTATATGCTATACTATTTCTCTGGCCCCTATTCAGTTTGTTTTTTAAATTTCATTTAGCATAATTCTCTCAAGGTCCTTCCAAGTTCTCACAAATGGCAGAATTTCCTTTCTTCTCATGACAGAATAACATACATTCTTAATATACCTTTATATATACATATATATAATTCCTTATGTATGTTGCTTTTACAAGTTCCTAATACTTATGTATGATTTAACATATACAAATTGGTAAATGTGATGTACTGTGCTAACAGAAAAAAAATGATAAAAATCATAGGGGCTGGGGCTGGAGCTGGAGCAATAGCACAGCGGGCAGGGCATTTGCCTTGCACGTGGCCGACCCGGGTTTGGTTCCCAGCATCCCATATGGTCCCCTGAGCACTGCCAGGAGTCTTAATTCCTGAGTGCAAAGCCAGGAGATAATCCCTGTGCATTGCTGGGTGTGACCCAAAAAGAAAATAAATAAATAAATAAAAAGACCATCTCAGAAAGAAGCAGGAAAAGCATTTTACAAAATTTAATATCCTTACACCTTCTCCAGATGGAGCCCTGGCAACAATGAGCAGCAACTAACATGGCTCCAGGATGCGGGACTGGGACAGCTCCGAACCGCAGCAGGGCACTGGAGTGGGGCGGCGTCAGCCCAGCCTCCAGGTGGCCCCGGCCGCCGGAAGTCATGCCCTCGACCCACCCTCGGTGCCATCTTGCCAACATTCAACAGAGAAGAAGCCGGGTGTTCTGGTGAGCAACACGGCTGGAGAATGCTCTGGGCCCTAGACCGGGCCAGCAACACCGATCCAGACGGAGGAGGTACAACGGTACACCTTCTCCAGATGGAGCCCCGGCGACAATGAGCAGCAACTAACACGGCTCCGGGATGCGGGATTGGGACAGCTCTGAACCGCGCAGCCCCTAACGTGGCTGCGCTGCGTGACCTTTTCTAAAAACTGAAAACATACAATCTTTTAATGGAAAACTAATTATCAAATGCTTCCTTGGTAGTACGGCTGTCTTTCTTGGGGGGAAAACTCCAACAACAATAGTGAGTTTTGTGTTGAAATATGGAACATAATCAAGGTAAAGAGAAAATGAAGTGAAATTCATCAGTTATACAGTTGGGGGTGGGGGGGCGGGGGCGGGGGGGTATACTGGGGTTTTTGGTTGTGGAATATGGGCACTGGTGAAGGGATGGGTGTTTGAATATTGTATAACTGAGACATAAACCTGAGAACTTTGTAACTTTCCACATGGTGATTCAATAAAAATTAAAAAAAAATTTAATATCCTGTCAAAATGTAAATGCTCAGGAACGAAGCAATAGTACAGGGGGTAGGGCATTTGCTTTGAATTCGGCTAAGCCAGATTCAATTCCCAGCATCCCATCCCATATGGTCTCCCAAGCACCGCCAGGAGTAACTCCTAAGTGCAAAGCCAGGAGTAACTCCTGTACATTGTTGGGTGTGACCCAGAAAGCAAAGCAAAAAAAAAAAAAAAAGCTCAAAATATGTATATTCTGATCATCAATAAGCTTAAATATTAATTTTAATTAAGATGCAATATTACCAATTAGGAGAAAACTACATAAAGGAAAAGGATAAAGACCCACTTTTAGTGGTGCTTGTGTGTGAGGAGCCACTGGGGTCATCCCTGATTGGGCTTAGGATGTCATATGGCAGGAAAATCAAACCCGGGGCCTTAAACATGAAAGACATGGGCTCTACCATTTGATCCACATCTTCAGTCCATTATAATAAAAAATATATATTTATAGGAGCTATTCTTCATTTCCACATCAGGTGGTGCTCAGGGAAACCATACCATTTCAAGGATCAAACTTGGGCCTCCAGGGGCTGGAGTAATAGTACAGCAGGTAGGGCATTTGCTTTGCAAGCAGCTGACCCAGTTTCGATCCCTTGCATCCCATATGATCCTCTGAGCACCACCAGAAATAACTCCCAGTGCAGTGCCAGGAACAACCCCTGAGCATTGCCCTGGGTGTGACCCCAAGAGCCAAAAACAAACAAACAAACAAATAAATAAACAAACTTGTGCCTCCTGCATGTGAAGCATGTACTTAGCCCTTCAAGCTATCACTCAGGCCCGTGGTTTATCTACTTTACCATTTAGACACTTGTATCACTTGTCATCCCATTATTCATTGATTTGCTTGAGCAGGCACCAGTAATGTCTCCATTCATCCCTGTCGCGTGCTAGTGTAGCCCAATGGCCTCTGCTCGCTCCAGGAACATGAAGAGCCTCAAACCATTTATTCAAGGTCTTGGTGAAGAAATCTGACCATCTTTTAGGTGGGCGGCCACACGGTCTTTTGACATCCCAAGGAATCCAGTTGGTAATAGCTCTAGTCCAGCGGTCGTCTCTGAATCTCATTAACGTGTTGGGCCCATCTGATTTTTGACACCTTAGCAAACGAGACAGCATCCCTGATTCTTGATTGTTGACAGAGGTCTGAAGTCTGGATTCCTTCTCTCACTTGGGTGGAATGTGATACTCCAAGCATAGCTCTTTTGATTCCTCAATTCCTCTTTGGGATACCCAAATAGCGTTCTCATCCTGTTTGCGTAGGGCCCAGGTCTCTGAGGCATATGTCAGTGCAGGAGAATGGTGGAGTCAAAAAGATGTGCCTGGAGCCGGAGGTTCTTCATCCCCTTAACCACTTCTTTGATGCTCTCGAAAGCGTTCCACACTGCTCTCTTCCTTCTGCACAGTTCTGGTGCCAAGTCGTTCCTCATGTTGAGTTCTCGACCCAGGTACACATAGCTGTTGCATTTGGAGATGTTCGTTCCATTGAGAGTAAATTGAACATCAGGGACTAGTTTGTTTTTCATAAACATTGTCTTGGTGAGATTTAACTACAGTCCAACCTTTCCACACTCGCAGTCAAAGTCGGCCAGCATTTTTGCCGCTTGGCTAATGTTTGGCATTATTAGAACAATGTCACCATTTAGACAAATGTTAAATATTTTCAAATTTCCATTGTGAGTTTTGTATATTTGTTTATTGGGGGAGATGGTTTGGCCACAACTGTAGTCTTCAGAGGTCAGTTCTCATGGTGCTGGGGTCAGAGGTGGTCACTATATGCAGTGATAAGGATTGAACCTGTCCACTGCATCCAAGGCAAGTGTTTAAACCCCTGTGCTATCTCTCCAGCCCCATGATCTAGTTTGGGGTATACAGGTTATTTAGAAGTATAGCTCTTATTACTCAGACATGAGGGTTTAAAATTTATTGTATTTTATTGATTTCTTACCTACTTGCACTCTGGTTAGAGTCCTTTGAATATTTTAGTTTTTTGAAAGTTGTTAAATTGTTAATAGTTAAGAAATGATTTAGGCCTGTATATAGACCATTATATAGCATTTAATATTTTCCATAGATGGTCCCAATGCCCTTTTTCTGATTTTTGTTTTTGAGCTATACTTGGTGATACTCACGGGTTACTCCTGGCTCTACTCAAGAATTATTCCTGGTGGTGCTAAGGGACCATGTGGGATGCTAGAGATAGAACTTGGATGGGGCACATGCAAGGCAAATGCCCTACCCATTATACTATTGCTCCAACCATTCTGGTGCCTTTTCAATGTGATTTTGCAATTTTCTCATCAACAGAAATGTAGGGCTGAAAATATGGCTCAATGGTAAAGCACATGCCTTATATGCAGGAGACCTGAGTTTCATGCTTACTGTCACCATAAGAAAAACAAGCTACAACTCTTCCTTTCTGGGCACAGCATGGCAATCACTGCTTTCTGAGCACAAAATGGAAGTACCAGCCCGGCTGCTGTGGGACGCACGGGAGTTCCTGGGGGGCGGGGAGTACTGGCCCACCCTCCACCAATATTTAAGCACACCGGCCACACGTGTCTGGCCTTTCGGCTGCTGCACAAGCATGATCCTGGAGGCCAACTGAACTATGGACACTAGCAGCTCGCAGAGGGGCCTCTGGACTGTGAACTGAGCCACTGCCCCATGCGGCGCCAGTGGGGAAGGGTTTCTCTCTCCAGGCTTTTCCATCTTATGAGCACCACAAAAGGGAAGTAAAAGCTTGCAGGGATGCAATTTCTGGCAGAATTTTTAAAATAACAGTGAGTTTTTTGTTGAAATATTGAAGGTAATCAAAGTAGCAGCCATTTCTCTAGACTGTGAACTAAGCTATAGTCCCATGCTGGCCGAGGAGAGGAAATATTCCTCTTTCCCAGTTGTATCCAATTTTCGGGGAGAAACGCAGTGTGGCATCCACCATATTATGAGGTCTATCAAGCAGTCAAGCAGGTACGAACTGGATGGCACGGGAAGGGGGAAGAGGAAAATAAAAAGAAAAAGGAAAAAAAAAGTTATGTACTTGGAGCAGTGGGACTTCATATCTCTTCATTCTAAGCCATGGAAAACTAATTATCAAATGCTTCCTTGTCAGTAGGGCTGTCTTTTTTGAGGGGAAACTTCAACAACAATAGTGAGTTTTGTGTTGAAGTATGGAATATAGTCAAGGTAAAGAGAAAATGAAGTGAAATTCATCAGTTGTGCAGGTGGGAGTGGGGGGGCAAGGATGGGAGGGATACTGGGGTTTTTGGTGGTGGAATATGGGCACTGGTGAAGGGATGGGTCATGAGTATAACTGAAACATAAGCCTAAGAACTTTGTAACTTCCCACATGGTGATTCAATAAAAAAAAAGTTAAAACAATGAACATGTGATTAAAAAAAAACAGAAAAACAAGCTAAAAGAAAAAGAGAATGTATACTTCCATCTCCTTTAAATTGAAGAACCCTCTGTAACTAACCAAGAGAAAATAAGTAATCCAGCTGACTTTGCTTCTAGTTTCTTGGAAGATGGCTGCCATGTCAGGAGCATAACAACTCTAGACCACCACAAAGTATGAGATACTGTAAGAAAAAGGCTAAGGATCACCAAGATACCAGGACATGATGGATAGATCACTGTATCACTGTCATCACGTTTTTCATTGATTTTCTTGAGTGGGCACCAGTAACGTTTCCATTAGTCCCAGCCCTGAAATTTTAGCAGCCTTTCCTTACTTGTCTTTCCCAACAATTGGAGGCTCTTTCAGGGTCAGGGGAATGGGACCTGTTATTGTTACTGTTTTTGGCTACCAAGAGCATCCTGCCTGCACAGCAGAGCCTGGCAAGCTCCCTGTGGCATATTCAATATGCTAAAAACAGTTGGATAGATAATCTCTGCAAATCTTCAGATGAGCCTAACCGCAGTCAAAAAGGAGAATGCAAGTGAAAGCCATAATCAACATCCAGTCAACCCACAGAACCTAGAGTCACCATTTTAAGCTTACACTTAAAAATAGTCTTAATGTAGTAATTATTATCCAGAACAGTCTATTTGGATGTTTTGTTTGTATTTAAAAGAATGAATATGAAGGAATGGGTGTTGGGACCATTATATGACTGAAATCCAATTATGAAAAACTTTGTAACTGTGTATCTCACTGTGATTCAATTAAAAAAATAAATAAAATGTTTATTTTATTTTATTTAAAATGTCTATTTTTTAAAAAAAAACTTAAGCATAGAACTGGATGGATAGTACAGCAGGTATGGCATTTGCCTTGGATGGGTCTGACCTGGGTTCAATCTGCGGCACCCCATATGATCCACTGAGCCCACCAGGAGTAATCCCTGAGCACTGCTGAATGTGTCCTATCTCCACCAGAAGAAAAGAATGAACGGCTGAGCTGGAGAGCGAGATTAACACTGATTTGAATCTCTGGAACCATATATGTTCCTCTGAGCACAAATCACTCTCCCAAAAAATAAACACTAGGGCCACACTCAGCAGTGTGGGGCTAATCCCAGCTCAGTGATCACTCCTGGTGGTGCACCAGGAATTATTCACTCTGTGCCAGAAATGGAACCTGGGATTCCTACATGCAGAGTATGTGTTCAGCCAACTGAACTAGCTCTCCAGTCCAGATGTTTATATTTTAGAAGCCTATTATGTATTTTTCTATTATGAATTAATTATATTTTGGTTTGGGGTTCATACCAGATATTACTCCTGGTTTTGTACTAAGGTTGCTCCCAGTGGCACTGAGGGAACCACCTGCAGTACCTGGGTTGGCCACATGCAAGGAAAATGTCTTATCCCTGTACTATCTCTCTGGTACCTAATTGCTTATTTGTTGTTGCCCGTGGATTGAGTAACCTTGGAGGTCAGGATATATAAAAACCTGAATGAGGGGCCGGAGCAATAGTATAGTGGGTAGGGTGTCTGCTTTGCAAGCGGCTGACCCGGGTTCAATCCCTGGCATCCCATATGATCCCCAAGCACTGCTAGGAGTAATTCCTGAGTACAGAGGCAGGAGCAACCCCTGAGCATTGCTGGGTGTGACCAAAAAAATAACAAAAACCAAAAACCGTGCATGAGCTCTGGCACTGCAAAAACCCTGAAGTTTGCTGACCTCACAAAGACAGAGAAAAGCTGTACCTGAAAGCACCATCGCCCCACCTCCCAACACACTCCCCACTCCACCCATCTGTACAAGGGGGGGGAGTATTTGTCCTTCTCACCAAATATTCAGGGAACCATAGTTCTCAGGCTAAGACAAGGTTATCTTTGCAGGAAAATGAAAAGTTTTTCGCTACCAAGGTCCTAGGTTTGTTGTCTTTTTTGTGTGTTTGTTTGTTTGTTTGTGGATACGCTGGTGGTGCTCAGGGGCTACTCCCAGCTTGGTGTTCATGGGTCACTCCTGGTAGTTTGGGGACCATGTGGTGCTGAGAACTGTGAGAATGGTGCCAGGTCTCACATATGAAGAATCCGTTCCAGTCCTTTAGACTGTCTCCCCGGCCTCATCTATGCTTGAAGAAAAGAATTTCAGGAGAAGATGAATAATGAAGAAAAATAGTTTTCTTTAGAAAACAAGAGAAAGGATAAGGGAGCAAGAAATGTGAAGTGGAGCAAGGAAAGCCTCTTTAACAAGTGGTGCTGGCACAACTGGACAACCACATGCAAAAGAATGGGCTTAGATCTCGACCTGACACCATGCACAAAAGTCAGATCAAAATGGATTAAAGACCTCAACATCAGACCACAAACCATAAGGAACATTGAGGACAAGGTCGGCAAAACCCTCTACGATATTGAAGATAAAGGTATCTTCAAAGATGACATGCAACTGGCCAACCAAGTGGAAACAGAGATAAACAAATGGGACTACATTAAACTAAAAAGCTTCTGCACCGCAAAAGATACAGTGACCAGAATACAAAGACTATCCACAGAATGGGAAAGGATATTCACCCAATATCCATCAAATAAGGGGTTGATATCAAGGGTATATAAGGCACTGGTTGAACTCTACAAGAAGAAAACATCCAACCCCATCAGAAAATGGGGTGAAGACATGAACAGAAACTTTCCCAAGGAAGAGATATGAATGACCAAAAGGCACATGAAAAAGTGCTCATCATCACTAATCATCAGGGAGATGCAGAGCAAAACAACCATGAGATACCACCTCACACCACAGAGACTGGCACACATCCAAAAGAACAAAAGCAACCGCTGTTGGAGAGGATGTGGGGAGAAAGGGACCCTTCTACACTGCTGGTGGGAATGCCAACTGGTTCAGCCCTTTTGGAAAACAATATGGACGCTTCTCAAAAAAACTAGAAATTGAGCTCCCATTTGACCCAGCAATACCACTGCTGGGAATATATCTCAGAGAAGCAAAAAAGTATAGTCAAAATTATATCTGGACTTATATGTTCATTGCAGCACTGTTTACAATAGCCAGAATCTGGAAAAAACCTGAGTGCCCTAGAACAGATGATTGGTTAAAGAAACTTTGGTACATCTATACAATGGAATACTATGCAGCTGTTAGAAAAAAAATGAAGTCATGAACTTTGCATATAAGTGGATCAACATGGAAAGTATCATGCTAAGTGAAATGAGTCAGAAAGAGACAGACAGACATAGAAAGATTGCACTCATCTGTGGAATATAAAATAACAGAGTAGGAGAGTAATACCCAAGAATAGTAGAAATAAGTACCAGACGGTTGACTCCATGGCTTGGAAGCTGGCCTCACATTCTGGGGAAAAGGCAGCTCAGATAGAGAAGGGAACACCAAGTAAAAGTGGAGGCCACGCGGGGGGAAGGGTGATGCATGCTGAAAGTAGACTAGAGACTTAACACGATGGCCACTCAGCACCCCTATTGCAAACCACAACACCCAATTGGAGAGAGAGAACAAAAGGGAATACCCTGCCACAGAGGCAGGGTGGGGTGGGGAGAGATGGGATCGGGGGGTGGGAGGGATGCTGGGTTTATTGGTGGTGGAGAATGGGCACTGGTGAAGGGATGGGTTCTCAAACATTGTATAAGGGAAACACGAGCACGAAAATGTATAAATCTGTAACTGTACCCTCACAGTGATTCACTAATTAAAAAATAAATAAATTTTTAAAAAAAGAAAATAAGAGAAAGGAGAGAGTAAAACGAGAGGGATGCAAAGTAAATAATGCAGTCCAAGTTGGGGTGCATGGTGACTCCAGGATGCAGTGCTCAGGGAGCTGTCTTGGGAAGTTGATTAAAGGCCTTTTTTCAAACTGTCGTGGCCTGGGTGTTCTATGCACATCAGTCCAAGGACTTCGACAGTGGTGATTTTCATTCAGAGGCTTATCAGCTAATTATCAGTAGTGAGTGCAGTCTTTGAGTTTGGGCTAGGTCTGTCTTAAGATGAAGCCTCATGCTGGTCCCAAGTACAGGCCAGGTTTTGGTTTTTGTTTCATTTCGGGTTTTGGCCATACCCAAGTGGTGCTCAGTGAGATACTCCTGACTTTGTGCTTGGGGATTGTTTTGCTTGGGAGACCATGTAGTGCCAGGGATTGAGCCCAGGCCTCCTGCATGCAAATCGTTCACTCAGTCACAGCCTTTGTACCCAATAACAGCTGTTTGACTATTATTGAGGAAAATGATGAGGATTTAGTTGCTGGATTTGGTCTTAAGAGCAATGCTGTTGGTTACATTCCTGGAGTCTGTTTAAAGGTTGTTAAAATAGCAAACAGCTCTCTCTCTTGACTTTATGCAAAGTCAAGAATGAAATGTAACCACAAACATCTTGTTCACCTGCCACTCTAACATTAGGGTGACTAGTAGAAAAAGAACTTTGTTGACAGCAAGTCTTCAGAACAGAAGATTGTGAACTCAGGTTCTCAAAGTAATCATCTTGTATGAATAAAGAAATAAACGGGGTTTTATAGAGAAAAAGAACAGGGAAGAACTTTTTAGAAAAGATACATTCCAGACCAGTGGGTGCCAGAAAGAGCAATAAAATACTCTCAAGGGCTGCTATACTATACTCTGTCTTATCTTATCCTCAAATCGAAACAAAGTTAAGGGTTAGCTTTAAGGGCAGAAAGTGTAAACCAAAGACAAACCTTTCTCCCAGTGCACTTAGAAGCCACTCCTGGAAGTGTTGAGGGGATCATATGTGGTGTCAGGAACCAAAACTGGATCATTCATTCACTTGTGAGGTAAGTGTGTTAATCGTTATACTCTATCTCTTCAGCTTCCAGCCCTAACTTATTTGCTATTGTTTTTTGCAGTGCTGGGTTTGAATCCAGAGCCGCACACAGGCAAGGGCTGTGCTTGTGTTGTGCTTCCTAGCGCCATGCTCAAGAGGTGCTTGGGGAAAACTTAGTGCTAGGGATTGAACCTGGCTCCCTGCATGCAAAGCACAGGCTCACTTCACTGAGTTATCATCTGGCCCTGAAACAGCTTTACCCCATTTTCCCATTTAAAGTCCCAAATGAAAAATTTTCAATTGTGCGACAGTTTGGTAGCAATTTACAAAACAAATGCCCAGCTAGAAGAACAATTTAACATTTCCTCTTCAATTTATTTTTTATAGCAGACATGTTAATTTCATCTTGAACATGATATGCCAAATATCCTGAGCTTCCAGGTATGAAGTCATTTAACTCTCCAAGGAATTTCTTCATGACATCAATTGATATATACCCTACAAAATAAAAACAAATAACATATGTGTTTGAAATCCTATCATACTATTTGATTAAATATAATTATTTACTAATGATAGCTAATGATTGAGGCTAGGGATGTAGCTCAGTAGTAGAGTACTTGCCTTGCATGTGTGAAGCCCTGGATTTGATTCCTAGCATTGTAAGAGTGGGGCATGGAGGGTGGGAAAAGATGGCTAATTTTTTTGTTTGGTTCTATACCTGTGATGCTTAGGACTTACTCTGTGCTCAGGGATCATGCCTGATGCAGCTCAGGGGATTATATGTAGTGCTGGGGATCAAACCCTGTCCCCTGTGTGCAGGCAAGTGTCTTAACTCCTGTACTATTTTTTAAAAATTTTTATTTACTTATTTATTTATTTGCTTTTTGGGTCACACCTGGCAATGCACAGGGGTGACTCCTGGCTCTGCACTCAGGAACTACGCCTGGTGGTGCTCAGGGGACCATATGAAATGCTGGGAATCAACTCAGGTCGGCTGTGTGCAAGGCAAAAGCCCTACCCGCTGTGCTATCGCTCCAGCCCCTGTACTATTTTTTTTTAGATCCAAGGCTTTATCTAGGTAAGTAAAAAGAATACATAATAACCAGTGAGAAGATTCTCATGAAACCTGATAATTATTAGGAACACTCTTTCCTCACTCTTTCCATGCAACCTTCTACCACTTTTATTTTAATTGATTTGAGGGGAGGACAGTGCCAGGGATTGAACAAAGAGCCATGTGCATGTTTGGCATATACTCTACTACTTGAGTCATCTCCTTTGCCCTCTACCACCTTTTGTTTATTTGCTGTTTTATTGGGGTCCACACCCAGTAGTACTTAGGAGTTACTCCTCTCTCTGTCCTTAAGGGATTGAGCCCAGGTCTCCTGCATGTAAAGCACTGAGGAACAAAGATATTACTCAAATGGAACAATGCATGTCTTGTATGTGTGAGGGTCTGGGCTCAATCCCTGACACCAAGTATCCTTTTACTATAGTTCTGTTGGCTATGGCCCCACAACAGTAAAAAAAGATGATGGGAAAGTTGATATTAGGGTTAGTCAACAAATGAATAAGACTAATTTTGATGTCACTAATAACTTGAATAGGAATGAGAATCAGAAAGAAAATCAAGAATGAGTTTAAAGACTAATAACTTTAAGCAACATTAAATAGATAGCAATTGCTGCAATCTGAGTAATTATAACATGTAAAGTATTTGTTACTTAGATTAAAATTGAAACATAATTTAAAAGTGAATACCATATGAAAAAAAATCTGGTTATGTTCAAGATTACTGAATTTAGAACACTACCACAATCAATAGATTATTTGCTGCATATGGTTTATTTCTAATAGATCATTAATAGTTAAAAATTATTACTCTGATCATATAAAATTGATTAGTATACTTTTATTAGTACATTTAAAGGATTTTTAATCAGTCATTTACTTCAGATACTCTCTTAAAGCCCTACTACGGTATCCCATATAATTCATGATTCTTGACTTAACGGCTAAAATTCTAGTTCAGTTTATGACCATGCCACCCTGAACATGCCCAATCTCATTAAAAGTAAACTAGTGCATAAAAAAAATCATGTTAGTTAACTATACATATAAACTATATAAACTAAATGTTAGCTTCTAAAGATAGTTGTGAGGATGGGAATAAGAAATAATTACTCCATCCCTCTCAGAGAGCCCAGCAAGCTACTGAGAGTATCCCACCCTCACGGCAAAGCCTGGCAAGCTACCCATGGTGTACTTGATATGGCAAAAACAGTAACAAGTCTCACAATGGAGACGTTACTGGTGCCCGCTCGAGCAAATTGATGAGCAATGGGATGACAATGATACAATGATACAGTTATACTAATAAATTATTTAAATATAAGGACATTTATTGCCTAAAAATAGATTATTATAGTAGGTTTTTTTCTTTGCTTCTTTGCTTTTTTGGGAGGCATCTCCCCTAACCCAGCAGTGTTGGGAGGGTTACTCCCCAAGGTGCTTAGGAAATCAAATTCAGGCCCCATGACTGATCTTTGAAATTGTTTTAGTGGTCCAAATTGTTCTTTAGAATAACTGTAGCTTGACAACTTGATTACAACCTTATAAAAGACTTTGAATCAGAGAACCCAACTAAGATGCTTTTATATTTCTGGCTTTCAGAAACATGAAATAATTTATATCTATACTTGTTCTTTAAAGCTAAGTAAGTTTGGGATTAATTTGTCACATTGAAACAGATAACTTACATACTAATAGTCTATTTTGGATTCACAAACTTTTAATTATTGTAAGTTTTTCATCTGAAATATTTTTTACCTGTAAAATATTAATTAAGCAAAATAGTGTAAGATGCTCAAGCGGGCACCAGTAGCACAGCGGGTAGGGCATTTGCCCTGCACACAGCTCACCAGGGTTTGATTCCTCCATCCCTCTTGGAGAGCCCGGCAAGCTACCAAGAGTATCCCACACGCACGGCAGAGCCTGGCAAGCTACCTGTGGCATATTCAATATGCCAAAAACAGTAACAAGACTCACAATGGAGACATTACTGGTGGCCGCTCAAGCAAACTGATGAACAACAGGACGACAGTGCTACAGTGCTACAGTGTAAGATGACAATTATTAATAAGTCTTTCTTTTAAATCTTTTCTTTTTCTTTTTGGGTCACACCTGGCAATGCACAGGGGTTACTCCTGGCTCGTGCACTCAGAAATTACTCCTGGTGGTGCTCGGGGGACCACATGGGATGCTGGGAATCGAACCCAGGTCAGCCACGCATAAGGCAAATGCCCTACCCGCTGTACTATTGCTCCGGCCCAATAAGTCTTCCTTTAAAAAAAATACTTTTTCCTTTTACCAATCATATATGTAGCTGTCAATTAGAAACTTTAATGGGTGATAACAGTTTTATCAAACTGAAGGGATTTTCGAGTACTGGAGAACAGATGACTGACTGGCTGAAGAAACTTTGGTACATCTACACAATGGAATACTATGTAGCTATTAGAAAAGATGAAGTCATGAAATTTGTATATAAGTGGATTAACATGGAGAGTATCATGCTGAGTGAAATGAGTCAGAAAGAGAGGGACAGACAGAGGAAGACTGCACTCATCTATGGAATATAAAGTAACAAAATGGGAGACTAACACCAAGAAGAGTAGAGATAAGGACAGGAGGATTGCTCCATGGCTTTGAAGCCAGCCTCACATGCTGTGGGTAAAGGATACTCAGATAGAGAAGGAACCACCAAGCAGAGAATGCATGGAGGACCCGCTCGGGGTAGGAGATATGTACCAAAAGTAGACTATAGACCAAGCATGATAGCCACTGAATACCTGCATTGCAGACCACAACACCCTAAAGGAGAGAGAGAGAGTAAAGGGGAATCTGCCTGCCACAGAGGCGGGGAGTGGGGTGTGTGTGTGGGGGAATGGGGTGGGGGTAGTGGGTGGGAGAGATACTGGGAACATTGGTGGTGGAGAATGGACACTGGTGGAGGGATGGGTCCTCAATCATTGTATGACTGAAATGTAAGTACAAAAGTTTGTAAGTCTGTAATTGTATCTCAGGGTGATTAAATTTTTTTAAAAAAATTAAAAAAAAAGCAACAACAAAAACAAAACAAAACAAAAAAAAACACCTGAAGGGATTTTACACATCGACCACAAAAAGACAACCTCACTTCCCGCCCGCCCCCATCACACCCCCCACCCCAAGACTCCCTTGATATTTTACGGGACTTTTGGCAATGTATGGAGTCATCATAACTTGTGTGATATGCTACTGGCATCTAGTGGCAGAATCCAGGATTGCTGTTAAATATTCTACAATGTGGAGTACTAAATTTTCTACACTAGAGACTTTTTACACTAAAATGTTAATAGTTCTAAGACCAAGACAGCCTGTTCTGAGTCATAGCTTCAACTTTTTTGGAGGTGAAGGTGGCACACTTAACAGTGCTGGAGAGCTATTTCTGGCTCTGTACTAGGTGGTTATTCCCAGCAGTGCTCAAGGGACCAGAGGTTCAGAGAGCTGAACTGGGGTCCCTGCTAATTGGGGTCTCTGCTAACATTTTAATTAGTTCCACCTTTAGGAATTTAACATTCATTGAATTGAACTCAACTCACTTTGAGTATAGATATTAAATTTATAGGCATAAAAATATCATTGTCTAAAACAGAATTTTTGCTTTTAAGTTAATACAAGTCAAATTTCCCAAAAAGTTGTTATTCCTTTCTATCGAAACATAGGGCATGGCACAAAGGAAGACATACTTGTCATTTCACATCAAAATTAAATACAAATGTATTTAGTTCTAAAATAATCAAACTTGGGCCAGAGGATAGTGCAGAGGATAGATCACTTACTTGCCTTGCACATGGCCAACTCAGGTTCAATCCTCAGCACTTAAATGGTCTCCTGAGCACAGAGCAGGTGTAACCCCTGAACATTATTAGGTGTGGTCCAAAAAAAGCAAAATAAATATATTTTAAAAAATAAAAAATGAATCTTTTTTCCAAAAACTATCCAAATTTTTATGTAGAAACATGAAGGAAGAAGGGCCAGAGAGATAGCTCTACAGGCGGAGCAGATGCTTTTCATGTGGAAGGCCTGGGTTCATTCATTCCATGGCACCATATGGTTTCCCTAGCCAGAGCCAGTAGTTCCTGAATATCATTGTGTGTGTCCCAAATAGATAAATAAAAATTTTTTTCAACTCTCAATTTTTGTTTATTTGTTTTTTATAAGGGCCACACCCAGCATGCTCAGGGGCTATTTTTGGCTCTGTGCTTTCCCTCTATTTGGGGTTATATACTCTTAACTTTTACGTTAAAATACCTGTTACCATGTTGTTCACTGGATAATTCTGAAGAGGGAAGTACATTTGCTTTTCTGTAACTGGAGTCCCTCTAAAATGCTTTTCTGTGCTGTAAAATTAAACATGCATTGATTCATATTTATATTCTTGGATTTTTTCAAATAAAAAATCATTGCAGAAATATGTAATTTATTGCTATTTTACCATATTTCAGTTTTATTGGGACATGATGGATTTTTTTCTGTTTCTAATTAATACAAATAGTTTTGGTTTTCTTTCTTTTTGGGTCATACTCAGCAGCGATGCCCAGGGATTACTCCTGGCTCTGTACTCAGGGATTACTCCTGGTGGTGCTCGGGGGATCATATGGGATGCTGGGAATCGAACCCAGGCTGGCCATGTGCAAGGAAAACACCCTCCCTGCTGTGCTATCACTCCAGCCCCAGTTTTGGTTTTCTTAGTCATTTCAGAAAAGAAATATTTAAGGCTTAGAGGATGACACAGTGACTTAGTGATTGCTCAGCAAGTAGAAAAATCACATATACAAACCCCAGTGTTGCCTGTCCACATGTGCCTTAGCCACCCTGACAGCCCTATAAACACATCATGAGTTCTAAAATATGTATCTCATAGGGACAGTGGTAGAGGATTTTGGGCACATTATGGTACTAGGGTATGATTTTATACATGAATACCATAAACTAATACTGTTAGCAACCACATTACCTAAACTATAATAATTTTAAACCATGTTACTTAAACTGAAAAACTTTTAAGTATGCAATTAGAAAAAAACAAAATTTACTATTTTTAAAAACTTTAGTTAAAAAAACTTTGGGCTGTGGGCTGGAGTGATAGCACAGGGGGTAGGGCGTTTGCCTTGCATGCGGCCGACCCAGGTTTGATTCCCAGAATCCCATATGGTCCCCTGAGCACTGCCAGGGATAATTCCTGAGTGCAGAGCCAGGAGTAACCCCTGTGTAGAGCCAGGTGTGACCCAAAAAGCAAATTTGGGCCACATCCAAAAATACTCAGGGGTGACTCCTGGCTTGGTGCAGTGCTCAGGACCATATGTGGTAACAGGGATCAAAACTGAGGCTCATGCATGCAAAACATGTGTTCCGGCCTATTTCTAATTTTCTGAACTCTATTTCTAATTTTCTGATGTGCCAGGAATATAACCCCTGGTCTCCATACATATAAGGCAAGTGCTTTATCAATGAGTCATATCCCTGGGCTTAAAGTACCATATCCCTTTAAATATATATGCTGTATGTTTCGCATCTGAGTATTTATAATTAGAAAATTACCTAAAAAGTAGAGAAAGGTTTATTTTACTAAAGGATAAATGTTTAAGAGGGTATGGTCAGAGAGAGTAGGGGGTTATGGTGCCTGCCTTGTGTGTGATCAACCCATCAGAAATGAGGCCTGAGTCTGGAGCCAGGAGTAGTCCCTGAGCACTGCTAGGTGTAGCTCCAAAAACAAAGAAATAAAACGTCTTTTTAAAAAAGCATAAAAACCATAAACTTTTCACAAAATACCATATATAGCCATTACAAATAATATCAAATAGTTTTTCCAAAATGAGGAACTGCCCATGGAAAATCAGGAGAAAGCCTATATTTGTGATCTAATTTAACTGTATTAAATATCTGAATTTTTATAAAACTTGCAAGGGATATACTACTATCGATGGTTACCTGAGTGATGAGGCTGCCCCAGACTAATAAGCCTTCATTGATAATAAGGAAACTAGCCTTACCAACTGTTTTATCCTCTGTGTATTTTTCTTTTGTCTTGTTTTTTTTTTAACATTCTTACTGTCCACACAAGTTTAAAATATTTATAATTGTCATATTTATTAAATTTTTTTCTTATAGTTTCTGTTCTATAGGGCATCTGTTTTTTAATGAATGTTCATATCTGAAATAAGAACTTTTATTTTGTGAGAGAGTTGGGGTTGGGAGATAGTACAGCAGGTAGGGTGCTTGCCTTTAATGTGGCTGGTTGGGGTTCCATCCTGGCAGCCCATATGATCCCTGAGCTTCTAGAAATGATCCTTGAGCACAGAGCCAGGATTAAGTCCTGAGCATAGCTAGGAGTGGCCAAATTTTTTAAAAATATATTTAATTTGCTAAATTAATCCTTGAAGCTGCAGTGCTGGGGATTAAATCTGGGTGAGCCATGGACAAGAAAAGTGCCCTGGGGCTAGAGCAATAGCACAGTGGGTAGGGTGTTTGCCTTGCATGCGGCCGACCCGGGTTTGATTCCCAGCATCCCAGATGGTCCCCTGAGCACAGCCCGGAGTGATTCCTGAGTGCAGAGCCAGGAGTAACCCCTGAGCATCGCCAGGTGTGACCCAAAAAGCAAAAAAAAAAAAAAAAAAAAAAAAAGCGCCCTACCTGCTGACCTGCTGTACTCTTAGGTGCCTAAAATAAATTATTCTTTAAACTCAGAGCCTCATGCATGTGAGGCATACACTCTACCACTGAACTGCATTCTAGGTTCTTATCAATTTATCATAAAAAGCACAACAAATAAGCGCAAAGAAGTGGGGTTTCATTTTGTTTTGTTCTTTAAGGGTGGTATTTGTGCCCTCAATGATGCTCAGAGATGACTGCTGACTCTTTGCTCAGAGATCATTCCTAGAATGGCTTAGGGACATAATGTGGTTCTGGGGAATGAACCATAGTTGGCTGCATACAAGCCGAGTACCCCACCCTCTGCATCATCTCTCTGGCCTTCAAAGAAGTGCTATACATAAGGATCCTAAAGAATTAGAGCAAATAAAACAGCAGATTAAAAAGTATAAGAAAAAAAAAGAAAAAATTAAAAAAAAATTTTTTTCTTTTTGGGTCACACCTGGCGATGCACACACAGGGGTTACTCCTGGCTTTGCACTCAGAAATCACTCCTGGCGGTGCACAGGGGACGATATGGGATGTTGGGGATCGAACCTGGGTCGGCCGCATGCAAGGCAAACGCCCTACCCGCTGTGCTATTGCTCCAGTCCCAAGAAAAAAAAATAATGATATAAGAAAAAATTATGACTTGATGTGCAGTCCCTAGAGAGAGTATTAGTCACAACTAAAAATTGTTTGAGCACCATAGTCAGGCTTGTGTGCAACCTCTGTTCACCACAACATCAACCATAACAGCAAGTGGAAGGGGAGAAGGGAAAAAATAAAATTAGGGGAAGGGGGTTGAAGAGATAGCACAGTAGCCTAGAGTGTATGATTTGCATGTAGGAGCTGGGGATTCAACCCAGCACTGCATGGTTCTCCCAGTACAACCAGGAATGATCCCTAACCCACCCACAACAGAGCTAAGAGCAGCCCATGAGCACCATCCACTGTTACTCCTAACCAAAGAGAAATTAAGGCAGAAAATATTGAA